>NW_026712230.1:74514-674514 GCF_030504385.1 Musca domestica | reverse complement strand
TGAGGACCAATTCCACATATGTGACTAACTCAACAAGCTCAACTGTATCATCTGGGAGTTATTGCTCAGAAGTCTCTCTGTCCTCAACATGTGAATATTTGACACAAACAAGAGAAGACACAGTCCTATATCTAGAATAGGTTATCGCAGTTGGCCAACAAGATTGTGTGATTTAATACTTGCGACATCTTCCGTTTAGTTCACATGAAAGATAATCTCTATATCAATAGCTCAACGTTGATTCAATCTTTGGTGTTGCAGAATTTTATGAAAAGTGTGTTTGGTTGATATTGTTTTTCACAATTAAGGTCAAACTTTGAGCTGTTTTATGAAAATAACTTCCGAATATTTGTCTCAAAAATGACATTTGAATACCAAAATAGTAACTCCGGTTGGAACATACAACAAACTAATTAATTTATCATGCCAATAAATATAGCAATATAGGGAATGAAATGCCTGATGTATTAGCTCGAGTGGATCCCAGTCGATTGCTACGACGCTTAATGAGACTCTTAGACCACAAATAAGCTCACCTTAGTTGCTTCGAAAAATCTCCCATCGAAGAAGCTGGAAGAAGATGACACTTGAAAACCGGTTGCAAGGTATCTAAGACCATCTGGCTCGCTTCTACCACTTAGTAGGTCTGATCTAAGAATCGTAAGTGGATACTGACTTGTCACTGTAGTATCAGATATCTGACCTCAAGATGGAACAATAGCATTCCTGTCATTATATTAAATGATTGCATCATTCCGTTTGTACTTTCACATAGTAATTATGTTCTCAGCAATAAATTCGAA
Source organism: Musca domestica (assembly GCF_030504385.1). NCBI lineage: Eukaryota > Metazoa > Arthropoda > Insecta > Diptera > Muscidae > Musca > Musca domestica. The sequence continues at coordinate 673,711 of NW_026712230.1, read as the reverse complement.
AATAGCTTGAGAGTCATACGGCCAGAGGATTGTGTTTCTGCCTTGATTATAATATATTGATTTTTTCCAAGGTAAGTATCTTACTAGCAAAGTTTTTATGAACCTTTCTATCTCGGTTCCTCTATTTCTCCGATACTTACAATGGCAGATGTTGCTTTTCCGTTTGAACTTCATGTTTTCGCTTTAATCGTAGGCTTGACTCATTAACCAACGTTTAATGGAAATTGTTTTCCTAAAATCGAATACATTTAAGCATTAAGTGTTAATTAGTAATTGGATTTATGGTATCTTTTTTCTTCCTACTACGAAGTGACGTAATGTATGGCAAATCAATCACATTAATTTAATAAAGCCATAGATATACTTATTCAAGTGTGGAACTTAATATGTGTAACTTGGAAACAAACAAAAGGAAAACGTAATTGGGAATTCATAAATTATTTGAGTTTTCTTAATTAGCAATTCCGGTAAAATCTAACTGGACAAATAATAAAACATGAAATAATCGATGCCAATACTCTGTGGGAGTATACACTAAACATGTCTTATTTGTGGAGGACATATAATGTTTATGATTTTTATAAGTTTTTTTTATACCCTCAGCCATATGGTTACAGAGAGTATATATCATTTAATGTGGGAATATATCGGGCTCCCCACCAAGGGGGAGGTACAAGAATATTGAATATTCACGAAGCTCATAAAACAAGAAATTAACATCCGATTCCATTCAGATTTGGCACATCTCAATATTTCCATCAACACAAGATCTGTTATAAAGATGGTAGAAATATACCATTTTTTTGGTACCTCCCCACATGGGGTTCAAGATTTTGAAAAACAAAACGCCCAAAGAAATCGAAACAGGCATCCAACTCTCTTCAAATTTCACACATCCAAATATTTTTGTATCGAAAGATCTGTTGTTAGGATCATATGTATCTACCAATCCCTTCTGGTAACTCACCCACAAAGGGTAACAATTTCCAATGCTTATACCTGTCATAACTTGCAAAACAAGTCGGCGATTCTTTACAACGGGTTATATCTTTATATTTCTCTTAATCAGAAATCTGATATGAATATGTAATATATCGAAATTAAGGATTTCGCATAAAAGTGAACGTGATTATTTGATTTCCTTCAAATTTTGCATATACCAATATTTTTATCTCTATTAGATGAAGTATGAAAATGGAATACTCCGGTCCGCTATATCTGTCCCTCACGCATATATACACATTTTCCGAAAATTTGCACATTCTCATATAAAGTATAGGAAGTTGTCTATAAAGCCAGAATCTGGTACGTTGTAATATTTATATCAGTCATAGGTCAGATACGAATTAGTCAATATTGGCCAACTGCTTCGGAACCTCCCCCATAAATGGTCTACAGTTTGAATAGTCATAACTCGGGGCTATACATCTGTCGGAAAAACCGACTGATACTATATTACTTGTTTTTAATATGAATAGGTTAACTCCAGAACAATGCTTCCAAATCGTGGGAATTTATTTTAGCCAAATTCTCTTCGATGATGAGGCACATTTTTAGTTGAATGGATATGTCAACAAGCTAAATTGCCGTATTTGAAGCAAAAATAATCAACACGCCGTTCAAGAGTTTCCAATCCATCATGATAAATTTACTGTTTGATGCCGTCTTAAGGCTGGTGGAATCATCGGTCCTTATTTCTTCAGAATAAATTGTTGATATTATTATTTCTTTAGAAATAAATGCAATAAATTGTTGATGCGAAAACTTCAAGATATGGATATGAACAAAATGTGGTTTCAACACTTGTCATACTGCGGGCGAAACAAAGGACCTATTGAAAGAAGATTTCAACGGAAACATTACTTCGATAAAAGGGGCGTTGAATTGGCTTGCGAGTTCGCATGATTATATTTTTTGGGATACTTGAAGTCATTGATTTATGTGGATAAACTAGCAACAATTTATGCTTTGGAAACCAATAATCAACGTGTCATTCAGAAATACGCCCTCAATTGCTAGAAAAGGTTGTCGAAAATTTTACCTCCAGAATGACCTTTGACCATTTCATTCTTCGTAAGAAAATATTTTGTGTGCATGTAGTGAATACTATATGTACAAAATTTCAAAACTCGCACCGATTCTGTGGAAATTTCCAAAAAGCTCTTTGCGGTAACTTCATACGGTTGAAAAAGAATTAAGTACACACGTACACTTTTAGTACCTAACCACCAGCAGTGACCCCAATACCAACATTTCAAATTTGCTTAAGTCGTTCATCCAAAACCAAATTGTACAAAGGACCAAGGTGCAAAAGCCTTTTTTTAGAGAGTATATAGATCACCGCTACACCAACATAGACCCACATTTCAGAAATATAGGTTTTGGCGTTTTGATTAAGTTGTAGGTCCAAATTTTAAAGTTCAACTGCATATCATATGTGACATGTTTTACTTCATACATATTACCAACATCGGTGTCTTTTCATTAAGAAGTTTCTTTCGATATGGTTAAACTAATCGTTAATTTTTAAAAATACACACAAATGGTGTGTAACGCCAAGATTTTTTCCCATGGACAGGAATAGATCGTCGCGGTCCAGCGGTTCGTACTGAAATTTATTTAAGATATGTGAGAGAGAAATGATTAGTGTTTTAATGACTGAGAAATTATATTGTTATGTGCAAATCTTAATTTACTTAGTCTCTATTGAAGATAAATTGGTCCACTTAGGCTGAGATTCGTAGATACGAGACCTGGATAAGTACACGAAGCCTCGGGATCGGAAGGGCTGGTGGTTGTAGGATTGAAACCTTGATAAGTACTCTACGGGTTTCTGGAAAGGCTACGTGATATTCAAGACTACAGGGATATTTAAGGATACGGTTGCAAGAGGCCTTACTAAGCAGACTGCTGGGATATTCGAAGCTACGGGTGCAAGAGACCTTAACAGGTACTCAAGCAGGGTACAAATATATTAAAGGACAAAACAGACTCACAAAGTATCCATCAAGGAAGTCTCCAGGATATGCAAGGATATAAAAGCATGTTTAGAATCTAGATGGTTGCTTTTACAGCGGTAGATATTGCAGCTTTTTTAGCCTGACTGACTCAATTCTGACTGTTCCCAATCCTAAGTTTGGTCGCCCCTTTATACGGGTATCCAACTACGTGTATTGGGGTGAATAACAGGACCTTGTTTACTACATTTGAATATCCGAATAACGCAGCCAGTGATTATGATAACGGGCCATATCCCTCTCTCGCCTTCGCGTTTCCCTGCTTTAAACTTTATTCATCTATGTATATCTACAAAAGAGGAAAATGTTCGTTTGAAATTTATAGACTCAAAAACCGCTGAACAGATTTTCATGAAAATTGCCAGACATATTATAGTATTATCTGAAAGTAACAAAGGCTATATAATTTTTTGAAACTCCATTTGGAACTGGATCAAATAGAATCAGAGGTACCTCCAAAAAAATTAGATATTGTATGCAAATATCTTTTGATCGGTTATAGATACAGTCTTAAAATTTTCGTCCGACTTATGTATTTTCTGCACCAACCACAATACATATGTCAAATTCATTCAAATAAACTTTGGAATGAGTAACGGAATTTGGTACAAAAATAAATTTACAGAATTATATTGAAATCGGTTCAGATTTTTTCTGGACTTACTATTGAGGTGGGGGAAACCTCCATGTGTCATTCTTCTCTCGGGCTTAAATGATCGGTTAGTTGTATGCAACTCTATGAAGCCTTTAGCCAAAAGTTCGTTGACCTTTTCATAAATTATAGCTTGCATTGCGGGATTTCGACGTGAAGGTTGGTCGTCATTAATAACTATTCTAAGTGAGGCTACTGTGGAAACTCCATGCAAGTCCTTGAACCGACCCAACTATATTTACGAACCCATTCTTTTCCTGATCGTTGACACTTAGTATAGTTTCCGTTGACGGTGAACTCTGACTATCGGGTTCGCCAAGATTGTTAACAGGGGTGAACTTGAACAGAGGTGAGGATTATGTGGCGACCACTTTCAATACACAAATTATTGTCGCCGCACTCCACCATAGGAAATCCATTCCCAGGATGATATTCTCACTAGCATCTGGCATCAATAGAAACACGATGTTTAGGCCGCAGTGGCCAAACAATACCTCGGTGAACAGCATATTTTGAATCCGACGCTTGGAACAATCTGCTAAGCTAATTGTTACGATTTCTATTGTCTGTACTGCACCGGAATCAATGGATTTAGCGAAATACTTTTTCAAAGAACACTTGATTGCTCCTGTATCAATCGTTACTACGTAAAAGTTTCGACCCACTAAGTACCTACAATGCAAAAATATAAGTGATACTGTGGAAAGTTGGGCTATTATCAAGTGTCTATTATATACTGCGCCTTCAGATTTAGCTGAAAATACTTCTAAGAACTTATAAGTACTGCTATATTGCGGATATATCTTATAGTGATGTTAAAGTCTGAATTGGTTTCTGATAAAGATGAAGTCTGACTGATAACGTCAATCATTAGGTAGACAAACTCAGATGTTACGATGGTGGTATATGGTGGTAAATGCTGCGAATTCAGACCATTCGATTGGTTAATGTTGTTTAAAGCTGCTATGTTCATTAGAATTTTAGAATATCAAATTTCAGTCATGTGCAATAAAAACGTGGTAAGAACCCCTCAAATAGGCAATACAATTCCATGGAGAAATTGGTTGAAAATAAAAATCAATGGTCTTAAACCACGAAAACATGCCATTGCACTTGCTATCCAACACTGTTGAGAAAAAAATTGTTTTATCAAAGAAAAAAATTCTGTCTTCTCTGGTGTATATCGTCTTCCAGTTTTTTCTTATATTTTGGAGGTAGGAAGTATTTCAGGAAATCCTTTCGGAAGGCCTCTTAGGTTAGTACACGTACGTGAAGGTCTTGTGGCATCATCATGTTCCGCGCTCTTCCAACCGTTCTATGAACTCAAACGATTTACTCTCGCTTGTGAAACATACCCACATTTTTTACCCGTTCGGCGGTACCCTGAATATCGGTATTTCTGCATTTTAATATGGGCATCTTCATACCAGTTGTCTCTACATTATTCGACTCACTCAGTTTTCGCGGAAGGCCTTTCTCTCTCTTTCTCATGCACCTCCTGGATTGCAAGCAGACTTTTTGTTTCTTCAGGGTTATGATATGTATCTGGTAAAAGATTATTTGCTCTTCAACCGTTCCTTAGATTACGCAACCAAACTCTTCGAGGTATTTATTCAGGTAATCTTTTCGGAGGCGATAGGCCCAGGATTTTATTTTTGTCACTGAACACACAATTTCTTTTCCACTGGGATCCACTACACACCATATGACACAACTTCACACACTGCCTCATCTGTTCCTGCTCGCGCTCCACGGTATCGCCAGGATATCTCTCCTTAGGCTGGAATTGCTCGACGGACCCCGTTCGTACAGAAATATATTTAAGAATATGTGAGAGAGAAAATGTAAGAACAGGGTGGTTTGTTGTTCAAAAAACCGTGCTTTATTTAATGTCTGAGAGATTAGATTGTATATTGTACTTACACTGAGGGTCTATCGTCGATTCTCCTCGGGATTGAAAAGGCTTGGTTGTAGGATTGACACCTGGATAAGTACTATACGGGTTTCCAAGAATTCTGGGAGGGATTTTTAGAGCTACTAGGCATTGGGTTATGGGCATTAAGGGGATACAAGGAAATGCAAGGCTATTGTTGCCAGGCTTTTTCAGGATACGGTTGCAAGAGACCTTAATAAGTACAAAAGCAGGCCACAAGAATATCTCAAGCTAAAGCGGGGACAATGTCTATTGGCCGCCTAGATCGTACCATTTAATGCTTTTAGACTATTACTTGTGGGGCTATGCGCATGTCTAAGTGGATTGACCAGTTGAACAGGATTTGCATGAGATAATCTTGAAACCCTTAATTTTATTGACCGTACTATTAAAGAAGCTGTTAAAAATTTAAAATGGGGCTAAAAATAAAACAAATGGTTTTGCGATTTGCAAAAAAAAAAATTGTTTCAAATTGCTTGAAGTTTCAAAACTTTTGTAAAGTACTAGTGAAAGCACTGCCAACATTTCTCTCTCCAACCACACTGTTTTACAGAACATTTGTGTCAACAGACAACTTGCAGTAGTAATTTGCATCTATTGTTAAAAATTTAAGTTCTAATTTCGGCATAAATAACACACATGGTAGATGGTATAATAAATTCGGCCCGGCCACATTTAATGTTATTTTTACTTGTCAGCAGTCATTTCATATTAATTATAACAGAAATATCGGATATGTTAGCTACTTCAACTTAGACGATATGAGAAAAATGTTGCTTTACGCAATAAGCGCTAATGAATGTCGGTTAACATAACATCTAGTTTAAACTTTAGCTATCTAATAGACGTTTACAAGCTTACCACCCCCATGGCGTGTACAAGGACAGGCTTGCCGTTAAATGAGATAAATTCCATTTTGCCATGTTAACTTTTTGACTTGCAGCGAACTATGAAAACTTATTTCTGTTCACAGTAAGTACAATAGGTAATAATAACTATAATTTTGCGTTAATTTATGTTTATGCGAAAAGGGAATTGTTCGCTTCTACCTTTCGCGAGCAAACGTGCAAGACGCAGTATGTATGTTTGTATGTATGTTAATACAAGACAAAAGTGCTGTTTTACCTTTGCACTTCAGGGTTCTCAAAATTATCAGTCACAGGCGAAGTTGGTCCTACTACACCAAAACACACCTCTGGCCGACTTAGTAAGGCGAGTACAAAATGCTAGAAGTTTACAATTTGTTAACAAAATGCTTAAAAATAAAATACATTGCTCGCTACGCTTTCAAAATAAAAGGAAATCAAATACTATTTACGGCTCTTTGCCATTTGCCATACAATATTTTCCACTGAACGCTGCGTCAACGTAGACATGTTGAAAAGGGCCTTAGATTGCTCTGAAAAGGAAAACAAGAAAACAAAACAAAAAAGAACAATAAAAACCACCTTCTTCAATGAATATGATATATGAGCTTTTGAGGAAAGTTGCAACTTCAATAAATTTAAATAAAGCTACTTACGTGTGAGCGTACATTGTTCCGCACCGAGACGCATTTGAGGGACCCAAATAAAAAGGAATTCAACGACAAGGTCGTGCGTAGTAAAACACTTAATATTTATATCGAGAAAAGTACAAAATGGAGAACACAGTAACATTTCTGTGGATCATGTACCCAGAAAGAAAAAATGTAAATTATTGTAATGTTGATGATGTAAGGTGTCTCTGGATGATGTAAGGTGTCTTTGTGCAAGGCATCGGGAAGATGTATTGCCACATGCAGTGGTGGGAATATTAAGTTAGCAATTAGGTTGTTATTTTTAAAAATAATTGCTTTCATCCAATTAGAATGTATTGGTGCTATTTTAACCTAACAAATATTCTTAAAATTGGTATACATAACTCAATCAGGCCAATAAATATTCTTGTACCCTCTCTCTAATGCATTGAAGTTAGTTATAAGCCTGTCTTTAAATTTATTTCTACATCATTCTTAAGATGCTGCGGGTGGCGGAGGACTATTAGGCTGGAATTTATGCCGTACTAATTGACGACCTCAGGGAGTAATATTCAGGCATCATCTCTAACACCTTCGAATTGTTTCTATACCGCATAAATAGTTCTGAAGCATCAAGTCCAAACCTCATGGTAAAACCATTGAAGAACTCAATTTAATAGTTCTGGTTGTATCACCTCAACATTGTACGAGCTTGGGCTTCTATTTTTTTAATATCACACAAGACTGGCGTCCACACGAGTAATTGATTAACCAAAGCATTTACGTTTTGAGGAAGAACTTCCAGTCTGCAAAAACCAATGGTATGTGGAGAAAATTTGTAATGAAGTTAATTTTTTGATTAATAATAACTGACAGGTATTTAAAGCTTATGCCATAACCGATTCCCTATTTTAATCACTGGAAAGAAAGTTATAAAGCTTGGGTGCATACTTTTAATACCAAATTTGAAACAATTCCGGTGAATAATGTGGCTATAATCATCAAAATACCGAATATCGGTAGCTACCGTTATATAGTATCCATTACGAACTTCAAATACGAAATTTGAAATAATTCCGGTGAATAATGTTGCTGAATTCATCAAAGTACCGAATGTCGGGAGGTACCGTTATATGGGGGCTATACGAAAACGTGGACCGACTCATTTACGAATTTAACCTGCCTACTGGTATACTATGCATGTATGCAAATTTTAGCCTTCTATCTCAATTCTTTCCAAAGATAGCGTGATTACAACATACAGACGGACATCGCTAGAACGTCTTAGAATTTTAAGCTGATCCAGAATATATATACTTTGTAAGTTCGAGGAGTTACAAACGGAATGACAATATTAATATACCCTCCATAAAATGGTGGAGGGTATAAAAGAAGACACATGTTAACTTTTGAAAGTTTACATCGGAAAGTAACCCAAAATATATCGGGCAAAGTTCCCCACTTCCTCCAAACGTTTGGACATTTTCGGATTAAGATTTTCCGAAATCTGTGCATTTTAGGTATATAGTGTCTTCGGTAATATTGCAAAAGACCCTCTATCGAGTCAACAAATGGGTCTTTTTGGTTCTTTTTTAGATATGGTTAAAACACCCTTTGAACGGAATCGTAGCAGGTCCAATATATTTATTATATGATTCCACAAAATTATTTGTCATAAAATTCTGCTACATGTCCAAGAAGATGTCAAGTGACTAAATCTTACCTTACTCAGGGTGAGATAAAAAACTGCAACAAAGTCAAACGCCATAATTTTTACATATTTTTTTAATATTATTTAATGAAAACAAAAAATGTCGAAAATAGCATCAAATTTTCGAATAAATTTAGAAATGTTCGAATTGGTCACCTTTGGTACACGTTATGGTCTTCAAACGGCCAATGAAACCATCACACACTGTCCGAATGTTGCTCTGCGATATTTTTGCCCATTCCTGGCGAAACTCTTGATTGAGGTGATCGACACTTTGGTATTTTTTAGTGCCAACCTTGCTTTCCAAAATACTCCAGACACAATAGTCAGAATTTTCAGCTGACTTCTTTGACATGTAAACACGATCATTTTGTTTATTTACAAACTGCTGGACAACGAATGTTTTCTCATCGGAGAAAACCAAATTCGGAAGTTCACCACTTTCGTCTAAGCGAAGCAACTTTAGCTCTTTAGACTCTATTTTCTTTCTGTTGCGGTATAAGTTCTTGCACATTTTGGAATTTCAATGGCTTTGCCCCGAGCTCATTTTTTAATATTTGCCGAATGGAATATTGCGATATGTTCAGCTCACAAGCCATTTTGCGACCACTGCGACGCGGGTTTCGATCATGCCGCTTCTTTACTTTTCAAACCATTTCTGCTGATGTTGCTGTATTCTTCCGTCCACGTCCTTGACGTCGGGCTACGCTACCATCATCCAGGTAACGAGCGATGGTACAAGACACAAAAGATTTATTCACATTTAAATGCTGGAGTGCTCGAACGATAGCCACTTGTGGTTTTCCAGCCAAATATAAAGAAATCACACCATCACGAATAACTTTTTTTTCTGGAAAATTCTCTTCAAAATGCTTTTTACGCTGGTAAACAATATAATGAGCTGTCACTGGAATAATTTTAACAGCTGTCGGACGCGTGGCTTAGAATGGCAGCAGTCTGAAGTTGGTTGCAGTTTTTTTCAGCTCACCCTGTATATTAAATACACATCTTAGGGTTAAAGCCATACTTTATATGAGTTTGAGCCAAATTCTCCAACAAAACTATGAGGCATCTGTGCGGTCTGCGAATACGAGTACAACGCAATGGAAAAGTATTCAGACATTCCAGAATGCTGCCCTGAGAACTGCAACAGGGCGCCTCCTGATGACTCATATGGACCATTTACAGGAGAAGACTCTACTTCCCTTACGTCAGCAGCAGTACCTGCTTTGTTGTTACTGTGGTTGTCATCCTAACCATTATATGGTGGACAGAACTCCCCCACCAAGGCGTGTCAGGAAGAACCTGTATGATCTAGAGAGAGACGTCCAATGATACAAGATAGAGCCTCTTGATCAGGAAGCCTATCAAGCGGGTCCGAATAGCATTCATACTGCCCATATGCCTACAGCCCATAATTCACATATCCAACACATATCCAATTCGAGTCAAAATCTCCTTTATACTTCATTTTTAGGAGAAAGTGTCAAAAAAGAATTATTCTAGATTAAATTCCATTGTGATTCATTGAACAAAAGAAATTTGTATACTTAACATGTGTTATAAAAAACAGGCATACATTTTGTTTAAAAAAAATGTTTATTTCTGAAACATTTAGCACTTGATCCCAATTCGCTGCAAATTTCATTATAATTTCATTGTGAAATAACCAGTCTTTTAGATAAAAACAAGTAAAAAAGCTGTAAGTTCGGCCGGGCCTTACTTTGGATACCCTCCACCATTTGGGACGAATTTGGCAATTTTCAAAAACAATAAAATCAGTTAAAAATTCTGTAGCTGTTATATAAGGGTCTATACGACGACATGGATATGCAAAGGTAAATTTTGCCATAATCTATTACAATATTCAAATGCGAAACTTAAAAAAATCGATGAATAATGGAGCTAAAATCATCGAAATACCGAATAACTGTAGGTACCATTATATGGAAGCTATACAAAGACGTGGACCTGCACAGACAATTTTCTGTCTTAGGCTGTAGAATCCATTACGAACATCAAATACCAAATTTGGAACAATTCCGGTGAATAATGTCGCTAAAATCATCAAAGTACCGTATATCGGGGGTATCGTTATTTGGGGGCTATACGAAGACGCGGACCGGCACAGGTACCATTATATGGAAGCTATACAAAGACGTGGACCTGCACAGACAATTTTCTGTCTTAGGCTGTAGAATCCATTACGAACTTCAAATACCAAAATTGAAACAATTCCGGTGAATAATGTCGCTAAAATCATAAAAATACCGAAAATCGGGGGTACCTTTATATGGGGTCTATACGAAGACGTAGACCTGTACAAACAATTTTCTGCCATAGGCTGTAGTATCATTTTTTCTGTCTTAGGCTGTAGCAGCCATTACGAACATCAAATACCAAATTTGAAACAATTCCGGTGAATAGTGTCGCTAAAATCATCAAAATTCCGAATATGGGGGATATACGATATCGTGGACCGATATAGATAATTCTTTTCCAAGGTATAAAGTACCCATAAGGAACTACTTGTGTGAATTTACAGACAATTCCATTGAAAAAGGTGGCTAACATCTTCAAAATACCGAATATCGGAGGGTACCGTTATATGGGGGTTATACGATATCGTGGACCGATATATCCCATTTTCGAACTTGACCTGCCAGCAGACAAAAGAGAGATCTGTGCAAAATTTTAGCTTCCTAACTTTATTCGTTTTGACTGTAGCGTGATTACAACAGACGGACAGACGGACGTACAGGGCTAAATCGTCTTACAATTTTACGCTGATCAAGAATATATATACTTTGTTGGGTCTAAAATGATTATTTCGATGAGTTAAAAACGGAATGACGAACTTAATATACCCTCTATGCATGGTGGAGGGTATAAACACGCAGTAAGTTCGGCCGGGCCGGGCTTTGAATACCCTCCACCATTTGGAACGAGTTAGAAAATTTTCAAAAAAATTAATCCATTAAAAATTCTGTTAAAATCTTTAAAATACCTAACATCGGAACTTAATATACCCTCTATGCATGGTGGAGGGTATAAACACGCAGTAAGTTCGGCCGGGCCGGGCTTTGAATACCCTCCACCATTTGGAACGAGTTAGAAAATTTTAAAATACCTAACATCGGAAGGTGCCTACATATGGGGGGGATATACGATATTGTGGACCCATATAGACAAATCTATGTTTGGGGGTGAATAACTCACAAAGAACTCCTTGTGTAGCCTACATAGATAATTCTCTTCCAAGGGATAAAGTAGTTACAATGAACTCCTTGTGTGGACTTTCAGACAATTCCATTGAAAAATGTGGCTGAAATCATCAAAATACCGAATATCGGGAGGGGGTCTATATGATATCGTGGACCTATATAGATAATTCTCTTTAAAGGGATGAAGTACTCCCAAGGAACTCCTTCTGTGAATTTGCAGACCATTCCATTGGAAAATGTGGCTAAAATCATCAAAATACCGAATGTCGGGGGTACCGTTATATGGGGGCTATACGATATCGTGGACCTATATAGATGATTCTCTTTCAAGGTATAAGGTTCTCACATGGGATTCCTTGTGTGGATTTTCAGACAATTCCGATAAAAAATGTGGGTAAAATCTTCTAAATACCGCATATTGGGGGGTACCGTTATATGGGCGATATACGATATAGTGAACCTATATAGACAATTCTCTCTCAGGGGATAAAATACTCACAAGGGACTTTTTGTGTATAATTTCAGACAATTCCATTGAAAAATGTGGCTAACATCATCAAAAACCGAATATCGGGGTACACTTATATGGGGGCTATACGATATCGTGGACTGATATAGCCCACCTTGAACTTGACCAGCCTGTAGACAAATGAGAGATCTGTGCGAAATTTTAGCTTCCTATTTCAATTCGTTTAGACTGCAGCATGATTACAACAGACGGACGGACGGACAGGGCTAAATCGTTTTAGAATTGAAAATGATTATTTCGATGTATGGTGGGGGGTATAAAAACAGAAACACAACACAATATTAAGGTGGAAGTGAGGAAGTAAATATTTTAAAATTGCAATTATGTATGAAATAAGGCATGAACAAGATTTTTTTACGTTGCACTCGTTATACAGAGGGTACCAAAATTCAGTGTAAGATTATATATCGAATATAAATGATGGCAGATTTTCTTTTTTTAAATGATAGTGAGTCTGTCATTTGATGTTATAATACTTTTGATAAAACTTGATTCAGGATTCCTTGGAATTGACTTGTGATGGACGTATTCGGTCTTAATCTTATTTCAAATGGTAATTATAGGTTAAGTAATGCTCCGGTGGCCTGATGAACAGGTGAATATGAATAATGTATTGTAGTATAGTCGCAGGTACATTGGCACGGTAAAATCGATGGTTTGAAATGGGTACCAATGATTTCTTCAATCAGGTAGGAATGCATTTCCTTGACGAAGTGAGGTTGATATGAAATGATGGAATGCAGAGTGCTGGTAGAAACGTTTTTGTTATCCGGGAGTCGATTGCAGATTTGTAGAAAGTGATGATGATGTAAATCTGCCTGATTGCAATTTGTCTACAAACACCTGTGCTTTTCGCTGGGGTAAGCACACCGCCTTGTATTCCAGATTACAGAAGAATTTCACTTCGTATGTTGAAATAAATGGTATTTTAATATTTTTATTACTGACTCTTTGTGCACACAGTTCGGAAGTATAGATTATTAAGCAGGGGTGAATGGTATATCACCGCCTATTAAATAAATTAATCCGGATAAAATTTTACGAAAATTAATTTTAACTTTTCAACATTTATCACTTTGAATTAACTTTATCTCAAAAAAAAAAAAAAAAATATATATATATATATACGTCCGTTTGCGTAGATGATGGTATTTTTATACCCTCCATATTCGGTATTTTCCATTCGATATTCGGTATTTTAGTTTTTTTGCCACATTTTTCACGGATTTGTCTAAAAATTGGTATTTGTGGGTCATAATGGTTTCCAGCTCCGGTGGCGAAACATTGCATGTATGGGTCCATGATTTGGTATAGCCCCCATATAACGGTACCTCCCGATATTCGGTATTTTGATGGTCTTTGTCACATTTTTTCACGGATTTGTCTGAAAATTGGTATTTGTGGGTCATATTGGGTCCTAGTTCGTGTGGAGAAACATTGCAATTATAGGTCCACGTTTTGGTGTAGCCCCCAAATATCGGTACCTCCCGATATTCGGCATTTTAATGTTTTTTTTGTTTCTTTTACCCTAAGGTGGAGGGTATTATTTTTTTTTACCTGTTAAGATTCCAAATGGTAAACATATGGAAATTAATCTGAGATGAGGCACAAATGTTAAAATTAGTTTTAAGACTTTTCAGATGTTGTCACTTTGAAGGTCAGAATAGAAAAGAAGTTCTAAGTTTTGGGTAGACAAGGAATCTGATGACAATGTGGAATTACTGTACAAAACGTTCATGTTCATTAAAAGGAACAGGTGCAATGAACGTTAAGCGTTAATAGTTAAACCCTTAAGAACGTTTGAATTGATGGGAAGTGTTATAGCAACTAACATGATAATAAAATAAATTTTTGCACTTATTTGTTAATGATTTAAAAGAACTAAGAAAAATTAGACTGGCGAGAGAGATCTGTTTGTAGAGCAGCCCTGCAATAGAGGCCCCAGAATTGAACTTCAGGGTAGACGAGACTAGTCAACAGGTGGATAGCTGATTCCGCAAGGAAAATAATGCATCTTCCGATGAATTATTATGAGCAAATAACATTTTATTTCAATTTATTATTGTTCTAATGCATAATTTAAAGAACGACTTTGCGGAAACATTTGCGACTTTGGAGTGTATCTCAGTGCATATGCTGATCTAATGCTGTACCCATAGATGATTTCCCATAGATGATATTTGTTATTGTGTCTAGGTTAATTGGAATCGGAAATGGGCTTTTCGGAATTTCGGGAGACAGCTACAATTTTTCTCTATTTTCCAAAACTTTCCTGAAAACTTTTTATATAGGCCCAATATTTGGTATAACCTTTCAGATATTCGTAATTTTGAAGTTTATTCTACAATTTCAAATCAACTGAACTTAACTAGAAATTTTATCATATATCATACTCATGAAAAAGTTCGAACCGTCCGATTTTAGTTGTTTTGGGTATAAGTTTACAATTTGCGTGCAATTCTGAAAAAAATTTGGCTGCAAGCATTTACTACCTTATCCCTCTGTCCAATCAATGTTAGTAAACAAATTATATTTAGCAATTTTGGGAGTAAATATTTGAAATAATCGTCAATATAAAAATAATATAAACAAGTTAAACGAAAAAAATCAGTAAGTTCAGCCGGGCCGAACGTTGAATACCCTCCACCAAATGAAACGAATTTTGGAAACATTAAAAAAATTCATTAACAATTCTGTTTTAATTTTAAGAAAGCTGAATATTGGGAGTTACCATTATATTGGGGTCCATATGAAAACGTGAATGTGCATTGGCAATTTTTGTCATAGCGATTATAGTATTCAAATGAAATGAATAATATTGCAAAAACATCAAAAAGCCGAATATAGGAAGGTACCGTTATATGGGGGATATGTGAAGATCTGTATCTGCGTAAACAATTTTAAATAACTCCGGAGAATGATGTAGCTAAAGTCTCTAAAATAACAAATATATGGAGATACCGGTATATGGGGGATATACCTAAACATGGACCTTTATGGCTCATTTTTATTACCAAAAGTAAACACAGATCTGAGAAAAATTTTAACAACCTACTGTAATTCGTTCGGAAGCTAGAGTGATTTCCACAGACGGACAGACGGACGGACATCGCTTAATCGACATAGAATTTTATGCTGATTAATAATATTTTGTTGTTGCAAGAATATATATATATATACTTTGTGGGTTCTAAATGTATATTTCGAAGTGTTACAAACGTAATGACAAATCTTGAGATGACGTCGAACTGTTTTCAACGAACAAACTTCACGGTGCTATATCGTTTAAAACCTACATTATTATACTGCAACTACCTCTGTTTCATACATTCAAACAAACATACAAACCCATAATTGCTTGTTGCCCTACCCTACGTGTTACAATTTGTTGGCCCACATTAAGCTAAGTAGCTCAATAGAGAATACAAACAGTCGAAAGGTATTATTATTTGGCACTGCATTGGCGTTCTACTTCAAAATAAAACGAAATTATTCAAGAGCCACACAGAGGTACAAACCAAGCCCACATACATACTCGTAACAATGTATGTTTGTAAATATTTAATAGTAATGTACAATGTGTACATTTTATGGAAAATAACACAAAATGTCTTAAAACACAAGCAGTTGTGTGGGTGGAGAAATGTCACTACCACCCTTACATATGAATACGTATGTGTGTATGTTTTTGCACTAGCTAGTGGAGATCCTTAGGGACAAGGCACACACACACACACAAAATATAACCAACGAAGGAAAGAAACTCAAATATTGTTTGGTCTTTATTTATGTGCAATTTGATAAGATTAATGATTAATGGGCTTCTTTATGCCAGAACTATGCGACAATACCCAAAAGTGCCATGACATGTTTCGCCATCGTTATCCATTGTTTTCTGTGTCGAAGCGAAGGCAGAGGAGGTAAAGATGGGATTCTTAAGAACTACATATCTACCGAAAAAGGGTAGGCTGCGAAAAAAGAATCATTCGATAAATATGTCTCCTCTTAAGTGTGTTTATAAAAGAATTTATCCTGTATGCGTATTTCATGAAATGAATACTAATCTTTTATCGAGTGTAATAAATATTTTCTAAGATGGAAACTTAATTAGAGATTAACAGCAACAACAACAGGGTTTCCTACACTAAGCAGCTGAAGGACTTATTAGATAAAACCTTAATCATAGGACAACTATTGCCTTCACTTCAACTATTTGTAGGCGCATCGAATTGAGAGTTTGATTTTGGAACTGTTGCGTCGTTTACTTCCAATTGACGTCATATTTCATTTTGCGCGTTGCCATTGACGTTATAGCTCCCATACACAGGTACCAAATTATTTCAAGCTATGTAAGGTACAACGCTTAGAAACGCTTTAACTGGGATTTAAATCAAAGTATGAAAGAGACTATTCAATATTTACTGAAACACTCACTTTAAATCTAATTAATTTAATCTCCTGACCAAAATTCGGAAAATTTCTATTTAAGCCAAAGCTCTTGAAATACTTAAAATTCAGTAGTACTGCTATATGGGCGCTATGCCAAAACCTGAACTCATGTGTACCATTTGTAAATGAAAGCCAGACGAAACGGTTGACTCTACCATCTTGAAATGTGGCAGAAGAGTAATTTTGGTGACTTGGAGGGACAAAATGCGAAATTTTTTAAATATGGTTATTGGGAGATAATCAAAAGCATGGTGCATTTAATATAAGGAAAGCAATTGAAAATTGTGAAAATGTTGACCAACAAACACACCTGCAACAAGTTCCGTTCCATCTACCATTTTGGATTTATTTCGTTCCGAAAGAGGTAAATTTGTCCATACATACATACACATACTTTTGGCAAAATAAGCCATTAAAATGGACCAATTTCAATTGGTCGGTATCCTGCAAATATTTTTGGATATTTGGGAAGAATGTTTGATCAGATAAATCTTCTGTGTTTCTGCTCTGCGACCATTTCACCATTTATTTATTAATAAAACAATCATACAAGCGATTGTTAGCGGTCAAAGCTAATAGTTGTAATCAATGAGAAAACAAATAAAAAAGGCTTTAAGTTATAACCGGGCCAAACATTTTAAACCCTGCACCACTATGTTTATCAAAGTGAAATGAAATAATAAAAGTAGTAAAACATGTATATTTAGAATATGAATCCATTTTAAGTAAAATTAAAAAAAAAACAAAATAGCGAAACACATATTATCTTCTAATTTGGTTGAAAATTGTTGCGGAAACCTCAAAAATGCCGGATATGGGGGCTACACCAATTAGTGGACCTGAATCAAACATATTTTGTAAGTCGAAAACAAACTTACCGAAAACCCCAAATGTCAAGTTTCAGCTACTTTGGTTAAAATTTTTGGCAGAATCCTTCAAAATAATGAAATTCTAGAGGTACCGTTATATGGGGTCTTTACCTAAACGTGGACCAATATAGTTCATTTTCAATACCAATCAGCCTGCATACGTATAATATAAATCTTTGAGCATTAGATTAAATAATGAGGACTCCATCGTGATTTCAACAGAAGGATATTGCTTAATCGCCTTATAATTATATTCTGATCAGCAATAAATACTTTTTGGGTTCTTAAAGTCGGTCTAGGCCGACTTTATGATACCCTACTCCCCGACTTAGAATTTTATGCTGATTATGAATATACATACTTTATGGGGTTTATGACGAATATTTAGAGGAGAATTTAATTAATATATGTTACTTTCAGGCGATGCTGCAGTATGCGCATTTTCAAAAAAATCTGAAATCACAAAATTGCGAAATAAATAAATCGGATATATATAGCGAAATATATACTATATGTATATACAAAGCAAAAAGGGATGTTAGCTGGAATGCTTATATCTCAAGAATGGCTGGATCGATTTTGACAAATTTTGTCAATTCAGAATGACCTCTTGGCATAAAAGAATAAAATCTAAAATCGCATTAAAAGATGCCAATTTTTTATTTTATTATTTTTTTTATATCTTTTATTGCATGGAATTTTTTCAATTTGACTTATAATCACCTTACAACACAGATTGAGGTTATTATATACAGATTGTCGTCCGATCCTCACGAAAATTTTCATAAGGGTAAGGTTAGGCTCAAAAGGACTAGGCCTATTGTTTTTAAAGATCTCCGCATTATATTTAGGGGTTGAAATGGACCAGCTACTAGAAATGTTCCTGATTTTGCAGCCGTTATAAAGGTCAACAATAGAAACCAAAGGACACGAATCTCCCATGAAGTTAACGTTTAGGCCAGCGGGTAGAATGGACCACTACTTTTGTGTGAAAAAAAATACCAACATTTCCATGAAAATAACTTTTTTGGCTTTTTTATGCTGATTTCTGAGACGAATATAGCCAAATATCGTAGACAAGGAAATCATATAGATAATTCTAAATTTTGGAGATATAGAGGGGCCTTTTGCTTTTGAAGATGATCGCAAAATATTTAGGGGTTCAAATGAACCAAAAGAAGAAAAATTTTCCTGATCACACAATTGAAAGCAGTCGGCACTGAATTTTGGATGAGGAAGGGAGGTAATGACAGGGAAGAAGTCTAGACATTTTGGATGACCATTGAATTATATTTAGCTGTAAAATAGACTACAACAAAATGCTAAGGGTAATATCTGTGCAGTGCTCCATGACAAAAATTCTAAATGGATTTTGTAGGGTATCACATGGTCGGCCCCGCACCGCTATAGCCTTTGCTTACTCGTTTATAGATACAGATATTCTGAATTATTTTTTTGCTATGAAACGCAATTGAATACATTATCTATGTATGTTAGTGTTAATAACAATTAGTTAGTGTTTAATAATAATTAAATGATAACATCTAGGAAAGACTTAAAAAATATGTATCTTCCGTGTTTCTTTAAGCGACAGTATAGTAAGTCCTATTGATTATTCTGTGGGTGAAAACTAAAATTATTTTTAGGAATTGATTGATAATGAGTACTGAAGCGTCATACATTACATTATTCTAGAAGCTATAATATTTACGGCATTCGATTTCAAAGACAACTGTAAAGGTAACAAGTAAACTAAGGCCGAGACTGTTATATGGAGACTATACGAAGACGTGGACCTATATACACAATTTTTGATCATAGGCTTTAGCACCCACTACGAACTTCAAATACGAAATTTGAAAAAATTCTGGTAAATAATGTCGCTAAAATCATGAAAATACCGAATATCGGGAGGTACCGTTCTATAAGGGCTATACGAAGACGTGGACCTGCATACGAATTCTTTTTCCATAGGTTGTAGTAACCATTACGAACTTAAAATACGAAATCTGAGACGATTCCGGTGAATAATGTTGCTGAAATCATCAAAGTACCGAAAGTCGGGAGGTACCGTTATATGGGGGCTATACGAAAACGTGGACCGACATGGCCCATTTACGAACTTAACCTGCCTACTGGTAAACTATGCATAAATGCAAGATTTTAGCCTTCTATATCAATTCGTTCGAAAGATAGCGTGATTACAATAGACCGACAGACGGACATCGCTAGATGTCAAAAATTTGTCTCAAAATTTTGCGCTGATCGAGTATATACTTTGTAGGGTCTATTATAAATATTTCGAGGAGTTACAAACGGAATGACAAGGTTAATATACCCTCCATAGAATGGTGGAGGGTAAAAAAAGAGAAAAAAACAAGTTGAAAAGCAGTAAGTTCGGCCGGGCCGAACTTTGAATACCTTCCACCATTTGGAAGGAATTAGGAAATCAAATCCTTAAAAAATTCTGTTAAAATTTTAGAAATACCGAACATAGCCGTTATATTAGTGTCTATACGACGTGGCCCTACATGGGCATTGTTTGTCATAAGTCACTTCCATATTCAAATTCGATCGAGATCATCAAAATACCGAATATAGGGAGGTACCGTTATATGGGGGCTTTTCGAAGACGTGGACCTGCATAGACAATTTTTTGTTTTAGGCTGTAGTACCCATTACGAACTTCAAATATCAAATTTGAAAATATCCCGGTGAATAATGTCGCTAAAATCATCAAAATACCGAATATCGGGAGGTACTGTTATAAGGGGGCTATATGAAAACGTAGAACTACATGGCCCATTTACGAATTTAACCTGCCTACTGGAAAAATAAACATGTGTGCAAAATTTTAGCCTTCTATCTCAATTCGTTCGAAAGATAGCGTGATTACAACAGACAGACAGACGGACATAGCTAAATTTTAGAATTTTATAGAATTTTACGCTGATCAAGAATATATATACTTTGTTGGGTCTGACATGAGTATTTCGAGGAGTTACATACGGAATGACAAAGTTAATATACCCTCTATAGTATGGTGGAGGGTATAAAAATAATATTTGACATGGGTGTTGGTTGATTGGCTTAATTAATGACTATAATATACATAGTCTCACTTAGTAGGTAAATTTTAACGATTTTAAAACCACACCACTAAGTTAGAGTGGTTATAGTGTTCATGATTATATCTAGTCCAATGAATTGAGAAACGTAAGAAGGTCAGTTGTCTCAGCAAGATTGGCCGTCCTAGAATCAATCTTCGCTGCATTTGCGCAGTTATCGGTCAGTACTACTGACGATTTTCGCTAATCAGTTATTTTGTACATTTGAAGTTGTAATGTGGCCATGCAGATTTTGACATCTTGCAAGTATCAGCCTTGCCCTACATGACCACTGCTTCTGAAAGATTCCATTGATGGAACGACGTCTTTTACGTTTTTCGGATTCCAGTAAGAACAACTTTAATCAGACTCCTCAGCTTATCAAGTTCTTCACTAGATTTAATCTGACAATGTTTGTATTCAATGCTAGCAGTTCCACTGTCGGCAAAAATCCCTGTTAAGCTTTGTTAGTGCTGTTGTAGAAGTATATTGCAAGTTTTAATAAATTCCCCAGCAGCTCTTAAAGAAATTAAGAGTCGATATTCAAGGATTGCACCGAATTGTTTAGACTGCATGCCAGGCTATTTCATCGTCCCAGTCAAGTAAGACGTTTTCGATCCCCCATTTTTTTTTTAACAACATTGACACTGGGAAATTTACCAAGCAAGATTACGGTCGTAGAAGGTTTCCTATATCTTCACATTTATTTACATCATAGTGATTTGTGCTTTTAATAATCTATAGCTTCAAATCAAATTTATATTTGCCATAGTTTTTTGTTAAGATTTTCCTTGATTTAATAACGTTAAGGACATTATATGCACGACGTGCGCTACAATCTAATGGAGGGGCAGGCAATCATTGCTACCGAACTGGCATGGGCTGCATCGCCTTTTCATTACATTATTACCGCCATTACCGAATATGGCGAAAATATCATCATCTTCGCCATCTTCATTGCTCCATAAAAGCGAACGATACCAGCCTGGGAAACTTCAATTTATTCCGATTGTCCTTTTATGTATTTTCGTGTACGATTATTTGATTGACTTATCCTCAACTAATAAAAATTATTATCACTGCCATGTCCTGGTGTTTATTTTCCGAGAGTAATTTCAGGCACAGCAAATACACCAGAAGGCAGGCGGTCTACCATCAACGCCGTATTCTCCATCTGAAGCGAAACCTAGCAACCACCATCATCAAATTTATGGTATCTAAGCAAGAATAGGGGCAAATGTCGTCATTATTTAACGATTTAATTGGACTTTAAATTTACGTTTGCTCTCCCTTAGTTTTTACTCGCACACTTGCTTTGGCGAAATGATGCACGTTCAGGGATAAAGGACCTCTTGAGGCTGTCAAGTGTGCTGGCGGTTGAAGGAGCACCAGCTCCAGCACCAGCTCCAGCACCAGAACGAGCAACAAACGGCAAACGCCACCACAAGTGGCGTGGAGAACATAAATGTTTTATTTTGCAACAAAAACACAAGTACTCGCAATGCCGGGTGACACGAGTGTCAAAATTATTGGACTGTGATTTATGACATGTGAGAGACATTTCATCCGTTCGTCGTCCTTTTCCCGTTCTCCGTTCCGCTGTTCGGTGTGCCGCTGTTGCCTGGTCAAAAATCATATCTGAGGTGTTGTTGTTTACTGGCCTGTGTGCATATACAATTTGGATGTGATTGTGTGCAACAATACAACTGTATATGAACTCTGTGCACTTTTCGCATAGGTGTCCGTGTGTGTGTCAACTAATGGTCTCTTTTTGTGGGTTATGCCTTTATGAATGGGTTGTGTCTGTTTTTTTTTTCTGGGGAAAATGTTATTACTTTTGAGGTTAAACCGCAAGTGGAAAATGTATGTATGTGACTACTTATAGACGTTGACATAAGTACATACATACGTATACACTTGCATATACAAATTTGTGAAAATGTATGCATGCTTTTTTCCATAAATACCTATGGATATACATAGGATTGCCAATTTATTAACTTATGTAGTACATGTTGTAAGAAACCTCTTTTATAAAAATATAAGGTTGGATTTTCAGTTTTTGCTGAAGCATTCTTCTTCACATTAACTTTTGAATATAGAAGATTAACTTCTGGGAACTAAAAACGTGCCAGCATAAAATAATATCAATAAAAACAGTTCAAGTAACACAGTTTATTAAAAAAATATATCATTATTGAAAAAATGCAAAAGAAAATTTGTGGCAACCCTTAGATACTTGCGTTTGTAAATGCACTTTTAATACATGAAGTGGTCGCTGGCCACTTTCTGTTGTTGGAAACAAATCTGTGTTCACGTGGCATGCCTTTCTCCAATTTACAGAAAACAAAGTCTATGTTGCAATTTTGCTCAACACTTGTCGCTATAGAAGGAGTAATTGTAGGTTAACTTCTAAAGTTACAATGAGTGACAAATAAGTCTATACTTTTGCAAATAATATCCAACAACGAGTAAGAAAACAAAAAGATTTGTCAGAAAGTACATTATTTTGTAATGGAAGTCTTTGATGAGCATTAAGAATGGCAGAAGATCACAATTGTAAACAAGTAAAAGTGCAGGAAGTTCGACCGGGCCGAAATTTGAATACCCTTGCAACGATTTTAGAAATTTGCAAAACAATTAAATCCCTTAAATCCTAAAATCGTCAAAATACCGAATATAGAGAGGTACTGATATATTATGGTGCCTATACGAAGACCTGGATCTGCATTGACAATTTTCTGTCATTAGTCTGTAGTTCACATTACGAGCTCTATATACGAAATTTGAAGCAACTCCCGTGAATAATGTCGCTAAAGTCGTCAAAATACCGAATATTGGGAGGTACCCTTATATGGAGGATTTAAGAAGACGTGGGTCTGCATACGCAATTGTTTTGTCATAGGCTGTAGTACCCATTAATGTCCCTAAAATCGTCAAAATATCGAATATATTGGGGTACAGTTATATGGGGGATATGCGATATCGATGACCTATATAGACAATACTCTTCCAAAAGGGTAAAGTATTCAGAAAGAACTTTTTTCTTCAGACAATTTCATTGCAAAATTTAGCTACAGTCATAAAAATACCGAAAATTATCGGGGGTACCGTTATATGGGGGCTATACAATATCGTGGACCGATCTTCCGATTTAACCTGCCCATCTTCCGATTTAACCTGCCTGCCGATAAAAGACTGATCTGTGCAAAATTTTAGCTTTCTATCTCTATTCGTTTTGATCCTAGCGTGTTCACAACAGACGGACAGGTCTTAGAAGATCAAGAATATATATACTTTATTGTGTCTAAAATTTTTATGACGAACTTAATATAACCACCATGCTATGTATGGTGGAGGGTATAAATATATATTTTGCTTAAGTCTGGAGTATTACCCCATTGGTTAACTTTATATTACTCTCTATTAAAGAGAACGATGTTTTTCAAAACGAAACTGACAGCTGTGCAATATTTGCTGATTGCTACCAATGTTATGATTTCATCCCGGCGGAGAGAATTATCTCTTGGCCTTTTCAGATTTTTGATATGACGACTTTGGTGGAAACAAAGCCATATAAGTGTCGAGCATTCACAAGTAAATAAGACGGATGAAACTTCCGATTTCGGATGCGCATTCAGTCCGACTTCTGACCGAAAGATATATGAACTGGTTGGCGTGTTATCGGACGGAAGAGTCAGATGAAAGTCTGAAGTTTTAGCCAACTTTTGACCCGAAGTCGGACAAAACTCGCAAGGGTATTCATGGGAAATCCTGAAGGGAAATTAGAGGTTTCGGCCCGAACTCTGAAGTAATATCGTGAGGATTTCTGATTTTTTGCCACATTTTAAAAGTTGTTGTTCTGAATTCGGAAAAAAGCCCTTATGGACTTTTGATATTTATAACAATGCCATAATGCAATTGCAAAAGCAATGAACGTCGATAATTCACACACGGTATAATGTTATTCAAAAAAGTCTACTATCTTGCATTTAAGAATATGCCTTCAAAACACACATTTTCAGGAAATTATATTCCGGAAACTATAATAAAATCTTTGAAAAATAATTGTCCAACGAATTTTCCGCCGACAGCTCAACAACATTTAAGCATTTATTTTATCCACAATTGTAGTCACAAAATACATCTCAAAGATAGAGTGAGAGAGAGAGAGAAATGCACACCATTTATTTCCTTTTTGGCTTGTTTACACCAACATTTAATAAGTAGAGGAGAAAAAAACTCTAAAATAAAGAAAAATCTCACAGACAAATTGTCAGAATTAGGCGCTTGAAACAACACTTCAGACTTTGAGCAGAAGTGTCGCACGTCTGACATTTTGTTCACTGGATACATACAAGTTCGTGAAACAACTATTGATGTTCGTAACAGTGGTTGAGTCCATTATCCCAGCAGAAACTCATATTAACATTATCATTATCTACTTATCATAAATTAATGTTACAGACCATAAACACCCGTTAGCTCGTACAACAATCATATATGACAGCACAAGTTTATAGCCCATAGTGCCTTCCAGGACATATATAAAGTCCTGGATGGCACGGTTCGCTATAAACTTTTCCTGCCCCGTAAAATTGTGGTACGAGCTAACGGGTGTTTATGGCCTTACAGTCCTTGTAAAATTAATTTATGATAACTAGATAATGCTATGCTATGCTAAACAAGTAATTTTAAGGAAAAACTATTTTCGTTTTACTTTTCTACACAAAAGTTATGCTAAATATTATCCGATAGCCATCCAATGGTAAGTTCTGTCCTGTCCTAAACTGTAACATCAAAAAAAAAAAAAAAAAAATCCGCTCTAATTGGTCCATAATTGTGACATGTAGAGTGAACATTTTTTTGGCTGTCATCTCCCTTAACACGAGGCTTCTATTCTAACCCTAACCATAAATTTTGACATAATTTCGGGAGAATCGGGCCTTAATAGCGACCTGATAACAAATTAACAAGGAGAGTTGGACGGACAGACTAACCGACACACATAGCTAGATCGACGTAGCTCGTCCAGATAGAAAGATCAATAAATAACTTTGTTGGTCTAGGGCCAGTATTTCCAGGAGCTACACAATTTTTGGCCCAATCAGACATATAATACTCCCAACACATACTGTTGCAGGCAGGACTAAAATTTTACTTTTCCCATTCAATTAAAAAAATATATACTTTTAATATAATTCCGGGGTTGTTCGAGGGAATACTGTAAATTGCAGGAACTTCTTGTATGTGTTCTTTTGATTTCGATTCGATATAACAATCCATCTCTACATCATCTAAAGACACTTACTGTAATATTACGTGCATAGTTATGTAACATTGTTTGCAAGTGGAAACACATACATATGTTCGTTTTCTTAACGATAGTTCAGATGTGCATGTATGTATGTATGTGTGTAATCCATACACAAACAACTACGTTTATGATGATGGTGATATTTTGTCAAGTTGTGTTGCCCATTACATTTGTTTAAATGTCTCGTATTATTTTTGCAAAAGGTTGTTAAGTACACTTGCGATAACATACATCCGGCTACATACGAACATATGCGCACGAAGGCCTGCAATGAAATGCATATGTATGCAAAACTACATTGCATGTTCTCTTCGTGTGTGTTCGTTATCTTCGTTATGTTTGGGCTTGAGTGTGTGTGTGTTACGTCACAGAAGAGCAGCGAATGTATTGTGCATGTCCTCATGGTTGAATGCCAGTCTGCCAGCCTGTTTGCCAGTCCATGGATGGATGTTGAAATGGGTGGCTGAAGAGCAAAGGTTGTGTTCAAATGAATTCGTTTTCAGGGTTTTGTTTTTGTTGTGCTCGAGTTTCACCCACTTAACAATTTTTCGTAGTTTTCATTTTATGTCATTTTTATTCATTAAAATTGTCTCAATTCTACGAACACATGTGTTACATTGTGTATGTGTGTGTGGTGGTTATGGAAGTGTGTGTCGGGCGGTCTGTCCATTTGGCACAATAATAAATATACTCATGCACATATTTTTGTGGCTGGCAAATATTATCCATGGTCAAAACCGGATGTTGCCATAAAAATATAATAAAAAACTGTGTGTATGTCTGAGTGTATCCAGACAAGAACATATAAATCCATAAAATTATATTTTCCCATTAGAAGAAACACTTGAATATTTCGACAGTGTTTGATTTGACAGCTTTCTGTTTTCCTGCTATTGACATTCTTTCTTCCAGCCCATTGTAGTTAATTTATTTCTTGTGAAGTTTATATTTCATTATAATTTCATTCAAAATTCTATAATTGACACATATAGTTTGTCGAGTGTCACTGCATACTCATACAAAAAAACATAGTTTAAAATGTCAGATGGATTTCTTGCTTTTATTATAGAGTTTTTAATTTTGTGCCAACAACAACGTCCTCTACATTGCAATGGATTATTCTCAAAACGGTTAGTCTGGTTCGGGAAAGAAGTTTTCAGTAAAACCATATTGATATATTAACGGGCAATACAATAAATTTATTGTTTGCGGCTGTTGAGAGGTTTACAGACAGTATTCCCAATAATAGTTGGCTGTACTTTACTTCTTCACAAATATATCCGAATTATTTATCAGAACAGATTTTTAAAATTCTTTACTTTGTATAGCATTTAACATACAACAATATATAATAGCCATTCTCCTCATACCAAATTCAGATATAAATACATAGGGTAAGTGCGCCTAAGTTCGGCATGTCCCAGTAGTCGGCAATTTTGAAATTTAAACTTAAATAATTAAGAATATAATTGACCAAATAATGAAATGCAAAAAAAAAAAAAGAACGTCAGCAGTGTTCTCTGCTCTCTTTATGTAAAAAAACAATGAGCTCCGATCATTTATTACGAGAGAATAACGGTTTTTGTCAGTGAGTGTCTTCCAACGCATGCGATAGTGCTTGTTTGTAAAGAAAAAATTAGTGGTGGCGTCACTTAATAATCGATTTAAGTAAATTTAATTTAATACTTTAATACAGTCTAAAGATCATTTTATAACTTAGAAACAAACAAATCAAACATTTTTCTGTTGTGTTATTTAATGCCGACATTAGGAATAGAAAAAAAGAGATTTGCCAGCAGTCGGCAGGAGGTGCCGATTACTAGAAAAATATAATTTTTGATCAATTTCACCAAAACTTGAGAAAAGTATTAAACATAATCCAAAAAACTACTCAAATAAAAAAAATAGTTTTGAGTCGGCATTTGTGCCTTTTGACCAACTTTTCTAAATTAAGTAGGTTTTTTAAAATCAGCTATTATACGTTTTAGTTAGGGGTGGCATTTTTGAAAAAAATGTTAGATAGGCAACATTTTTTTCAAAAAGATCAATTCACAAATTCCAAATATAAGAAAGGTACTTTTTTCTTTTTTTATTTAATCTCATTTTTATTTTAATAGAAAATCCATACGTTACTGAAGGTAACCATACTATTCTTGATTTTCTACTATTTGAAATAAAAAAATGTACAAAATAATATTTTTTACTAAAATAGCATATGCCGACTACTGGCAAATAGACATGCCGAGCATTGGAAAATGGTACTAACTACTATTTTAGTAAAATTGCAAATTTTGCCAATTTAATAAAAACAAATTCAATTTTTGTTTATTATTTCGAAAAGTAAACCAAATTTGGAATCTGAACAACTTTATTTTTCTGCAATTGAAAGATTTCACTCAGAATGTTGAAAGATTGAAAAATCGAAAATCCCAAAAGTGCCGACTGGTACACTTACCCTATTTAACCTTCGAGTGTAATATGCAGCCTATGTGACAATGTTCACCTTCTCAGTGTGCAATTTCCTGTTGTCGCCTGCAGGCGTACATTTATTGCTATTCAAAGAATTTTACTAAGGCCTCTGTTAATGAATGCCAAGAAATACTAGGAACAAACAACAGCATTACCTTATAACACTGTACGACAAATTTAAACTTTTGGTCTCATCCACGATCAAACTGACCAGATTCTGAAAATATAGCTCAAAATAAAATATACGTATCTCCCAGTTTTTCTAGATCAATTCATTTAAGCTTTTTACGAGCAAGTCAATTTTTGGAGTATTTAGCCAGTATATACCTATATATGTTTAATGTCCTAGTAACCCTAGATATTAAAAACATTGATGTTATCAACAACAGTGCGTAAGTGTTCAAACGGTTAAGAAATGGAGTGTCAAAAAAAAAAAAAAATAAATTTTGTTACGTTTGTGGCTTATTTGCACCTCCAAAGCATTTAAGATGTATTAATGCAAGTGTTGAAAAAGGTTTCGAAGAGTATTTCGTTGTTTCGTATGTTCCAAACCTATGGTACGTGCCAGAAGTGATCTGCGATTATTGCTATCGGTGTTTAAATGGATGGAAAAGTGGATCGGTTGTACATAAAATGAAATATGTCCGGCCTACAATTTGGTTACGACAAACTGAGGACTCATCTGAACAATGTTATTTCTGTTTAACAGAGACTCGTGGGTTCCGTTATAACACACGCGAAAAAATTGTTTACCCTAACCTCCAATCAGTTATAAGGGCACAATTTAGATGCACACAATTTCCAACAGCTCCTTCGGAAAAGAATATAGATTGCCAGGAAATTGAAGTTGATTCATTGTCCATAAGAAAAGCATCTCCTTTAGAATTTTTTCCGACAAGTGAATACGGTTCAGAAGCAGCACATTTTGTGACACAAGCGGACTTAAATGACTTGGTTCGCGATGCTAAAATGTCAAAAGAGTCGGCAGAAGTAGTGGGTTCTCGTTTAAAGCAATGGAATTTGGTAGATAACGACTTTAAAATAACAGCTGCACGTAAGCTAGGGAATACAGAGCCATTTTGTGAATACTTTGTTTTCCATGAAGATTTTGAAAAGCAGTTTTGCTATTGCAATGATATTGATGCGTTACTTAAAGTAATTGGTCATCCACATATAGCACAGGAATGGAGATTGTTTATCGATTCTTCAGTGACTAGTCTGAAGGCGGTATTACTTCATATTGGAAATGAATATCCATCGGTACCAATTGCTTACGCAACTTGTATGGTTGAAACGATGATTTGTTGTGATCTTAAAGTTGTTCTCTGCTTACCGGTGTAAAAAAAGGATTTTCGAGGCACTAATGTTTTGTGTGCGTTTGGGAGGGACGCAGAAAAGATCTTCACTATACCAATTTTGTACAGATGCTCAGTTGTACAGATGCTCAGTTGGGCCAATTTAGTATTGACAATGTACCATTGGTTGAATCAAGCAAAGTAATTTTACCCCCTCTCCATATTAAGTTTTATAAGAGCACTTGACACAGACAGCGCAGCGTTTAAGCTTATTAAAGCCATCTTTCCAAAAATGAGCGAAGCTAAGATCACGGCGGGTAAGTGCTTAATGTCTCTCTTTTCGTTATTTAGTTTTTAATTCTTCCTCTCTTCAAGGTGTTTTCAATGGTCCACAAATCTAACAACTGTTAAGCAGAATAGACTTTCAAAATATGCTTAGTCCCATAGAAAAAAGAGCATGGACCGCGTTCATAAACGTTATAAATAATTTTTTGGGAAACAAGAGGGCGGAAAATTATGAGGAAATTGTTGAAGAACTGATTGCTTCGTATCATGCGATGGGAGTCAATATGTCCCTCAAAATACATTTTCTTCACAACCATTTGAACTTTTTCCCGCCGAACTTAGGCGACTTCAGCGACGAGCATGGTGAAAGATTTCACCAAGATATCGCGGAAATTGAAAAGAGGTACAAAGGCAAAGACATGCGGTTTATGCTGGCTCAATACTGCTGGTCACTTTGCCGTGAGACAAGAACCGATATATACAAACGTCAAAATAAGCGTATAAAATTTTCAAATTAATTTAAATGTTAAGTTTTACCTTTTAATTTACAACTATAAAAATTGCATTTTTAATGTTCAATACTCCAAAAATTGAATTGTCCGTAAAAAGCTTAAAAGAATTGATCTAGAGAAACTGGGAGATACGTATATTTTATTTTGAGCTATATTTTCAGAATTTTGTCAGTTTGATCATGGGTGAAAAATCGTGTCGTACAGTGTAATATAGTTATTATCATTTCGTTCGAAACGCCAGGAAATGTTTTTCTAAGACACCATTAAATATACACATTTATTCTTCATCAGAATAAAATACAAAGGCGAATTAACCATGACCGTTTTTCACTTTGTTTAATTAAAGAATGAACCCAATCTCTTTTATTCCGAACTTTCAAATTTTCGCTATAGGTTTGGATTATGTTTATGAATATCATGTTAAGTTATGTGTATCCTGATTCGGTACCTGAAAGGTTACACACACAATTTGATATTTGTGGTTTCCGTGGATAGAATTTCAATCAATTTTGAATCTCTCATATAATGCCACCACCCAGTTATGGAATTCTGAAGATCCTAATCATATTCCCAAGGGTTACAATTTGGTTTTTGGAGATTTGTAGCACAGAAAATCATTTAGGTAAAATAATCAATATTTGTACAAGTTTTCGCATATTGCTCATGTAACGTTAATACTAAATTTAGGACTAAGTTTTATGTTTTCAGGATAGTAACTTATCATTTAACTCGAAATATACATTTTAGACACCAAAAAGAATATATTCTTGATCAGCATAAAATGCAATGTCGATTTGGTTATGTCCTTCTGTGGAAATCACAAATGAAACGAAGTAGATTAATAAAAATTAAATCAGATGTATCTTATGTCTGCAGAACGTTTGGTATAGAAAATGAACCAAGATGGTTCACGTTTTGGTAGAGCGTGTTTTGAGTGTTTTGGTTGTTTTAGTCATAATTTTAAAACGAATTCGGTGCAAACAAGCAGTTTGTGGTCCCAGCATGTAAGAAACTTTCTTGCATAGAACAATCTATACAGGGCCAATTTTTGGTATGGTCCTCATATGACTGTATCCCCAGATATACGGTATGTTAAGAATTTTAACCAGATTTTTCAACATAATTATCTCAAACTTAGTATTTTGAGTTCGTAGATTATTGGCTATAGAGGTACATGTGTTCGTATAGCCCTTATATAACTGTACCTCAAGATATTCGGCGTTTTGATGATTTGTGCTTCATTTTTCACCGGTATTGTTCCAAATTTGGAGTCCTAGTGGATACTATGATAAAAAATTGCTCACACAGGCCCACATCTTCATATAGGCCCTATATAAAGGTACCTCCTTATATTCGGTATTTTAATAATCTTAGCTACATTTTTCAACGTCTTCACTGTTTCCATATATAGGTACCCACCGAATAATACTGGTCACATTTATTAACGAAATTGCTTCAAATTAGTCACCCTCACTAACGGCACCAGTCACTTTATTTTTTTAAAACTTTAACTCCATTCTCCAACCGATTTTACTGGAATTTGTAGCTTAAAGTGGAACATGTTTGAATCCCGATACTTTTATATACAAATGCTTTCTTTGGCTAATGGTGGAGGGTATCTCATTTTCGGCATGGAAGAACTTTATATATTTTAACTCATATTAAAATTAAGCGGTAAATTTAACGGATTTTTTTACATTTTTTAAGTTGCTTCCAGTTATTTCAAGTTCGGGTTGACAGAACTTAGCTGCTTTTTTATTTGTTATAATATATTTTACATCATACTAACTGACCCGGTCCGCGTTGCCGGCCAGTACTTTTAGTCTTTAATGCATGTTTTTTAAAGTATAATAAATCACAGATCTGACTTATGTAAGCGGCACAATTTTTATTATAAATAATGACTCCTTAGTAATTTCTAAATAAAAATAAATATTCATTGCAAAAATTATAATAGATGTTTACCTACCGTCGGTTTTAGATATTTTGAATAGCTTAATCTTACTTTTCAGCCATAGGCATTAATTTGAGCGTTAAAAACCTATATGAACATCTATAATAGCACCACGTGAAAACTCAGCTCAATTTTTGGTATTGTAAAGAGCTTAACAAAATTTCCCATTCAAATGGGCTGTAATTTGGAATTTTTATTTCCAACGTTTAGAATACGGTGCTACGTAATATTTATTTTGTCCACCTTATAATTGAGGGCAGAATTTCAGAATAGTCAAAGATAATTACTCTTTTACAACCATTACCGTAATATGGGAATTATTTTTTTTTGTCATTTAAATCGTGCATAGGAGACCCCATATAGTCCATATAATTCATCATAGTATAAATCAATGACGATTAAACGAATGTTCGGTCGCGTACCACTTTCTAACATTCGTATTTTTTTCATGTTTCTTCCACAATTATATATAGACGTACATCCCAAATCTACGTTCACAACCATTCATTTCTGGGGGTTACATATTCAATAGAATACGAAATTTTCTTTTTTTTCTCACCACACCTGGGGACTATACTTAACCCATTAACGCTGACGGGTGCGAAATCGCCAAGTACAGGTTTTCCCACATGCAAAAAATAACCCTATTATACAAAGAAAATATATAGAAAAATATTATTTTTTAAACATGTATTAGTATGGATCGGTAGCCTTTGCCCTATATTTAACTCATAAAATTTTTAAAATTGTACATATAAACGTCTTTGCATATATACGTGTTGTGCGTTTTCGCACCCGTAGACGCTAATGGGTACTTTTTTACTAAGAAAATTATTTTCGGTTAACCATATGAGCGAACGCTAATGAAGCGCTCCCAATCAAAATACACACACCGTCTGCTCTCTGTCACGATCTCTTTAATGCATCATTTCGCTTAAAATATATCTAAAGAGATTATATATATATATATATATGGGAACAGAGTTCAACAAGTGTCGTATTTGCTCCAGGATAAATTCAGTTGAATGTGCCAAAATCCAGCCAACTTGACCTAAAATTACATATTTGGTGCACAACAAATATGAAATTGTATGAAGATATATATGGAATCTATATTCAAATCTGAACCGATCTCGATGAAATTTGTCAGAAATGTTTTTGAATTATATTTGTGCAGATTACCAATGTGAGGGACTTAAACCCCAAATCGGATGAATCATATATATGGGAGCAATAACTATATCTATACCGATTTTCACCAAATTAGAAGTACTTGCTTCAGGGTTGAATTCACTCGGATGTGTCGAAATCCATCCATATTGGATACATTTTAAACATGTGGCGCAAAAATAAAATTTAAATCGGACGAAAATATATATGGGAGCATCGAAATCTGAACCGATTGCCAGATATACTTCTAGACTGAACCTGGCTGCGTGTACATAAATTGATTTGATTCGGACGGATATTACGCATTTGTATTGTATTGTATTGTGCACTACTTATGAAATCGGACGACACTATGTGTGGGAGCTATATTCAAATCTGATCCGTTAATTACAATTTGCAATCAATTGGATCATTCTTTCTCTTTTTATAAGGTAAAATATTTTCTTTGTATCAAATGACATTACCCTCTTAGTCATAAGACTGACGTTGCAGAAAAGCGAAAAAGAGACATAAATAAAATTGGTCGTTTAGTATCATGTTTTCGGTCTTTTATGATACTCTTCAGACTTATCAATATCCAGCACGTATATTCGAATCCTTATATTGTAAATTTGTTAAATTAAGCTATTTAACTACTATAAAAAGTATAGTACAATAATAAATAAATAAATAAAGGCACGTCAAATCCCATTAGCGTTGCTATATTCTCAAACAAATTTTCTCCAATATTCATAATTAGAAAAGGTAAAAAAGCAGTAAGTTCGGCCGGACCAAACTTTGAATACCCTCCACCATATGAAACAAATTAGGAAATTTTCAAAAAAAAAAAAAAAAAAAAAATAAATAAATAAATAAATAATAAATAAATAAAAATACCGAATATCGGAAGGTGCCGATATATGGAGCGATATACGTTATTGTGTACCTATAAAGACAATTCTCTTACAGATAGACAGACGGACGGACATCGTTAATTCGACTTAGTATTTTGTGCTAATTATGAATATATATATATATATATATTTTATGGGGTCTTCAACGAATATTTAGGGATGTTACAAACGAAATGACAAAGTTCAATGCATTTTTTGGAACATGTATTACTTCACTATTTTTTTAATAATATCGTTTAATTTTTGAGTAATTTCAACTTAATTCATGTATTTTCCTTTACAATACTATTAATTTATTAAAACATTTTCTAGTACTAAAATTGTACTTAGTAACGCCGACGGGTGCGAAAACGCACCACAACCTGCACGAGCAAGGGGTAGAGATTGGGGGCGCGGAATATGAGTGACATTATGGCATCCTGCACTAAGTTTCAACATTTCTCTCCCACAAATAAGGGAGCCGGCGTTAATTGGTTAAATATATGCTTAATTAAATAATACTTAAATAAATGACGATTATCTGTAAGATGATTCTATACCCCAGGGTAGCCTAAATACAATTTTTTAGCCAAATCAAATGATGAATGTGGTCGAGACCAAGATGGCCCTTCCCCGAAAAGTGAAAATTTTATGAGAAGAGGTTTTCTACCCCATTAGAAACAAAGATGGCAAAGTAGGGCAAAAAAAAAAAAGAAAAAAGTGGTCAAGAACCCAAAAAACCTTAAACCATATCATACCAAACCCTGATCATTTTTCGCAAGGATAGTTTCTGCTCACATAACCATCATTTGCCGAAATTAGTGTGAAAAATATGGTAAAAATGTGAAATATACTTGAAATAGGGTTGTACCTTTATCCGGGGATTATGACCCATATCATGACCTGCAAAAGCGATTTAAGGTATCTTGAAAGTTTAGGAAGAAATCATTTTCTTACTAAATGTCCAATTCGCTCTACTATTTTGCACCCTTTATATTTGGTATTTCACTGATTGCAGTCCCAATGAATTTTGTATTTTGAGTTCTCATTGGACGGATTATTGTCATATGGAGGAAGTAGGTCCACACTTTGAAATGAGCCCCATAACGCTTTCAACTGAAGCACATATTTGATATATTCATGTACACTTCAAGATTTCACGCCAAAAAGATTTTTTTCATTTATATTTTTGTGTTCACTTACCCAATAAATACATAAAATATGAAAATAACAGTTATATCCGTTGTCGCTTTATACTCCCCAAAAGACTACACATCATATTAGAATTCAAAAAAAAAAAAAAATAAATAAATAAATAAATAAAAAACACTACAAATGTACATTCGAAAATACTAAGTCAAAATGGAAAAATTCATGCAAAATAAAACATTACTATTGTACATTTCAAAAGCCAAAATAAAAATATTCAAATTTCTCTTTTTTACGCGATTTTTTTTTTTTGGATTTTATCCTTTTCCGCCAAGAGAAAATTCCGAATTTGTCAGAATCGTTAAAATCAGACCAGCGGTTCTTGAGTTATAAGCGTAGTAAATAACACAAGTTTCTTTTATATATATAGATTTTAAATGTCTCACGGATGAAGTAGAAAAATTATTTGAAAAGCTTTTTATAAATATATGTGACATTCTACTAGCCACTTAATTCAGATCTTAATATTTTCCGCGTTTACTCTTAGAGAATTAAAAATTGAA
Source organism: Musca domestica (assembly GCF_030504385.1). Taxonomy (NCBI): domain Eukaryota; kingdom Metazoa; phylum Arthropoda; class Insecta; order Diptera; family Muscidae; genus Musca; species Musca domestica. Next base: position 637,136 of record NW_026712230.1, on the reverse strand, counting down.
AGTATTCGCGATGCCTTTTTGGTACGTCCGAAAGAATTCAGTCTAGAAGCAAGTACTTCAAATTTGGAGAAAATCGGTTCAGATATATTTTTTATAGCTCCCATATATATATATATATATATATATATATATATATATATATATATATATATATATATATATATATATATATATATATATATATATATATATATATATATATATATATATATATATATATATAAATGAAAGTTGTGTTAGTTACTACGCTTAACTGATTTTAATGATTCATACAAATTCGGAATTGTCTCTTATCCGAAAAGGATAATATCCAAAAAAATCGCGTAAAAATGTGATATACTAACATTTTCATTTTGACTTTTGAAATGTACAATAGTAATGTTTTATTTTGCATATTTTTTTCCATTTTGACTCACTTTTTTTTAATATACATTTGTAGTGTTTTTATATTTTATTTTGAATTCGAATATTAATACCAATTTATTTAATTGACTTTCTTGAGAACTGAAATTGATGACGGGTTACATGGAAGTGTAGTACGGAATTATGTGGTGGAGAAACGGAATAGATGATATCGAAATAATTTAACACGGTCACACCAAAGTTAAAAGATAATTCTTTTTCAAAATCGCTCAAAAATCACGGAAAAGAGATCTCATTGCAAAATCTCTTAAATCGGGAAAAAATCGAAAAAAATGTCAATGGAATCGAATTTTAAAATAATAGTACATTCTATTGACAAACTTTGTAAGGAACTTTAAACATTTGCTGTAAAAAATCAGCGAACAAGTTGAAGATTTTTTCAATTTGTTATTCTTTTTTTTGTCAATTTTTTTCAATTTGTATTATTATATTGATATCAGTGGATTTTTTGTGAACAAAATGAAGAATACATTTTCACTATATACAACTTTTCACCAAAAAATGAAATAAGTGCGGAATAGGATGTTAACTGACATCTACACTTCAACTCCAGGGCCTACATCGTTTTTCAGCTGGAAGATGCAAACATATTTAGACAAACAAAAATGACCGAAAAAGCCTAATGGGGCTCATTTCAAAGGGTGGACCTACTTCTTTCAAGTGACAATAATCCGTCCAATGAGAGCTCAAAATGCAAAATTCTTTGGGAGTACAATCAGTAAAATACCAAATATAAAGGGTGCAAAATAGTAGAGCGAATTTGACTTTTAGTAAGAAAAGGATTTCTATCCTTCCCAAAGATTCACGATACCTTAAATCGCTTTCGCAGGTCATGATATCGATCATAACTCACGGATAACGATACAACCCGATTTCATATTTATATAACCATCGTATGATTTAAGATATTTTTGGGGTCTTGGCCACTTTTTTCATTTTTTGGCCCTTATTTGGCATCTTTGTTTCTAAGGTGGTAGAGAACCTCTTCGCATAAAATTTGAAATTTTGGAGTAGGTCCCATATTGGTCTTGATCAGATTTATCAATTGATTTGGCTAAAAATTGTATTATGCTACCATGGGGTAGGGAACCATCATACAGATAATTGCCACATAGGAATTTATTTAAGTAAAGTCCCCACATTGGAATATCCCCAAGTCCACTTTCACAATCTTACACTAAAATTTCAACATATCTACAAATGTAAGAATTTTCTCCATGTAATAGTACCCTCTTAAGTCCACTTTTTGGCGGACAAATAGACCGACATGTTTAGGATGACTTATGAGGACTCTAATGCATAATCTAAGGTGTTAACGGGTTTAAAAAAGTAATTAAGATTGGCTTTTCTGAAATCATTCAGCCCTCAATTTTGAGGTGTACAAAATACAGTAAATTCCAAATAACTGCTCATTTGACTGGAAAGTTTTGCTACGATTTTTACCATACTAAAAATTAATTTGATCCCTTACTGGGGATTGATATATACTTTTGAATAGATTTGTATAGCATATCCACACATTTGAAGCCCACGATTTAAATATTGAAGCCCACGGCTTAAATATGGGTACAGGTATTTTAAAACACTTTTAATTGACCAGTACGTGAACTCTTATATCACTCATATCTGTGAATAATTATGCTTTGACAAATATGCATAATAGACAAAAACTATGGGCCGGCAACGCGAACCGGGCAAGCTAGTATATATATATATATATATATATATGTTTCATTCGATTTGGTTTTTGAGTCCCTCACATTCTCTACGTGAAAATGTGTTTTGTATATTAAATTAAATTGTCACTATAGATCTTACCAATACATACATTATTACGCCACGGCACGGCGGACTTGTAGTGGTATTTTGGCTCGGATAATACCATCGAGTTGCAAACACGTTGAAATTATGACCTTATTTTGTACTCACGACTTTGTAGGTGCCAAAGACATACTGCAAACATGCAAATAGAATGGTACCATTGTATAAACCTAACAAATGCTAGTTTTATATAGTAGATGCTTTCTACTAACATTCCACTAACATTTAAACAATTAGCGCATTAAATGTTATATATTCATTAGCCATTTAAAGTGAAAAATATCTTTTTTCAATTTCAGAGTTCACAAATAAATTATTCGGCTCATACAGCTTCCAAGTTTTTGCTGGGGATCAAATCAAATAGCTTGAATTATAGATTTAGGAGCTTAAAAATGATGTGAGACTTACTAAAATATACATCTTTAGTAATAAAATCCTAAACCAACTTCTAAAACGTTGGAAATGAAATCTTGCCTACGTTCCTGTTTTGCGGATCTTGTGGTGTGGCGTATCTTATGTTCGGGCAGTTTGACTACAACCCTCTTTTCTTGTTTTATTATAAAGTAGTCTGTTTGTTAATATATCTATCCCAACTACCCATATAGCATGAAACATAATATAAAATTAAAAGTATGTGTCACATGCAAATTTTCCGAACGTTTCGTACTAGTTTTCTAAAATTGCTATCGCCCATATGTATGTATACACTTTCCTACCTACTGTCGTGTAAAAACAAACCCATATTTCTGTTAAATTGAAATTGCAAATGTTTGCATTCGAACTTTTCATACTTCCAGCCAAGGCATCCATGAATTTTTTAATTTCTTAAAAGTTCATATTCTAAGTATTTCAAGCGACTGCTGAGTTTTATTAAATGCAGCGGACGGACTATGGCACAAATTTTGCGTTTGCCGTTGTCTCCCTTATGACTCGATTAAGGAAGTCAACCTAAGCCCGGCCACCCCACTCTCACACACACACATACACGTAATGGAAATTGTTGCAGAACTCTCTAGGAAAGTTCAATGAATAAAATATCAAGTCAACATGTCATTTGTATGCGAGAACTTGGTGCAGGCACTCGGATAACTTTCCTAAGATCTAAGACCAGAGGATGAACAAAAGACCATCAACATGCATTCAGTGGTCTACAATCCGGCATTGAAATGAAAATGTGTGTCAAGCTGTTGTGGCGGTGTGAGCCAACCTTTAGTTCGTTCCGCTCAGATGGCCATACTTACGTCGACAGACACAGACAGGCCAAACCATGTTGTGGGAAATTGTCTATACTGGCTGAGGAAATGTGCAACCGAACATTGGACATTGTTGGCAGATTGTCTTCATTTAAATTGCATAATGATGTAGTTCTCAATTTACTCCATTTACTATCTAACCGACCTATTTGCATAACCCACCAAAGTGCATCCTAGTCTGGAGCATGGGGGACTTGAGTCCTGAATTGTTTCAAAAGTATTGCAAACTTTATTGTCCATTTAATGCCAGCAAATTTGATTGCTTGGAAACAAGGTGGCCACTGGGACTAGTTATGATGATGCAAGAGTTCGTCAATCCTATTACGAACGTACATACATACATGGAGTATTCCGATGAACATACAAAATATTGTGCACAATGTAATTTGGTCACATTTTTGCAAAAGCAATGGAGTTGCCTAGCAAAATATGCATGAAGTCAGTTATTTGGTTGCACATACAACACTCAAGAAAGACAAATATTTGTTGCAAGGGTGGGACCAGTTGGTCAATGGACTCTGAAGCATTCTCATGTTCAATAAACTAACATTTATGTCTTGTAATAGCTCAGTTTTTGGGTTCGCAATTAATGGCGCAGATTCACAGTTTGCAGCTTTGAAATTAGTAAGAAAAAATACTGTTATGCAGATAGTCATCTGAGGTTGAAGCAATATCGAAAAATATTACTGGTTGGTATGTTTAGGTAGTTCCTTCTATCCATGCTTGAAAAAAGTTAAATTTATTAACGACACAGGAGTGTCTCTTATTTCTGTTCCAAATGAATTATGTTCCTAATCAAGTGTTTAAGATAATTTTAAAGAAATTCCAAGCAAGAAATTTATTTTAAAAGAAATCATTCATCATTTTTCTTATATATCCTCTGTGCCGATTACTTTATAGCCTTTATAGCGTTTTGAAACGTAAAAATAAGTTAAAAAGTATCAGTCGGTTTTGCCGAGCCTATGTCAGTTTATAAGAATATATTTTGTCTTACATTATGTTTATTCTAAATGTTGACCCTCTACGGATGAGATTTCGAGGGAGTGGACCAATATTATCCACTTCTCACCAGAACTAACTCTGATATAAACATTGCAACGTGCCCAAATTGGACTATATCGACTACTTTCTACACTTTATAGTAGATATATAATAATTTTTAAAAAATGTTGAAATATGCATATTGTACCAGATATAGTGAAACGAAGTGTTCCGCTTGGGATGTGCAAATTATAAAGTTATCATTTTGTTAATCAAAATTTTAACGAGAAGGTGTGTTTTGAAGCGGAGCGGAAGCTTATTTCGGATTTTATGTGCGCATTTTTGTTATTTAAAATTTTGAGCCTTTATGGGGAGATACCAAGATATATGGTCCGATATATTCCATCTTCACAGCTGATCTTGTGTTAGTAGAAATATTGAGATGTGTTGAGTTTGAAAGTGATTGGATGCTCATTTCGCATTTTATGAGGTTCATGGTTATTCAGAGTTTGACCCGTTGTGGGGGAGTTACAAGAGGGAGTCGTCCGATATACAGATCTCCCAACAGTTGAGTCTTGTTGAAGGTGTGAAATTCAAAGAGAATTGGATTCTTAATTCGCATTTTATAAGAGTTATATTCATTCAACATTTAGACCCGTTGTGGGGGAGGTACCAGAAGGAGTGGGTCGATATTGTCGATTTTACCACCTGACATAGCACTGATATAAATATTGGGATTTGAAAAGTTTGAAATATTGATCTCTCCCCTTTCTATGATGTTAATTATTTGAAGGAGTGGGCCGGCGTTGCCCATCTCTGAACTCGATCTAAGTTTGATAAAAATAGTTTGGACCAAATCGGATTAGGGTCTTAATCCGTTATTTCTATGTGGCATGTTTTGGCCGTATCAAATGGCATATACCATAATTACTCATATGGCTGAGGGTATAAAAACCGATAAAATGAATTAAATACGCCCAAAATCTGTATTTGAATTGATATAATTCATATTTTATATAATTTAATTTTTGAAGATTGTTTTGAAAATGTTGACTGCCTCCTGGCTGGCTGATCTTCACTCTAAAATATGGAAAAGATGCGTTATAAATTTTCTTAACAGAATACGCATTTTGATATTAAAATTCAAGAAGCCAGCGTTATTAGTTTATAAGACAATTCATGGTTAATTATAGACCAAACTGAAGATGTTGGACTGCAAAACACATGAAACGTGAGTGAGCTGTTTAAACTATTGTTGTCAGAAAGATAAAAGCTACAAAATCACCCTTTACATATTACTTACTTTTGTGCTTCCTTTTAGTATAATATATTTCTTATGAATAGCTTCAATCTGGAAATTTCATATACGCATACGTTTTTCTGGATTTTTGTACAGCAAATTCGTCTTAAAATATTCTTAACTCCATGTTCGGGAATGTAAAAACAGATGAAAGTGTTTATTTAATTATGTCTACGAGTACTTTTATATTAAAGACACACAAATGTGAATTAACAAGTGGGGTTTCAAGAGGAATCTTTAAGATTTTATTGACGCACAAACATACATACATATTCTGCAAAGTGTCTTATGTTTAATAAGAGATACAAAATTAATAAACTTTGAGGTTTCAACATTACTCACCTTTTTATACCCTCAGCCATATGGCTACAGAGAGTATACGGGGTGAGATAAAAAAACGGCAACAAAGTCAAACGCCATATTTTTGACATTTTCTTTAATTTTATTGAATGAAAGCAAAAATGTCGGAAATAGCATCAAATTTTATAATAAGTTTAGATTTTTTTAAATTGGTCCCTTTTGTCACGAACTATGGCCTTCAAACGGCCAATAAAACCGTCACACGCCGAATGTTGCTCTGCGGTATTTTGACACATCCCCGGCAAAGCGCTTGCTTGAGGTGATCGACACTTTGGTATTTTTTAGTGCCAACCTTGCTTTCCACAATACTCCAGACACAATAGTCCAATGGATTGGTATCCGGAGATTTTGGTAGCCATTGTGCGCTGGAAACGAAGCGAGGAACCTCATTTTGTAACCATTCTTGGGTTGCGCGTGCTGTGTGCGATGGGGCTGAGTCCAGTTGGAATGTCCAAGGTCTGCGGCCAAAATGTTTGCGCGCTCAAGACTTTACACCCTCCAGAATATTTTCGCGATAATATTCGTAATTTATTCTGATGCCACGGTCGATTAATACGAGCGAACTCTCATAAAATATTATGTAAGAGTCCGATTGTCTTCAAATTTCACACTTCCCAATATTTATATTAACCCAAGGTCTGGGGTCAAACGTTTGAATAATCTTAACACTAGTCAAAATATACTTAAATAATCGAACATAGGCTGAGGGCATATATCTGGCGGCAATACCGTCTGATACTTTAAATTTTGACATTTTGTGGGGGAGGTACTCGAAGGAGTGGACCGATATTGCCCATCTCCGAACTCGATCTAAGTTTGACAAAAATATTACGATGTAGCCAATTTGGACCAAATCGGATACTCCCTTCGAGAGTTGCCAGCCTGACAGACGGACGGACATCGCTAGATCGACTCCAAATGTTCTGAAACGGATTTGGTCCAAAGAGACCTAGGTTCTAAAACCGTTATTTCGACTAGGCACGTCAAATGATTTATACCCTTTGTAGCCTTATGGCTGAGGGTATAATTAGTTTACTGCACAGAAAGAGAAAGGATGATCCGATGGGATATATCGGTCTACTTCTTCTGGTACTTCCCCCACAAAGGGTTAAAATTTTGAATATTTATTATTCTTATAAAACTCAAAATTAACATCTGAATCCGTTCATACTTGGTCCATCTCAATGTTTCCATCAACACAAGATATGTTATATATGTATTGTTCAGATCGACGCATTTCTTCTGGTTCCTCCCCCAACATGGATTAAAGATTTTGGAAAACAAAACGTTAAAAGAAAGCGTAATAATCATCCAACTGTCTTAAAATTTCGCTTACAAACATTATTACTAACAAGATCGGTTGCGAGGGTCATATATATCTGTGAACCCCTTTTGGCACCTCACCCACAAAGGGTCACAATTTTCAATAGTTTTATCTGTCGTAACAAATCAGCAATTCTTCACCTCTGTACCTAAATATTTCTATCAACCTGAAGCCTGAGGTGACTACGGAATTTATGATTTCGCATAAAACTGCATATAAATGTTCGATTTTTTCTTAAAATTAAATCTTTAATTTGTAAAGTGAAGGAAGTAGCGAATGTAGTCCAAACCTGGCACCTCGTAATATTTATTACATATTTATTTACAGTGGCTCACATTGAAAGTCGGGCAAGTTATTATAAACAAGTTAACACCTAGTTTAAATATGTTGATTAATTTTTTTTTAAATTCATTTCAAACACTTATAAATTTAAAATGAAATATCGCTGTAACTTCTGTCTGTAACTGTACTACAAAAGCTTATTTGAAAAAAAAAAAAAAAAAACAAGTAAAAAAACATTAAGTTCGGCCGGGCCAAACTTTTAATACCCTCCACCTTAGGGAAACATTAGAAGAAATGTGGCAAAAACCATTAAAATGCCGATTATGGGGAGGTACCGTTATATGGGGGCTATACCAAAACGTGGACCTATAATTACAATGTTTCGCCACCGGAGCTGGAACCCATTATGACCCACAAATACCAATTTTTAGACAAATCAGTGAAAAAAATGTGGCAAAAACCATCAAAATACCGAATATCGGGAGGTACCGTTATATGGGGGCTATATCAAATCATGGACCCATGCATGCAATGTTTCGCCACCGGAGCTGGAACCAATTATGACCAACAAATACCAATTTTCGAACAAATCCCTAAAAAAATGTGGCAAAAATCATCAAATTACCGAATATCGGGAGGTACCGTTATATGGGGGCTATACCAAAACGTGGACCTATAATTACAATGTTTCGCCACCGGAGCTGGAACCCATTATGACCCACAAATACCGATTTTCAAACAAATCCGTGAAAAAATGTGGTAAAAAAACTAAAATACTAAATATCGGGAGGTACCTTTATATGGGGGCTATACCACAACGTGGACCTATACATGCAATGCTTTGCCACACGCTCAGGGACCCGCTATGACCTACAAATACCAATTTTAAGACAAATTTGTGAAAAAATGTGGCATAAATCATCAAAATACGGAATATCGGGAGTTACCGTTATATGGGGACTATACCAAATTATGGACCCATACATGCAATGTTCCGCCACCGGAGCTGGAAACCATTATGACCCACAAATACCAATTTTTAGACAAATCGGTGAAAAAATGTGGTAAAAAAAAAACTAAAATACTAAATATCGGGAGGTACCTTTATATGGGGGCTATACCACAACGTGGACCTATACATGCAATGTTTTGCCACACGCTCAGGGACCCGCTATGACCTACAAATACCAATTTTAAGACAAATCCGTGAAAAAATGTGGCATAAATCATCAAAATACCGAATATCGGGAGGTACCGTTATATGGGGACTATACCAGAACGTGGACCGATATATCTCATTTTCAATACCAACCATCCTAGACACAATGCAAATAGCTCTGCTAAATTTTGGAGCTCTACGTCAAATAAAGTGGGCTGTATCGTGATTTCAACAGACAGACAGACAGACAGACGGACATCGTTAAATCGACTTAGAATTTTATGCTGATTATGAATATATATACTTTATGGGGTCTAAAACGAATATTTAGGGATGTTACAAACGGAATGACAAAGTTAATATACCCTCCTTTCCAAGGTGGAGGGTATAAAAAACAAGTAAAATAATATCAGTCGGTTTTGCCGACAGATGTATACCCCCAGCCTTGAGTTATGAACGTGACACATTTGGACTATATCGACTACTTCTTGTATTCTATATGAGATATGTGCACATTTTCGGAAAATGGAAATATACGTCAGGTAACAAATATAGCGGACCGAAGTATTCCATTTTCATACTTCATCTAATACAGATAAAATACATTGGTATGTACAAAATTTGAACTTTATGCGAAATCATAAATTCCGACAAATTACATATTCATATCAGAACACTGGTTAAGAGAAATATTTAGATATAGCAACGAATCGCCGACTTGTTTCGCAAGTTATGACAGTTATAAGTTGGCAGATGTATATCATCTTCACAACAGATCTTGTTTAGAAATAATGTCTGTATGTGGGAAGATGGATGGGTGCATTTGCATCCATGCATTTGGATGCTTTTTATACCCTACACCACAAGGTGGTCAGGGTATTATGTCTTTGTGCATTTGTTTGTAACAGGCAAAATGAAACGAGATAGACCCATAGTTCCTTTTGATGATCTGCATCGAATCACATTCTGAGTCGATTTATGCATCCGTCCGTCCGTCCCAAGAACGAACCCTATTGAAATTGGAGATAATCGGTAAAAATTTAGATATAGCTCCCATATATATCTGCGTCAGATTTGCCTTTTATAGTGCACCAAACGTGTAATATCAGTCCGAATAGTATGGAATTTTGCACATACGATCAGATTGGACCTGAAAATAAGTATGCCAAATTTGATCGAAATCGGTTCAGATATAGCTATAGCTATATAGCTCCCATATATATTGTTCATCCGATTTGTTATTTTCATCCTCCGCTGCCGTTATATGCACTCTGTAACAACAATATTTGGGAAAATTTATCAAATACAGCTCAGAAATACATTTTCTAAATTTTATCGAGATCGGTTCAGATTTACATATAGCTCCCATATATAACTTCGTCTGATTTACCTTTAATTGTGCACCAAATGTCTAATATTTGCCCAAATGGGATGAAGTTTGGCACTTACGACTGAATTGAGTCTAGAAGCTAGTATGTCAAATTTGGTGAAGATCGGTTCAGATATAGCTATAGCTCCCATATATACTGTTCATCCGATTTGTCATATTTGTTACCCACAGCCGTAATATGCACTCTGTAACAACGATATTCAGGGAAATATATCAAATACAGCTCAGAAATATATTTGCCAAATTTCATCGGGATCGGTTCCGATTTGGATGTAGCTCCTATATATATGTATCCGATTTCAAATTAATTGTGCACCAAATGGGCGGAATTTAAAAGATACAAATGCTTCGGCATATTTAGTCCTTTGAACCTTAAATTATAATTACAATCATAGCGTGTATGATTGAATTCTCCCATAAAAACTTTTAATTGTTATGCGCAGCTCTACTTAATTAGCAAAGTGGTGTAGGGTATCATAAAGTCGGCCCCGCCCGACTTTAAGTCTTTCTTTACTGGTTTGATCTTGCATTTTAACTTTTTTTTGAAGAGTTACAATATCAACCTGGGAGCATTATATATAAATATTTTTATTTAGGTAGTAATGTCCGTATGTTGTAATGTGTTTTACTGTGCAATTTAAATTTAATTATTTCTTACAATATCGGTATAAGCATTTACCCTGATCAAACATATATATTTTGTTGAATATACAGTATTTATTTTCATTAGCTACCAATTTAATGGCAAGTCGTAATAACATAAAAAATACGCATTTATGAATAAAATAATGTCACGGCAATTATTTCGCATTTGGTTCGTCGGAAAATTCCCAGTATACCTGAACACGCTTTTCTTTTAAATGGGAAATTATCAACATTTTGCAGAAAGGTGTACAAATACAGATACACACAGATAATTAAGTTAATTGAAAGAGAATTCTGCGCTGTGCAGTCTGCGAAGATATTATCATGTCAATATATCACATGTGGCGCTTGCAGATTATTTCATTTCTTAGAATGATGGCGATGATGAAATACTTTTTCCAAATATTATGACGGGAAAATAATTTCCAATCTGGTGGGTTTTGATACTTTGATGAATGTTCCTTGCGATGATGATACCGAGAAACGGTTAATTAAACGCATTTAGATTGTTTTTTTTACAGCTTTAAGTTTAATAAGCGACACTTAATTATGTACTTTTTGTAAAGAAATATCTGTAACACATTTGGGATATCTTTTAGGGAAATATTAATTTAAATAAATTGGTTCCCAATAAACAGAATTGGCAAATTTAGGTATTTAACAGAGAATGCGAAATTAGTTTGTTAAGAAATGTAATTCGTGCTCTCGAGCTTAGAGTTAGTTTGTTTAGCTTAGTTAGTTAGTTAACATATCGAATAACATATTCAATTGTTTGTAATTGCTGTAGGCAGGTTATAACGAAAGACAATTTTGGGAAAGGCCTCCAGAAAAGTCGCAAAGTTGGAAAAATCTAAAGTGATATGGAATTTTGTGTGGAATAGTTCCGTATTGGCTTTCCAAGTGGGAAAATGGTCAATTCTTAGTGAAAAACTTAGGAAATGAAAAAAAGGTTCAGTGAGTGACGGATAACTGAATTAACGGACGGGTTAAGATGAAATCTTGGTATATTGCACATCGGGTCGGGTCCTGGCAATTGATACGAAAAATATGAGATGGTTTTGGAAATTTTCACTGTATGTAATAATTGTACTAAATTCAACCCCATTTGGTTTTAGGTGAACAAATGGAGCTGGAGATTTGGTGGTTTGGTATTAGGATCACTGCTGGTGGATAGGGTTGAAAGAAGGAGGTGGTTTTGCAAAAGCTTACTACGAATATATGAAAAGTACTAAATTTAACTAAATTTGGTATTGGGTGAACGGATAGTCCTTGAAATTTAGTATTATGATGACTGTTAGTGTGTAATACCAAATAATACTAAAAACTGTGTTTGGGAATCTAAAATGTTGTTTAAGAATTATACTGCTATATTGAACTTTTGTCAGAATCCGATAATAACAAATTCTTTGTGTGAATGTCAAAACGAGCTATGTTGTGGCTCCCTGAGATTTCCAAATGATTTTAAGGGGATAAAATGCAGCAAAAACAATTATTTTCTGATCTTGCGGTCGACCCACGGGATCCATTAACATGGATGATGATCTCTTAGTTCATGTCGGATGAAGCGGAATATATGTACTAAAAACGTGTATGTGCTTGAAGTACATGACATTTTTATTATATTACGAATATCACTACTTGTAGAAAAAAAGCAATGTTTTATGCAATTTTTTTTAAAGCAAATTTTGTTGATGTGTTTTCTATAATTATAACAGATGATTTTAAAATTTTTAAGTTTAATTCTTCTTCCGCTCGCGAGATTTCTTTGTTTAAGCTTGTTGCTTCCAAAAGCATATTTGATATTATTAACAGTTCATTCTGGCCCGATGACATTTTAGTAAATGAGTTTGTATTCCAGGCCGCACTCCAACTGCAATTCAAGCTTAAAAAACAATAGAATCTGATTCGTTACAAATGTTATACCAAAATTTCAGAGGCATTAACTTCGTCAAACTTATTTAAAATCTTTTGGTTCTGATTTTAGAGTCTTTATATTTACAGAAACTTGGCTTAAACCTGAAACCTACGACACGGAAATCTTTTTTGGCCGTTTTCAAGTTTATAGAAATGATAGAGTAAATAGAACCGGTGGAGGTGTGCTAATAGCTGTACACAATTCCATTACGTCTGAAATAGTTGTTACTGAATATCTTAAAGATCGTGGTAAATATATTGTTTTAACATGTTTTTACATTCCTCTAAATTTAGATTTTGAAATATACATTAAGCACCCAAAGCTTCTGAAAGATTTTTCACTTATAAAGTCAGCAAATATTGATCTTACTCGTCTTGGCGATTTCAACTTACCAACTATATTGTGGATCCCTAAAGAAAATTCCACATACTATATACCTGTATCGTATGCAGTCTCAGATAGTAGAATTGACTGGGATTCTGGGAAGCTATATTTGATCAACAAGGCTTTTTCCAAATAAATAATGTTATTAATGTCAAGAATAGAATTTTAGATTTATTATTCTCCATAAACGTTAACCGTTCATAATGTAGATGTGCACCGTTTGTGGAACCGGATGATAAGGATCACCCAACCGGAGGCAACCGATGATTCTGATATTGCAAACATGTTCGCAGATTTTTTTTCAAAACAGCATCCACTAGCAATTACAGCTTTAACATTAATTGACTGATTTTTTGCCCCAAGTTTTCCTTACGGAAAAAGAGGTTTTAAATGGTTTAAAAAGTTCAATCTCCCCATGTTCGGACGGAGTGCCGGCAAACGTTCTTAATTTGTGTGCAATTGTATTATACTTCCCACTTACAAAATTATTCAATAACTCCTTATCTTTATGCTAATTTCCTCAATTATGGAGATCTAGTTATCTTCATAAAACTGGTAGACGCATGGTACAGTAAAAAGGTAAGGTACCAGCTGATTGCATTTTTTTCTAAGTGTGCCCGACTTCTGTCAGTTTTGCGTATGTATTTATTGTTTTGAAAAACCAAAACAAAATATTTTCGAAATCTATAATTGAAAAAAACTTAAATTGCGGGGTGCGCTTTAATATTAACCAGATTTGACATGGAATTGGAAGATTGAAAACTTATGATCATATTTTTGAGAGAACATCCAGACATTTTATTCATCTTTCGCGACTTGACTCAATTTAAAAATGAACAAAAGATATCAAATAAATGATATTTGTGCACCGATTTTTATCAACAACACGGTTTCGCCAGAGGTAGGTCAACTTTGACTAATTCTATAGAATTAACGTGCTATGTTCATAATGGTCTTGTTAATAAATTTCAAGCTGACTTAATTTATACCGATTTTAGTAAAGCTTTTGACATTGTCGTACACAAATTATTACTTCACAAGCTTGTTGTAATAGGTTTCCCTACCTTATTGTTAGACTGGATGACATCTTGCCTTGATAACTGTACTCAAAAAGTGTCTTTCATAAATGCCACTTAAAAAACATACTAGTCCATTCTTGCGTTCCCCAAAGAAGTCATTTTCGTTCTCTTTCTCAATGAACTTCCGTCAGTTGTAAGGTTTTCCATAATTTTAAAGTTTACACATGATATTAAGCTGTTTATTAATCGCGATTCTCTTCATAGCTCATTACATTTACGACATGATCTACATTGTACTGTAAATTGGTGTGCAAAAATGCAAAAAATTATCATTATTCAGATCTAGACATATTCTATCTGATTACTTCGTAGCTTCATACATATTTGATAATATATTCTCATTTCTTTATCTTGGATTTATTTCGGACAGTAAACTTCTTTTTAACTTCAACATTGAATCTAGCGTTAATAAAGAAAAATCTCTTCTATGTTTCATTAAACGCTGGTCTAAAGAGTTTGAAGGCCCTTACGTAACTAAACGTTTGTTTACTAGTCTAGTTCGACCTGGATTAGAGTAGGGTTGGGTGCAGCTTTTATAAATGTTAATCTAATTCAATAGAAACATTTCAAAAGTAATTAATTATATTCGCTCTTAAAAGTTTGCCCTGGAATCAAAAAACCACGATCAGTTTTTGTTTGATCACAATATTGTCAATTGGTTTGAACAACTCAAATGAACATGTCACATCAGTTTAATAATAAATTTAAATAAATTTGAACTAAGTGTGGTCAAGCCACACTATAATAACTGTTGCAGATCTCTGCTTACTCTTAATAAGAAGATATACTATGTTTATAAATATAATTGCGAGTTGTTGATCGAAATTGGTCCAATATGTATAAATATAATTACAATACACATGATCAAACAAAATATCCCATTAGTGTGTTGGAAAAAATGTTAGAACATAACGCTGGTCTCAAAAGAGAAAAAGACCAGTAAAATCTTAAAGTCGGGCGTGGCCGACTTTATCATACACTACACCACTTTGCTTATTTAGTAGGGCTCCGCATAACAATTAAAAGTTTTTATGGGAGAATTCAATCATACACGCTATTATTATAATTATAATTTAAAGTTCAAAGGACTAAATATGCCGAAGCATTTGTATCTTTTAAATTCGGACTTGTATTGCCCATTTGGTGCGAAATTAATTTGAAATCGGATAAAAATATATATGGGAGCTATATCCAAATCGAAACCGATCTCGATAAAATTTGGCAAAGATATTTCTGAGCTGTATTTGATATATATCCCTGAATATCGTTGTTACGGGGTGCATATTACGGCTGTGGGAAACAATATAACAAATCGGATGAACAATATATATGGGAGCTATAGCTATATCTGAACCGATTTCGATCAAATTTGGCCTACTTATTTTCAGGCTTAATTTGGTTGTATGTCCAAAATTCTATACAATTCTGGCTGATATGACACGTCTGTTGCACAATAAATGGCAAATCGGACGAAGATATATATGGGAGCTATATCTAAATATTGAGCGATTATCTCCAATTTCAATAGTGTTCGTCCTTGGGCCAAACAAATAACTTGTGCAAAATTTCATCTGGATCGAGTAATAAATGCGGATTGTACTTTGTTTACAAAAATACATGGACAGACGGACGGACATGCATAAATCGACTCAGAATGTGATTCTATGCAGATCATCAAAAGGAACTATGGGTCTATCTCGTTTCCTTTTGCCTGTTACAAACAAATGCACAAAGACATAATGCCCTGACCACCTTGTAATGTAGGGTATAATTAATCAAAATTGCTTAAAGTAAACAAAAGAAACACTGGTCTTTAAAATCCGCACGAGATATCTTAAATGTAACATCCATATTTGCTTACGCTTCAGAATGGAAGATATTTTATAAATGTTAGCCACCTACTGATCTGACTGTAATTTGGAGTATAAGAAATAAAAAATCCAGCCATAGATATGTCAACACTTTCACCATATATCTTCACATATGACGTATTCTCTTTGTTTTGCAATCAATTTTTAAACTGACTGTAGTGGCTTTTCTTCGATACATGTTTAGTTTTAAATTAAACGCATACATACATAAAACGTTTGCTCGCAAGGACACAAGTGCTTTACTGATAATTACGGTCATTAAAAATTATGGTGCACACCCCAAGATATTACATAAAGTTTATGTGAAACGTTACAATATGGAAATAAACTTGGAAAGTGCCAAACACATTTAACGCACAAATTGTCATTTGATAAATTGATTTGTGGGTGTTAATTATGGCCTCTTGGAAATGAAGAAGGTGGGTGAACCTTGCACGATTCTTATGGCGTAAATAATTTGTACAAAGTTTGATTGATTTATACAAAATGCCCACCCCACAGCCAAATGGTGACGTTAAATGAAAAAAGTCGAAGATGTCGAAGATACTTGCATGTAGGTTCGATTGATAGCGTTTCTATATATGAAAAGCTTTGTAATTTATATTTTTTAGGAAAAGCCTAGTTTTCAGGAAGCACAGAAGTTTTCCTTTTTAACGAACCATCGGTTTAACAAATTCGGGACTTAACGAGTTTCTACAAATTCTATTTTGAGAACCTTATATTACGAACACTGTTAAAATATTTGTACTCGATATAAGGAAAAAATTTAATGTAGTTTACTGAATGAGAGTGTGAGCGAGGCGATGTTGATGTCTATCCAGTGAAGTGAGCCAGGGCATTTGTGTCACTGCTATATGTATAGCCTATGTATAGAAAATGGGGATTTCCCAACGATTTTTTGTTTTGTTTGATGCTCAGACTGATATTTATGGTGAAGACAACATTCCTTTAGAAGAACAACTGTGAATTAAGAGATGTTGTAAAGAATTTTGAAATGTGTATGCAATGGATGCAACAATAATAAAGATGTAGATCTCTAATATTGAGAGAACTTCAACAAGAGGCGATACAAAAAACACTACAAATTCCTTAAATACAAATAAAAAAAGTTAAAAAATATAAAGTGCTTGAAAAGGTTACTAAAATTGGTTGGAAATTTGGATTTTATTAATCCAATAATACGTTTTTATTTTAAACCCGCATTCGACAACCCAAAGATTAATTCTATTTTATAATGATTAATTCTATTTTATGATTTTGAAGAAACTCATTGCAGTATTGTCAGTATAAGATGTTAGTTTTTAATCTATTATTTTCAGATTGAATGCTATAGTTATTGGTATTTTCAATATTTTTCACTCAAAGACATATTCAAATTTTCACTTTTAAATAAACTCATAGAATTCTTTTTTCTTCAGCATTTGTTTGCTGCATACAGTTAAAATAGTTCTACTACCTAGGAAATTTCATGCCATTCTCAAATTTTCCATGACCACTACCACCAACACAGCCTTAGGCTGCATAATTTATTCAGACCTCCGAAACAAATCGTTTCTTCCGAGTGAAAATAAATATTTGTTCCGGATTTATTTCGGCCCATCCGACTTTGTCCTCAACTTTCTGGTTCTTAATGGAATTAATTCGGAAGGTACAAACAAGCTTATGTTAAAATTTCATCATCATATATTTAATGAGGTGATCGGCGAATATTAGGTGGCGGAAATATCTAAAAGTATTTTTTCTTACCTTAAATTCAATTTGTGGTCGAATTCGAACCTAAAGTCGCAGCCAAAGTAGTTCAATCAATGTTTTTGTGGTTGAAGTCTATCTAACCATCTTTGCCTATCCCTTGACATTTGCCTATAGACCGCTCAGATCAACTAAGAAACGGTCTCTCCGCCTCTTATGATTTTTTTTCAATTTCGCCCTGGATATACTTTTTTTTGTGGATAACAAGCGTGGTCTTTTATCTTGGGAAGTTGCTACCTAAAGAGAATAAGAAAGCACTGGTTTAGAATGATGCCATTTATCATTCCTATGTTGTTCACAATTTAACGTTTGTCGCTTTTATTTGTATGCAAATTTAATACTTTGCAAAGGATGAAAATTGCTTCTATTCTGTTGTCCTGCGAATAAATTTGGTGAGTGCTGTTATGGGGTTTCGGATGGCAATGTTCACACATATTGGAACAGAGTAGCATTCCTATACATATACATATTTACACTCACACATATATGCATATAAAATTCGAGTGGAATGGAATGTCTTTTGTCGCTCTGCGACAGGCCAACGTTAGCTAGTGTGTAGTTGTGGTGGTGGTGGAGATGGTGTTGCTGGGAACCTCTTGCACAAAATTGATGTGGTAGTCAACCACATCATATCCGCGAATTCATTTCGATTACAATAAACCATCCGAAATTCGGTTGTAATGAAAACCACACGACATCCAACGACTGACCGAGCAATGAAACCACCAAATTGTGACAGTTTTAAAGCTTTTGCCCACTCGCTGTCAGTGCCAATGTCGCTAAATAAGCCATCCGCAGAATATCAGCTTGTGCACATATCGCCAAGAGCGACGAGGGTTGTGTTGGCGATCGTGGCTGTCAATGAATTGGCCATTTTAGAAATTTACTTAAAATTGTGGCATAATTGTGAGCCGCACTGAGATAACGAGACCGCTCTCTGCCAATACAAGTTTAACGGTTGACCGTTTGGCATAAATCAAATTGGCCAAATTAAAGCCAGCTGTTAATTGAAAGAGTTTTGATATTTCATTTGGTATATATTAAAAAAACAGTTAATTCTAAATATTGATTATTTATTGATTTGGCTTAAAATTATAATTTTTCTTATCTCATCTCATTTTCACAAAACTAATTTATTGTAGACCTACGTTTAGATTATCCTTTGCTTATTCATATTGCTATATTTCGGTGTCTTCCGACATTTGGCATCTTAGATACATTTCTCAACAGAATTGTTTAGAATTCGGTATTAATAGTTTACAATGAGTTGAGATGGCAATATTGCCTATATTATTGTATATTTTGATGACTTCAGCCATATTTGTCATCGCAATTGTTCCAAGTTTGGTATTTAAATGTTGCAATAGATAAAAACCGCAATAGCACGAAATTGCCATTGTAGGTTCAAGTTTTGATATAGACTCCATAAATGTTGGATGTTGTTAACATTATTACGTACCTTCGATAGAATAATTATTACAAATCTGAAAAAATATTTAATATATTCGATAAAATTAAGGTGTGCGACCGAATTTAGTTAGAAGTAAATATGTCAAATTTTGTAAAAATCGGTTTAAATATAACCATATGTCCTCCACAACCGCAATATACACTCCATAACAGCGATATTGCTAAGGCCTACCGATATAAACGAAGTTGTTTATCTTTATTTCACATTTAAAATGGAAATTCTACTTTTAAAAGTTACCGATCTTTAACGGAAGCGCCGTAATACTTCCGAGAATTCCACTACAATTAACGGATATACCCGTTATATATTTAGTCCACTAAAACACTTAATTGCTCACCAAATGTGTAATAGCAGCTAAAATAGTATGAGTTTTGACACATTCGACCGATTTTAACCTGGAAGCAAGTATGTCAAATTTGATGTAGTTGGCTCCGATATATATACATTACTTGATTTTAATTTAAGTATTCTCAAAGTCATAACATTAACTCTATACCAAAGATATTTGGTACAAGAGGCCACATTCAGCATAAAAATACCTCCGGTCGAAATTAGTAAAGATTAAGATACTGCTTCAGTTTATTTGTTACAGGTCGTTCTACTAAATATGCATGGTAGGGTATTATAAAACCGGCCCGTCCTCCGTTTGTTCTTTTGTTATTGGTTTTCTATTTGATCACTTACCCTGACCATACATAGAATTTTGATAGGTTCGCTTATAATTGCGCCTGGTAGAGCAACTACAATTTAACAAGGACTGATGGCTAGACACACAAACTAGATCGAGATATAATTACGATGTACTTCATTCTGTGACTTGAGGCAATATCTCAAGGTATCTCAACTTTGTTGTCTAATCAAACTTAGAACAAAGAAATATAAAAAAACAGCTAAGTTCGGCCGGGCTGAACCCTGACACCCTCCACTTTTTGGAAGGAACTTGAAAATTTCAAAGAACTTCCGGAAACTACCACTTACATGAAAAGTGTTATATGAAGACTATATGAAGTTGTAGTAACCTTTAAGATTTTCCAATACGAAATTTGAAACGATTCCGGTGAATAATGTTGCTGAAATCATCGGGAGCTACCGTTATATGGAGGCAATCCGAAGACGTGGACCTGCGTACAAAAATGTTTGTCATAGGCTGTAGTACCCATTACGAACTTAAAATATAAAATTTGAAATAATTCCGGTAAATACTGTCGCTAAAATCATGAAAATATCGAATATCGCGATGTACCGTTATATGGGGGCTATACGAAGATATGACCCATTTACGAACTCAACCTGCCTATTGCTAAACTATGCATGTATGCACAATTTTAGCCTTCTATCGCAATTCGTTCGAAAGATAGCGTTATTACAACAGACAGACAGACAGACGGACATCGCTAAATCGTCTTAGAATTTTACATATATATATATATATATATATATATATATATATATATATATATATATATATATATATATATATATATATATATATATATATATATATATATATATATATATATATATATATATATATATATATATATATATATATGTATATATATATATATGCTTTGTAGGGTCTATTATGAATATTTCGACGAGTTAATGTGCTCTCCATAGAATGGTGGTTGATATGAAAAAAAAAAAACACCTGAATATAATACCTCCAACACATAGCGTTGTAACGTGAAAAAATCAAAATTTAAAATTCAATATCGTAGATCAAATTGAAAAAATCTCATGCGACAAAAATGTGACAAAAATTAAAAATATCAGAAAATATTATAGAAAAAAAATCGAATTTTTATTTGCTGCTATTTATGTGATCTTCAAGATTTTATTCTTTTCTGCCAAAAAGCCATTCTGAATTGGTGAAAAAATCCGTTCAACCGTTCTTACGTTATATGCAGTGCAACTAACATCCCCCTCTTTGATATATAATATACTAGCTGGCCCGGTCCACGTTGCCGGCCCATAGTTTTTGTCTATTATGCATATTTGTCAAAGCATAATTATTCACAGATAAGACTGATATAAGTGTTCATGTACTGTTCGATTAAAAGTGTTTTAAAATACCTGTACCCATATTTAAGCCGTGGGCTTCAATATTTAAACCGCGGGCTTCAAATGTGTGGATGTGCTACAAAAATCTATTAAAAAGTATATATCAATCTTATCCCCATGTAAGGGATCAAATTAATTTTTAGTGTGGTAAAAATCGTAGCAAAATTTTCTAGTCAAATGAGCAGTAATTTTGAATTTACCGTATTTTGTACACCTCATAATTGAGGGCTGAATGATTTAAGAATATCCAAAGTTAATTACTTTTTTAAACCTATTAGCACCTTAGAATGTGCTCATAAGTCCCCCTAACCATGTCGGTCTGTTTGTCCGCAAAAGGTGGACTATTACTCGGAGAAAATTCTAAAATTTGTAGATATGTTGAAATTTTTGTGTAAAATTTTCACACCCCAAATACACATTTTTAGCCAAATCCTTTGAAATATGGTAAAATCAGGAGGTACCTTTATACGGGCACTACTCCGAAACATCGACCTACATTGAAAACTTTCTTCTACCCCTTATAATCCAAGATGACAAATAGAGTCCAAATCAAATATATAGCAGTACAACATAGCATGTCAAACTGAAAAAAAATTTCGCGTGATTTAAATAAGTAAAAATAGTTTTATCCACCTCATAATTGAGGGCAGAATGATTTCAGAATAGTCAAATATAATTACTATTTTACACCCATTACCGTAAGATGGGAATTAATTTTATTTGCCATTTAAATTGTAAGTTGGAGACCCCATAATGTCCATATTTTTCATCATAGTATAATTCAACAAATATTCGGTCCCGTGCTACTTTCTTATATTTGTAATTTGTTCACGTTTTCGTTTTCACAATTTATTTATAGATGTACATCCCAAATATACGTTCCCAACCAATATTCTCTTGGGGGTTACAAATTCAATAGAATACAAAATTTTCTTTTCTGACCACACATTAGATGTGAAAGTGGACTTGGGGATACTCCAATGTGGGAACTTTACTCAAATAAATTCCTATGACCAATATGGGCCCTACTCCGAAAAATTTATGCGAAGAGGTTCTCTACCCTCTTAGAAACAAAGATGCCAAATAAGGGCCAAAAAATTAAAAAAGTGACCAAGACCCCAAAAATAGCTTGAATCATACGATGGTTATATAAATATGAAATCGGGTTGTACCCTTATCCGTGAGTTGTGATCGATATTATGACCTGCAAAAGGGATTTAAGGTATCTTGAATGTTCGGGAAGAGTTTCTGGAAGGATAGAAATCCTTTTCTTACTAAAAGACCCACTTGCTCTACTATTTTGAAATTTTATATTTGATATTTTTCTGATTGAATTTTGCATTTTAAGCTCTCATTGGACGGATTATTGTCACATGAAAGAAGTAGGTTCACGCTTTGAAATGAGCCCCATAAGGCTTTTTCGGTCATTTTTTTTTAAATGTGTTCGCATCTTCCAGCTGAACCACGATGTAGGCTCTGGAGTTGAAAGGTAGATGTCAGTTAACATCCTATTTCGCACTTATTTCATTTTTTTGGTGAAAAATTGTATATAGTGAAAAATTATTCTTTATTTTATTCACAAAAAATCCACTGAATTCAATATGATAAATTAAAAAAAAAAAATGACTAAAAACATTGGTGTGACCGTGTTAAATTATTTCGATATCATCTAATCCGTTTCTCCACCACATAATTCGGTACTACACTTCCATGTAACCCGCCATCAATTTCGGTTCTCAAGAAATCAAGTCATTTAAATAAATTTGTATTAATATTCGAATTCAAAAATAAAATATCAAAAACACTACAAATGTACATCAGAAAAAAATAATTTAAAATGGAAAAAAATCATGAAAAATAAAATATTACTATTGTACATTTCAAAAGTCCTTTTCGGACAGGAGACAATTTCGAATTTGTATGAATCGTTAAAATCAGTTCAGCGGTTCTTAACTAACACAACTTTCTTTTATATATATAGATATTATATGATACATAAGTGACATTTTCGTGCATTTGTGATTTCGCCAGGATTAAAAATATTCGCGGCTAGTGAAAATTTTCGTATTTAATAAAAAAGTTATGGTCTATTTTCAATTTTCTGTTTTTGTCAATTTCAACCCCTAAATATTTTTCGATCCCCAAACAAAAGGCTTCTACTCTGAGTTTAACCCCATCTTCATTTCCTGAGAATCGGGCAATAATTGAGACATGTAGCGGGATTACAGTTTAACATGGGCAGAAGAACCGACGGACACTCATAGCTAGATGGACTCAGTTCGGCGAGATAGGAAGATCCATATATGTAGATTCTCATGTCATGGTATTCTAAATATATATGTTATTTATGGGGTCTAAAATTTTTGTTTGGAGGAGTTACAAATGGAATGACAAACTTAATATATTGTCCATACTTTGGTGGAGAGAATAAAAAAACCGTTTATTTAAACGATGAACTATTTTCTACATATCTTCCTAGTGGAGGTGTCTTCTTGCGCAAGGAAGTGTGAAATTCACTTCTGAAATCTTGCAGGGTCCACAGGAAATATTCCTTCCCAAACGATTTACCAACGAGAAACGGTGGCTTAAATCTTGGATATACAAAATAAAATTGTCAAAATTTTTGTATGTTTCGCAGTCCATAGCTTGAGAAGACTTCAAAGTATTCGATAGTTCTACGAAGAAATGTTTATATCTAAACCAAATTCATAACCATATTAGGTCGAGCAAAACATATTTATCATCTGGGCGTAGAATTGTAGCACGAGTGTTTTAGACGTATCTGCTAATATCGTG
The DNA here is from genome assembly GCF_030504385.1 of Musca domestica. Taxonomy (NCBI): domain Eukaryota; kingdom Metazoa; phylum Arthropoda; class Insecta; order Diptera; family Muscidae; genus Musca; species Musca domestica. The sequence goes on along the minus strand of NW_026712230.1, from coordinate 612,869 downwards.
GAATACTCCAAAAGAATGGTAATGATTTTTCCACATAATAGTTTGTCTGAGGTAAACGTAGTAAATGCTGCTGATCTAAAGTGCCAAATGTATCAATTCCATACCAAATTGTATCCTTTTAAACAAATTTATAACTGATGTGCAATGAAAAAAATATTGCTGGAATAGTTGTTTGTAAATCATACAAAATACAACTAACTTCAACAAATCTGAAGCTCTGAGTGTTCATGCCCAGTTGTTTGCTTTTCAAGAAAAGCAAAAAAGGAAGAGTTAATTGGAAAATGTCAACCATGCAACCGAGCTACCCACTGCTGCCTACGTGTAAATTTCAATAACAATTCGCGGAATATTAACCTTTTAACAGCAAAATAATCAAAATGTGATACAAGCTGTACATTCGTATCACTGCTAGCCAACAAGAAACGAATAGAGCTTGACTGGCATCTCCCCCACACGGCCGAGTAGATCGCTGTTGTTGGTAGCGATGAAATACCATCGCCCGCGACATCACTGAAATTGAATGTTGTTCTTCTGCTGGTTTTCAATCTAAATGCAGCATTACATGAAAGTGTATTAACATTTTATTCGCATTCGACGTACATCCGCCCCACAAGGCCAGGATGTTCTTTTACGAAAAGGCATATGCAGGCATGCTTGCGCGAGCCCATATAGCTATAAAAACAAAGGGCCAACATACACGAACATATTGGTATAAGTAACATAACACAGTATTTTGTAACAGAGATCAATGTCACTTAAACATATAGATATTTGAAAAAATATTTCGAAATGTATAGAAAAATGTTGACTAAGAAGTGTCCCGCTTACAAAGACTTTTAGTGGGTCATAGTGAGCAACTACATATAGAACTCTATAGTGTTGTTGAGAAAAGTAAAATATTAATTTAATTATACTAGCTGAATAGTTCCACGTTGTGTGGACCTTAGTTTGTGGGGGTAGTTCAATATTATGGAGCAAGGGTTAGCTCTGAGTGTGTAATTGAGTGCAAAAAATATTTTGTTTTCTGATTTGTGTGCGTGCGTGTGTGTAATAGCCCAGGGGAAGAGGTAGAAAGGTGGGGGTGTGATAGGGTAGAGAAAAAATACACATACATGGAAATGCAACGACGGTATGACAAAAACTAAAAGGGTGCTCGACAAATGTAGACTTCCAGATTTTGAACGAATTTTGCTCCCACTCAAAAATGAGAGCAATATCGAAAAGAGTTTGCTCGATTTTTTCTGCTTCCAGCAGCATTTTCGCTCGAATTCGAGTGTTTCAGTCTGTGTACAACTTCAAACGAGATTCTCGGAGGTCTGGATATATGAATGGAATTATGAATGAAGACTTGTATCACTCCTTCGATGTCCAGTAAAGTATACTTGTTAGTACATATTTTCTGTAGTTTGAAGGTTTCGTCCACTAAATCGGTAGTGGTTTCTAAACACCTATTTCCACAAATGGTGTATAGGTAACTGTTTATCGCAGTCATAATTATTTTTATATATTCTTAGCAACACTTCTCAACCGAATTGGCGTGGGTAATGCAGAATTCTTGACGTTGTGTAGAGTTCAAGGCAGCCAGATGGGTGCATATTTTTTGTCAACAGTTTATTATACCGCCAAGTATTCTTTCGGGATCAGATCAGAGTGAAATTCTATGTCGATTAAAATATTTTTGTCAGTCCGACCGAAAGAGGTCGCAAGATATAGCATAATTCTGTAAAAAAATATATACATTATTATAAGGATGAATTGTGATTTCACTATGATGGTGGCACTTGTCATACTGAGGGCGAAATAATGGAAAAGAAAGAAAGGACATTTTAACGATAACATTATTTCGAAAAATGGACTGGTAAGTTGGCCTCTGCGTTCTTGTCAACGTCACTCAATCATTTTTTGTGGGGATACCTGAAGTCATTGGTTTATGTGGATAAACCGGAAACGATTGATGCTTTGGAAACCAATATTGAAAGATGCTTGAAAAATGGTCAAAAATTGGACCTTCAGAATGACCTTTGTGCAAAATAGTCGTGGTAGACATATGCCCGAAATTATATTTAAATGTTAAATGACACGAAATTATCTACAAATATAAAAATGTATTACCCACTTCATAATTTGTCAGGTGATTTATTAAAATTTCAAATCAGCAAGCTCTTAGAAAAACACCCTTTATAATATTGGTTTTCTGTTAGGAATTTCGACAGCAGATTTTAAGTATTTTGAAGCTTTGAGAATGTAGATTTATTTACATTTTGATTTACACACCATCACAATGACCGGCGCTTGAGTTCTGGTTGCCAAACGAAGGTGCACATTTTCAGCTGACCTCTTTGGCAAGTAAACATGATAATTTTGTTTGTTTACAAACAGCTGGACAACAAATGTTTTCTCATCGAAGAAAACCAAATTCGGCAGTTCACCACTTTCGGCCAAGCGAAGCAACTCTTTAGCTCTTTCTGAAATTTCAATGGTTTTATCCGAGCTCATTTTTTAATATTTGCCGAATGGAATATAGCGATATGTTCGGCTCACGAGCCACTGTGACGCGGGTTTCGATAAAATCGCTTCTTTACTTTTCAAACCATTTTTGCTGATGTTGTTCTTCCGTCAACTTCCTTGACGTCGGGCTACGCTACGAGTATCGCGGTAACGAGCGAAGGTACGAAACACAAAAGATTTATTCACATTTAAATGCTGGGGCGCACTTGTCGGTCTATCACGCTTGAATTCCATCACGAATAACTTTTTTCCTGGAAAATTCTCACCAAAATGCTTTTGCACGCTTGTAAACAATATAATGAGCTGTCAGTGGAATAATTTTAACAGCTGTTGCAGGAGTGGCTTAGAAATGACAGCAGTCTGAATTTGGTTAATATCATTTCAGAAGAGAATAAGATATAAAAATTCTAAAATCGGAAAAATTGACAATTTTTCAATGGAATCGAATTTCAAAATAATAGTGCATTCTACAGACAAACTTCGTAAGGACCTTTTAAAATTTGCGTAAAAAATTCAGGGAACCAGTTGAAGATTATTTTGCTTTTTTCAATTCTTTCTTTTTTGTATGTTTAAGTGTACATTTCTTATTGTTTTCAATTCTGAATGAATAATATTAAAATGAAATGAGTGCGCAATATGAAATGACGATCTTTCATGTATAAAATTCCAGGACCTTCAGCTGGAAGATGAAAATTACAAAAAAAGCGTTATGCGGTTCATTTCAATAGTTCGTTCACTGAGAACTCAAAATGCAAATTACATTGGGACTGCAATCAGTGAAATACCGACTATAAAGGACGCAAAATAGTAGAGCGAATTCCTTCCAGAAATTCTCCCTAAACACTCAAGATACCTTTAATCGCTTTGGAAGGTCATGATATGGGTCATAACCCCCGATAACAACAATTCGATTTCAAGTATATTCTACATTTTAACCATATTTATACCCTACTAGCTGAACCCGGTGCGCTTCGCTACCCCTTTTGATTTTATATGCATTCAAAATTTTATTTACGAATATATGTTGGTTAAAAAAAAAAAAAAAACAAATTTAAAAATTAAAAAAAAATTATTGCACTACTTTAATGCGTAAATAACCAAAACCATTAGAAAAGCAGTAACATGACATACATACACGAAGGGTTTGTCCTTCGGATTTATTTATTTCATAGCAAATACCAAGCTTGCAGTAAACTGCAATCTTTTGAAGTTGAGTGGCATTTCTATTGCAATTAGTGAATTCGAGATAGCAACATACTTCGCCGTAATAAGCGTATTTCAAATCAATTGTTGTGTTGTTTTTAGTGTTAGCCTAAGGCGTTGTGGGTCAATGGTTCTTATTAAAATCCTATCCAAATCTGATCCGATTTAAATATAATTTCAAAAAAATTACTTTTACTCCAAACTCCGCCACACCTTTCATATTTCATTGAAATTGGTGCGTCAAATATGTGAAATCGGCCGATAATATATATATGGGAGCTATATCCAAATCTTAACTAATTTCCAATTAATTTGTCACATTTATTATTGTAACCAAATTCCGCCACACATTCTGAATTTCATTGGTATCGGTCATATATATCATGTTTGGTGCATAACATGTATGAAATCGGCCGAAATATATATGTTAGCTATATCCAAACCTCAACTGATTTCAATTAAATTTGGCAATTTTTTGTGGTGCCAGATTTTGTCTCTCTCGCTTTGGGGGCATCAAATATGTGAATTCGGCTGAATATATATATGGGAGCTATAATCAAATCTGAGCGTATTTGAATATAATTTGTCAAATTTATTTTTGTACCAAATTTAGGCCAAATTTAATGAGCATCAAATATGTGAAATCGGCGGAAACTATATATGGGAGCTATATCCAAATCTGAACCGATTTTAATATAATTTGACTAATTTATTTTCTAATCAAAATCCCGTTACATATTCCAAATTTCTTTGGAATCGAACATACATATCGTGTATGGTGCATAAAATACATGAAATCGGTCGAAAATATATATGAGAGCTATATCCAAATCTGAATCGATTTTAATATAATTTGACAAATGTATATTTGTTTTAATTTCCGCTACACATTCCAAATTTCATAGAAATTAGAGATACATAGCGTGTTTGGTGCATCCAATGCTTGAAATCGGCCGAAAATATATATGGGAGCTATATCCAAATCTGAACCGATTTCAATATAATTTGACAAATTTATTTTCGGATTAAATCCCGTCACACATTCAAAATTTCATTGGAATCGAACATTCATATTGTGTTTGAAGCATCAAATGAACGAAATCGGTCGAAAATATATATGGGAGCTATATCCAAATCTGAACCGATTTCAATTTAATTTGACAAATTCATTTTGGCTCCCAATTCCGTTACTTATTTTAAATTTCATTACAATTCGAAATACATATCGTGTTTGGTCCACCAAATACATGAAATCGGCCGAAAATGTATATGGGAGCTATATCCAAATCTGAACCGATTTCAATATAATTTGACAAATTTATTTTCGGATTAAATCCCGTCACACATTCAAAATTTCATTGGAATCGAACATTCATATTGTGTTTGAAGCATCAAATGAACGAAATCGGTCGAAAATATATATGGGAGCTATATCCAAATCTGAACCGATTACAATATAATTTGGCAAACTTATTTTTGTTTCAAATTCCGTTACGTATTCCAAATTTGGAGACTGTATCTTTAACCAATCAATAGATATGTGCATATAAAATCTAAATTTTTGGGAGGTACCTCCGATTCTGATGCTATATCTCCAGTTCCAAGTGGAAATTCAAAAATGTATATAGCCTATGTTACTTTCAGGAAATTTTCAGGAAAATCTATTCAGCGGTTTTCGAGTCCATAAATTACAAACAAACAAACAAACAAACAAACAAACAAACATCAAACATTTTCCTCTTTTATAGATATAGAAGACACCACAAGGTGGTCAGGGTATTATGTCTTTGTGCATTTGTTTGTAACAGGCAAAAGGAAACGAGATAGACCCATAGTTCCTTTTGATGATCTGCATAGAATCACATTCTGAGTCGATTTATGCATGTCCGTCCGACCGTTTGTCCGTCCGTCTGTCCATGTATTTTTGTAAACAAAGTATAGGTCCGATCCAGATGAAATTTTGCACATATCATTTGTTTGGCCCAAGGACGGACCCTATTCAAATTGGACATAATCGGTCATAATTTAGATATAGCTCCCATATATATTTTCGTCCGATTTACCTTTTATGTGCGCCAAACGTGTAAAATCAGCGCGAATTGTATGGAATTTTGCATATACACCCAAATTAGGCCTGAAAATAAGTATGCCAAATTTGATCGAAATCGGTTCAGATATAGCTATAGCTTCCATATATATTGTTCATCCGATTTGTTATTTTTGTCCTTCGCAGACGTAATATGCTCTCTGTAACAACAATATTTGGGGAAATATATCAAATACAGCTCAGAAATACATTTGCCAAATGTTATCGATATCGGTTCAGGTTTGGATATAGCTCCCATATATAACTTCATCCGATTTATCCTATATTGAGCACCAAACGTCTAATATTTGTCTAAATGGGATGGAATTTGGCACTTACGGCCGAATTGAGTCTAGAAGGTAGTATGTCAAATTTGGTGGAGATCGGTTCAGATATAGTTATAGCTTCCATATATATTGTTCATCTGATTTGTTGTATTTGTTACCCACAACCGTAATATGCACTCCGTAACAACGATATTTAGGGAAATATATCAAATACAGCTCAGAACTATCTTTGCCAAATTTTATCGTGATCGGTTCAGATTTGGATATAGCTCCCATATATATTTTTATCCGATTTTAAATTATTTGTGCACCAAATGGGCAACACAAGTCCGAATTGAAATTGAAAGATACAAATACTTCGGCATAACTTTAAATTATAATTATAGTCATAGCGCGTATGATTGAATTCTCCCATAAAAACTTTTAATTGTTATGCGGAGCTCTACTAAATTAGCAAAGTGGTGTAGGGTATCATAAAGTCGGCCTGACCGACTTTAAGACTTTCTTTACTGGTTTTCGTACTAATTTTGGCTTATGTCGATAATTTAAGAAGAAACCATCCTTACAAAAAATGATCAGGTTTTGGTATTACCATCATATGATTTAAGGTATTTTCGGGGTCTTGGTCACTTCTTCAATTTTGACATCTTTGTTTCTAAGGGGGAAGAAAACCTTTTCTCATAAATTTTTTATTTTTCGGAAAAGGGTCCATCTTAGTCTTGAGGCTACCTAGGGTAAGAAATCCTTGGGTAGAAAACTTCTTACAGATAATTATCCACATAGGCATTTATTTAAGTATAGTCCCCGCATTAGTATACACCCGAGTTCACTTTCCCAACCAATGTGTGGTCAGAAAATAAAATTTGGTATTCTATTGAATTTGTAACCCCCAAGAGAATATTGGTTGGGAATGTAGATTTGGATGTACGTCTATATGAAATAAACTTTGAAATGTCAATCTGGGACTCATTCAGTCAGAAATTGTGGCAGAAACATGAAAAAATACGAAATTAGAAAGTAACGTGGGACCGAACATTTGTTTAATCGTCATTGAATTATACTATGATGAAAAATGTGGACTTTGTTGGATCTCCAATGCACCATTTAAATGACAAAAAAATTAATGCCCATCTTACGGTAATCGGAACAAAAGAGTAATTGTTTGGCTATTCTGACAACTTGAAGGCAGAATTCAAGTATGAGGTGGACAAAACTAAATACTACGTAGTACGGGATTTTAAACGTTGGAAATACAAATTCCAAATTATAGCTCATTTGAATGGAAATGTTAAGCTTTTTACAATACCAAAATTGAGCTGAATTTTCATATGGGGCTATTATAGATGTTATTTATCATATAGGTAAACAGAAAAATTAATTTCTATTTAGTCATGGAGTCATTACTTATAATCAAAATTGTGCCCCTTGCATAAGTCAGATCTGTGATTTATTAGGCTTTAAAAAATACGCATTAAAGACTAAAAGTACGGGCCGACAACGCGGACCGGGCCAGCTATTTGATATATATCCCATTTGGGCAAATATTAGAAGTTTGGTGTACAATAAAAGGTAAATCGGACGAAGTTATATATGGGAGCTATATCCAAATCTGAACCGATCTCGATTAAATTTAGCAAATGTATTTCTGAGATATATCTGATATATTTCCCCATTGTTGTTACAGATTACGGCTGGGGAGGACAAAAATAACAAATCGGATGAACTTTATATATGGGAGCTATAGCTATATCTGAACCGATTTCGATCAAATTTGGCATATTTATTTTCAGGCTGTTTTATGTGCATATATGGGAGCTATAGCTATATCTATACAATTCTGGCTGATATTACACGTTTGGTGCATTATAAAAGGCAAATCTGACGAAGATATATATGGGAGCTATATCTAAATTTTGACCGATTATCTCCAATTTCAATAGGGTTCGTCCTAGGGCCAAACAAATGATTTGTGCAAAATTTCATCTAGATAGGGCAATAAATGCGAACTGTACTTTGTTTACAAAAATACATGGACAGACGGACATCATAAATCGACTCAGAATGTGATTCTATGCAGATCATCAAAAGGAACTATGGGTCTATCTCGTTTCCTTTTGCCTGTTACAAACAAATGCACAAAGATATAATACCCAGACCACCTTGTGGTATACGGTGTAGTTATGACATAAAAAATAAATGCATTTTTATTGATATATTTTAATGTGATTTTGTGAGATTTTTATTCTTTTCTGGAATGATGCCATTCCAAATTGCTGAAAATCAGTCTAGCGGTTCTTGAGTTATATGCGGTGTAACTTACATCCCTTTATTTTATATATGAGATTGTACATATTGTTATCTTGGACATCAGTATCAATGTATCGGTCAGAAGTGATCTGTGATTTCTCTGGAAGTAAAAATAATAGCGGTTTAGTTGAAATGTTTGTGTTTTTGTGATTAAAAGATAAATATTTTGCGATGATCTCCAAAAGGTTTTATTCGGACCTTGCAGTGATGTTCCTACTTCGTCAAATACTGATAATTCTAAATAGGCGAAATGAGCGGGAAAGTCTAACAAAGACACTTTAATGGACCGCCACTGTGAAATAAATGGGAGCAATTTTATTGAAAACGTGGTTGAGAATTTGTAGCGAAATGGGTTTCTGTACAAGCTTTTGATCCATGACCGCGATTTAATATCCTCCATAAATTGTGGTTATAAAGAGTTTATCTTCAAAATTACCTCAAGTTGGATTAAACTTATAATGTGTTAAAGTGTGCCCGATTAATAATTAAAATGTTTATTTGTTTATTTCTCTTTCGAGAGATCTGCTTACAGATTCTTTGGAAAGTAGTTTTTATTTCGAGCTTATTACTATTAAGCACATGCGAATTAAACACCAGAAACCCTCTAAGTTCGACTCAAGTTCTATTAGCAAATCTTTTTCATGACAAGCTTGTTTTTGTAGTGATGGATTTTTTGTCAACAACAACAACATTGCTTTCAATGCACACATTTGTTATAATATTGCTAAAGGAAGACGAGTTTATGGCTCTGAACGTTGAGAGGGCAACTTCTAGTTGGCTGCACATCGAGGTCCGCGATTCAAATCTCACAGTCAGGCTCGGGTTAATAGTTAATTTTTGAGTTTTGCCTTGTTAAGGCGAAGATTATATGTTTATGATTTATGTATTTATTTCTCTTTTGAGACGAGCTTTATGATCTGAAATTTGCAGTGAAAAGGAAAACCAGATAGATACTATCACACACTCACTTATACTGTGTTTGTTTTCCGTGACACATTTATTACATCTTCTTTGTGAATGAACATTTTTGTACAATTCGCAACACTGTGCTATATTTTGCTGTGTTAACATTCATAAACGCCAAAACATAGTTTTTGTGCAACAAAACATTGTTTGGCGAATATTCCGCTGATACCAACTCCATCTTTCTATTGTTGCATCCACGTTATTCTAGTTACAACAACATGGTCGAACATTCAGATCGACCATTTAGTACATTCGACTAACACGATGACATGTACGAATGTTGGGTTGTGTGTGTGTGTGTGTGTGTCCATTTATGTTGACCCCATTTTTAGATGAATGCTGCCTGCTGCTGGATCTAATGCCAAAAGTAAAAAGTGATTTAACTTTTTTAAGCCCACAGCCCAGTCGGGCAGCCAGCCCAGGCCGGCATTGTGTTGTGGAGAAGGGCCCAGCCAACAGTGATATTGCTGCGATGATAACAGTAACTCGTGTGAATGTTTGATGTTCTGAGTGAAACAAAGCAAGTGAATGAGTGTTTGTGACCGCGGGGATTTCAGCAATCTCATAAAAGTTCACTAAAAGTGAATAATAAAATCTTTGTTCTCCTCGCCAGCAAAAATTTCGCTGAATAACATTACAGTCCACTTCAAATGTTTCAAAGCTGTGCAAAAAGAAACAGGGACCAATTGAGAATATGAGTTTTATGAATAATCAATTGAAGGATTCTCGATGGGGGATTATAACAGTTATACAAAGCGATTTGAGAGCATACAAATGCTACAACCAAAGTAATAGGAAATTATGACATAATAGCGCTAAAAATGTGACTCCTCAGCGGGAAAAGGGAAAGGTCTCCAAAGTATTGCAATTGAGATTTTATTTTATATTTACAATATAGGCACTTTTTTCTTTTGGGGAATAAATAACTAAACTAAATAACTAAAATAACTTACAAATTACAAAAGTCTTCAACTTTCTCTTTATTGTAAAATGCTTCCTTCGCCCGGGTTTCCTAAATATGCCTATATCTTTACACCTTCTAATGCCAGGTTCAAGAACATGCAGTTGACTTTATGACAACTGCTTCACTCGGAGACCTACTAATTCCTTGTGCTCATCCTAAATTGATTGAAGAATTAGAATTGGAATTAAAGTTTTCAAAATTCAATAAATTGGGTGTAATTGTTATATGGAGGTCATACCAAATGGAGAACCTATGTAAACAATTTTCTACTACAAGGATTGTTACAAATCCAATGCAAATGCAGCTAGAGACATCCAAATACCGAATATCGGGCGAATGCTGTTATATGTGAAATGTTCTGATACCTGTGGTAGAACCCCATTACAATAATGGGGATTATGACCTTTTGATTTATGATTATGATTATTTAAAAACAATCTTTCATAATTGATAATAGTGGTGATTGTATTCAAATCGATTGCGGACATAAACTTCATTATGTGGTAGGTATTTTTAAGTTTCGGTATAAAATATAAAATTCTCTTGTATTATCCGGAACTGGTTCAAACAATCCCATCATATTACCTCATGTTGGATAGGTATTTCCACAAGCTTTCAAATGATATCTGTTTTGTGGAAACGGAGAAGTCCGGAATTTATACCCGAAATTTCGGGTCGAATAAGCGGGCACTTTCCCCTCAAAAAAAAAAAAAAAAAAAATATATATATGATATAAATTTCAGATCAATCCGAGCATACCCCCTACATTCAATTTAAGCCTTTCTGCAAACGGTCATACTCCCCTTGGGGATTATGTCTGTATGGGGGTTATGACCATATGACCGGAGTGTAAGCCAAATTATCTTCTCGATGTTGCATCCCCTTACATTTAGCGGGTTCCGCTGAATTAAAAAACAGCAGAGTGTCCAAATGGTTGGCTTCACCACAACTCTAGTTCTTTGAATACCAGGACAGAATTGGCCGCATGTTCCTCCACAAATAGACTCAAAGCTTTGATTAAGTTTTGGTATCCAATGCAGCCCGAGACATGCTCCGAAATGTGCCTGTAGTCAGAACGATGATCTTAGATCTTTATGAAGATTGTGACCATAGCATGATTTTTGCTAGCAAGCGCCACCAAATTAGACCTCCATAAGTGAGAATTCTGTGAATAATTGAAATATATATCCATTGGATTATATATATTTTAGCCCCTCAAATCTTATTTATAGATTTCTTGCAGCAATAATATGCAATCAAGTCTCTTTTTATGCGTTCCTCAGTGTTCCTGTTCCAAATAATTTTATGGTCGAGAAAAGTATCTGGATATTTGGCTTCTGAAGATAGGCCCAGTGTGACACAATTGGTGGTGAAAACTCTGGGAGTTCGCTTTGTTATAGATGGGTTAACACATAGCTCGGGTTAACTCGCATCCTCTTGACAGTTCAGCCAAGGAGCTTGATTAGTTCCGACATTATTTGCAGGACATTTCCTCCAATCAACAAAACCAATATTTTGAATATCGAGAAGTTCTGTTATATGAGGGTATATGGAAAATAGAACATGATGTTAGCCATATCAAACATCATAACATGATACAATGTGGCTTAAATCATAAGATACCAACTATCAAGAAGTTTGTTATATAGAGTTTAGTCACATGGAAGGTATACGAAAACGTGGATATGTTTATATAATTTGCTCTCGAGGAAGGCGGTAATTAGTACATGAACGTACTTCCCGGGAACACACACTGCGGAGGCTATACGATTTCGAGGACTCATCATCCCCATTCTATGTTCCTTTAATACTTTTGAATAAAATTTTATTAAAGTACTTCACTTCGTTAGGAAGCTAGAGTATTTTTCACAAAATGCAGGCAGACGGACTTCGCTAAATCATCATAGACGTTAATGCCAATCAAGAACATTCTTATTTCAGAGTTCAAAACAATATGACAATCATAATGTAATTTCCATAGCATGGCGAAAGGTGCAAAACGTATTTACAGATGTTTATTCCCACCCTTCTCTGCTGTGCTATTCTAATTTGATTGTACATTCCCACTTTTTGGCACTCTCTGTATACTGTACTTATGTTGCAAAACAATAAATGTAATAGTTGTACTTAGTGTTAATGTTTCCCTTTGCCATAGTCGCTTAGCTGTACAAATATGAAATTATTTAGATGCCGGAATGGCCTTTGTCCAAAATAATAAAACACCACCGGAAGAAATCAGCTTTGTTTCGAATACTTTTTTACAGTTTCAATTTTTATAAATACTCATAAATACAGAACAAAAACAAATTCAAATTGCGGGTGTTGGGTGGAATGTGGGCCATTGGAAATAATGTACAGGAATTCGTCGCTTTTTCAGCCTCAATCCTGCATTGCCGTTTCCAGGGTCTATCCTCTACTTCCTTTGTTTTTCAAACGGAAAACTACATAACCGTTATTTATGACCGCAATGACTTGTCCCAACGAATGGAACAACCGCACACAAAAAATTACGACGAAATTTAGCTTTGGTCCCCAGTCTGCCTTCATCCACGTCTAGGCTCTTTCCTCCTCCCAGTCTTGTTCTTGGTATCCGACCAAGTGCGAGCAAACCCACACACCCAATCCCTTCATGCCTATTTCGAGTTGGGGATTGGTATTCTTAGTACATATTTATCGTTATAATGAGAGTTTATATTTCGTTCCATGGGGAGCTCTTTTCTCGCAAATTTGAAGTTCCGTCTGCCTACGAACGGAGCGACGCTGTGTTGTGCGGTGTTTTGACGGCATTGTTTGGGATCCTTCGTCCTTTTTTTGCTTTCCTAGTTCTATTTTGCGGGATTTCTTTACGTTTTCTGGGGGGGTTTTGTGCCGTTCGTCGTTTAGCTCGTAGCCTGCTTGCTTTGGCGTTCAGCTCACTTTGCACAGTTGCTTTCTGGTCTTAATAGTTCTTACGAATGGAAGTATTCTCTCGAGTATAATATTGTGTCCATAACTGTGGAAGTATCAAAGGATTTTCATGTCATTTGTACTGAAAGTCACTTTGAAATGGCATTGTTTGAATTGCAACCATAACAACACAACAAACGGGGTGGCAAACGTACGGCAGGAACCAGCAAACGCTCAATGGAAATTAAAGTGAACGCCATGCACAGTGGGAATTGCTTGGAATTTGTGATTTTGATTAAAGCAATTGCATATAATTATATACATACATTTGTTTATATATCACACTCTGTGATTAAATATTTCAATCAAACCCCATATATCGATGGTTATAAAGTAGAATGCACAGTATCTGTCAAAACTGACAGTTTTACGCAAACATCGATTGTTTCGCCTTTGTTGGGTTCTTCGTAGTATTCATGATAGATTTCAAACTGCCAGTCAATTTATGAAAAATTAACTATAATGTGCATCGCAGGAAACATAACTGATTCTTTTCAATTCATGTTTTAAAAATGTTCATTATTTTCTCTCTCTCTGGAAATAACTGCGTTAATTTTTTGGACAAAATGGAAAGGCAAATAGCCATGAATTAAGAGGAACGTCAAAATTGTTTATTTACACTTAATTTTTTTCTTTTCAGAATTTATTTATATTCATAACACATTAAATTGAAAATATCGAATAGATTTTCTATCAGCACCTGGTACCTGAACTTAGTTTTATCCATTTATCGTGAAGTCCAAGTTCTACCTTTGGTTTCCGTTTCTTCGTGAATATTATGAACAAGGCATAATGACTATAGTTGGTACAGGGTTCGTACGCAGGGTATGGTTCTTACACATAGTTCCTTTTGATGATCTGCATAGAATCACATTCTGAGTCGTTTTATGCATGTCCATCCGTCCGTCTGTCCATGTATTTTTGTAAAAAAGTACAGGTAGCATTTATTGCCCGATCATGATGAAACATGGCACAAATTATTTGTTTGGTCAAAGGACGCACCATATTGCAATTGCAGATAGTCGGTCATAATGTAGATATAGCTCCCATATATATCTTCGCTCGATTTGGCTTTTATTGTGCACCAAAAGTGTAATATTTGCGCAAATAGGACGGAACTTGGCACGAAGTTGAGTCTAGAAACAAGTATGTCAAATTTGGTGGAAATCGGTTCAGATGTAGCTATAGCGCCAATATATATGCTACATCCGATTTCTTAAACGTTTACTCCACAGCCGTAATATGCACACCGTATCAACGATATTCAGAAAAATATATCAAATGCAGCTCAGAAATACCTTCCCCAAATTTTATAGAGATCGGTTAAGATTTGGATATAGCTCGCATATATATCTTCAATCGGTTTCAAGTTTATTGTGCGAAAAGTGGCTCATATTAGCCCTAATTGAATGGATTTTGGCACCTACGATTGAATTCAGCCTGAAAGAAAGTGTATCAAATTTTAGTGAAAGTCGGTTTACATATATCCATAGGTCCCATATAGCACTTTCATCCGATTTTGTATTTTTCTCCCTTACACCCGGAAAATCCTCTCCATAACAACGTTATTTTGTGCCAACTATCAGCCACAGCATAGAAATACCTCTGCTAAGTTTTATGGAGATCGGTTCAGATTTGGATATAGCTCACATATATATCTTCATCGGATTTTACGTTTATTGTTGCTAAAAATTTTAGCTAAAATATGATGGATTTTGTTGAATATCGGTTCAGACACAAATGGCTTCGTTAAATTTAGTAGAATACGATAGAAGCCTGCCATATAGTAGTTCCTTACGGCTTTAAACTGCTTCAACGATAGTTGTAGCTCTACTATATATGCAAAGTGGTGTAGGGTATCATAAAGTCGGCCCAGCCCGAGTTTGGCCTTCCTTCACTGATTGACATAGAAAAAATATTTGGTTGCTATATTTTTAGAAAAGCATATATGTGTACCTCCTTCATTAGGATAATTTGTATAACCTATTAAATATAAAATCTAAACAAAAATATATCAAAAAATTATATTAAAATTTTAAATTTGGACAGTACCTATGATACTGGCTCACTTATGTCATAAGTATGCCTTTTATACCTTCATATGATTGTACGTTGATATGCTTAAAATTGGAATATGGACACTCTTCTTCTTGTGTCAAAATCAATATCAAGACAATTGGAGTCGATCAAACTATGTCCGTCCATCTGTCTCGCGAGTGGAGTGTCCAATGCGATCTGAATGCAATACACTTTACTCCTACTGCTACCTACCCCAAGTGACGAAGTGATACCACTTCCCCCACAAATGAACTAATTCAAAATTTCATTTAAATAGTCATAGACTGAGGGCATTCTTATATCAAGTTATTCGTTTTAAGACGATTTACAAACATTCTCCGTCGTTATTATATTTACCAATTTTGAAACTTCCTTCTTCCAAAACGTTGACCTTCACCACTGAACAATAATAGTAACCACGATTCAAAATTTCAACCGTATCTCAACTCTTTATCCTAATGCGATCTCCATGTCAAATCGGAATTGTAACTTTACGCATGTATCGTGTTCATTGTAGTGCAATTTTATTTCAAATTTCTAAAGTTCCAGAGTGACCAACATTTTTTATTTCAAAATTTAATCTAGATAGACTTTTAGCTTCAGCTTTTATACATAAAACAATGGTCCTGATACGATTCAATGACATCAGTACAGACATCAGACATCAGGGTATATTAACTTCGTCATTCCGTTTGTAACTCCACAAAAAACTCATGTCAGACCCAACAAAGTGTATATACAGGGTGAGATAAAAAAGTGCAACAAAGTAAAACGCCAAAATTTTTACATTTTTTTTTTAAATTTTATTGAATGAAAGCAAAAAATGTCGAAAATAGCATCAAATTTTAGAATAAGTTTAGATTTGTTGATTTGTAGTTTTGCCAATGAAACTGTGACACGCTGCCCGAATGTTGCTCTGCGGTATTTTGGCCCATGTCCGTCCAAACGCTTGCTTGAGGTGATCGACACTTTGGTATTTTTTAGTGCCAACCTTGCTTTCCAAAATACTCCAGACACAATAGTCCGACGGATTGGTATCCGAAGATTTTGGCGTCCATTGTGCGCTGGAAATGAAGAAAGGAATCTCATTTTGTAACCATTCCATTCATGTTGGAATATCCAAGGCCTGCTCCCAAAATGTTTGCTTGCCCAAGGCTTTGATACACCATTCAGAATATTTTCTCCATAATATTGGGCATTTATTCTGATGCCACGGTTGATTGATACGAGCGGAGAGCGACCATCGGCTGCTTTGGCGGCCCCCACCATCACCATGGCAGGCGCATGAGTTCTGGTGTTCAGCTTAGGAGCCATTTTTCGGCACCTGCGACGCGGGTTTCGATCAAGTCGCTTCATTTCTGCTGAAGTTGCTGTTTTCTTCCGTCCACTTCCTTTACGTCGGGCTACGCAAAAAACACAAAAGATTTATTCACATTTAAATGCTGGAGCGCACTTGTTGTTTTCCAGCCAAATATAAAGAAATCGGTCTATCACGCTTGAATTCCATCACGAATTATAACTTTTTTCCTGGAAAATTCTCACCAAAATGCTTTTGTACGCTTGTAAACAATATAATGAGCTGTCACTGGAATGATTTTTACAGCTGTCGGACAAGTAGCTTAGAAATGACAGCAGTCTGAAGTTGGTTGCGGTTTTTTCATCTCAACCTGCATTCTTGATCGGCGTAAAATTCGATTTAGCTATGTCCTTCTTTCTGTTGTTGTTCTCTTCTGTTGTAATCACGCTATCTTTCGAAAGTATTAAGATATAAGGCTAACATTTTGATCGAAATATTCGAAAATGGGTTTTTGTATAGCCCCCATATAACGGTACCTTACGATATTCGTAATTTTGATAATTAATGTGACATTTTTTATCGGAATTGTTTTAAATTTCGTATTAAAAGGTCCTAATGGGTACTAAAGCCTATAATGGAATAATTGATGCAAGTCCTCGTTTTCGTATAGCCCCCATATAGAGGTTTTCATTTAAACGGTATTTTTCGATGAAATTTTCTTAACATTTTGCAAGTTCCTTTCAAATGGTGGAGGGTTTTAAAGGTTCGGCTGTCCGGAACTTAACTGCTTTCTTACTTGTTATATATAAATGTGTAGGATAAACTTTGAATGGACGGGAAATATTCTAATTTCACTTACATTTTACTATTATGGACAGCGAAATAACTTTCGCCACGGTTCCAAAGCATATTAAATTACTTCTTTAAAGTTTACATGAAGCTGAAGTTTGTAAAGCAAAAATGTATGTATTTCAGCCTCAATGCCCCGACAACTGTGAAGTGTTGTTCATGGAAATCCGTTCCCAATGTGCACTGGTGTTTTACTTGGCTTTTGCTCAACGTAACTATAAGTGATAGTTGTAGGTCTCTGCAATGTTTATTGTTCTTGTTGCTGTGACACTCAAATAATTGCTC
This sequence comes from Musca domestica, assembly GCF_030504385.1. NCBI lineage: Eukaryota > Metazoa > Arthropoda > Insecta > Diptera > Muscidae > Musca > Musca domestica. The sequence goes on along the minus strand of NW_026712230.1, from coordinate 595,113 downwards.
AAATATTAGGGACGTTACTGGAGTCACCCGTCTTCTTTTATTCCTTTGCAAGCGTTTATTTTCCTGAAGTAGAAATATATTCGCTTTAGAATGTTAAATTATTTTGGTTTATTTCTCTTTGTTTTTTTTTTAGTTTCGCAAATTGTGTTGCTTTGATTTTGGATTTTTAAAATTATTGTTAAGGATATGTACAATTAAAATTAGCTATGTATAGTTTTAGACAAATGGTCTTGAGCATGGCCTTTGCAAATATATTTAATGTATCGGTTTGTACTACCTTTATTCTTAAACAAGTAAGCAAAGGCTACAGTTGAGCGGGGCCGACCGTTGAATACCCTACAACACTATAATAAACCATACAGTTTATATAGGCGAAGTACTCGACAGAATTCCACAAGATATTGTGACAAATAATTAAAGAAAACCATCAGGTTTCGTTCTCTAATTTTCGAATAATAGCAACTTAAACTAATTTGCTCATTTCCAATTTATTGGTAGATGTTGCACGTAAATGGTCTTCCTAGATCTGGAACCAATATTTCTCAAAGACCTATAACCTCTCAGAAGTGGCAAAAGATTAACATTTATTATTGGTTTTTGACTGAAACGCACCTATATGAGATACAGACATTTGACTATATTTTTCAACGAAATCAGCGTTAATGAAATAGTCGGAAGTGCGTCTTTCCTGTATTTGTGAATTCTCCAAAAAGTCACATTTTCGTATTTTGTCTACAAAAGTTGGCAAACTCCTTCACGCATTGAATATTTTTGGATGGCCATCCAAAACTGCTTGGCTTTTGCAATGTGCGGTAACCCCCATTCAAATGTGCGTGAGGATCGGGCGATAATTACGACCTGCCGACAATTTTGCAGTTTTTTGGTCCATTTCAACCCCTAAATATATGGCGATCATCTCCAAAAAGAGTAGACTTCTATTCTGACCCTCATCTTATCCCCATGCAAAATTTCCTAAGGATCGGGCCATAAATGAGATCTGTATATGATATCCTGATATCCTAACTACTTAGTTTTGTTAGCTGTAGAAATATTACCAAATGTTTAATTCAAAATGAAAATATGCCAAAAATATGACAAAATTGAAAAAATATGAGAAAAAGTTACAAAATCAATATTTTCATCTTTAGAGAGATATTTTTATGCAATTTTTTTAGACGTTTTTTCTTTCCTGCCAATAGGCCATTCTGAATTAATGAGAACTGTCGAAATCAGTTCAGCCGTTCTCGACATATAAGAGATCTTTCAAGCATATCTCCTTTGATAGACATATATATCGCACATATTTTGCTATATATCCGATTTGTTGCATAATAACATCAATGTAAAGGTCAGAAGTAACCTTGTGATTGTTTTGTGATTTATCCGGGATTTAAAATATTCACGGTTTAATGAAAAATTTTGATTTTTTTCAACACAAAATATATGGTATATTTTACCCGCTAAATATTATCCGATGACCACCCAAATTAGTAGGCTTCTTCCCCGCCCTAAACTCTATCTACATGCGAAATTTCGCGTCGATTGGTCTATAATTGCGACCTGTATAGCTACTGCAAAATCCGACATTTTTTCAGTATTTGGTTCATTTCAACCCCTAAACATTTGGCGATCATCTCCAAAAGCAAAAGGGTTCTATTCTGGTCCAAGCCCCACCTACATTCTAAATTTCGTGAAGATTGGGCCATAATTGCGACCTGTAGAGTGATTACAAATTAACATGGACAGACGGACAGACGGACGGACGGACATACATAGCTAGATCGACTCAGCTCGGCGATCTAGGAAGATCCATATATACTTTCCTACGTGGGAAACCAATATTTCGAGGTGTTACATAATTTTTGGCCCAATCAAACTTATAGTACCCCCAATACATAGTGTTGTAGGGTATAACTATTAGATTTTTTGTTGCCATTGCTATTTTTTTCTAAACCCCTAAGCACTTAGTGTAACATTATGAGTAAATAATAAAATAAAATCAACTTTTTTTTAATTTGCACTCATAATTACGTTTATATTGTTTCTGAGATTTAAGTTATATATACATATATTGGTCACATTTGTCCATATATGCTAGGAATACCATTCCCCTGCCTTTATCCGGCTTCTGAGCTTTCTCATGGTACGGATTGTAATTTGGTATTTTAACAAGATACATACATGTGAATCATACAATAATTTCATTGGACGAAATAGGTTCATTCCTCCTACGAAAGCGTTTATAATACTGAATGGTTTTAATTCTCATAACATGCAAAATAATAAAGAAAACTTCTTTAAACTTCGTTTATCTCAATAATTCTACCACCCATAGATATAATTTGATTACAGAGCTTATCGATCCACTTCTTTTGGTACCTCCCCCCACAAAGAGTTAACATTTTGAATTATTATAGTTCGGATAAAATGAAAAATATTTTTCTGATGTTTATTTTACTCATTACAAAATTTTCCTACATTAGATCTAGTGTGTATATGGATGTTATTGGTCCACCCCTTCTGGCACCTCCCTTCCTAGAGTCTATTTAAACGTTTATTTTTATGAAACACATTTTTGATCATATCAAATTATACATCCTCTCTAGCCCTAGAGTTGTAGGCTAGGGCTTAGAAATTAAAATCTCAAACTCAAAAAACCCCGAATAAAGAAATTTTAAATATCAATATTTGCCACTCTTAGGGGTATGTGCTTTTCGTCGGTATCATGTATTCCATTCGACATTTTGAGTTTTTAAGATATAAATGATTTTTTAAGGTTGTCCGGTATGTCCTTTATGACTCGTTTTTTTAATTTTTGGAGAGCTCATTTAAACAATTAAAATTTAAACAATTAAAATTTAAATTAAACATGTCGAAAAGCAACTAGCTGCGACCTGACCAAATATTTAATGTGACAAATTTCCTTTGAAAAATTACCTTTTATGTTATTAAAAATTCAGAATATAGGAGATGTAGGGGGGTTAAAGAAGTCATGAACCTGTTCTAGAAAGTAGGGCTTTCTGGCCTAAATTCTAAATTTGGAATGATTTCGGTGAAAAATGTGACCGAAATCGAGAAAGTACCGATAATATTGGGGATATACCTGCACCCATCACCAACTCCAAATACACAATTGAAAATGTGGCTTTTAAATTTTAAAATACAGAATATCGGGAGGTGCAGTCGTATAGGGACTACACTTCTTTACAAAGATATTTCCTATGAACAGGGAACACGAACTGCCAACTAAGAGCAAATTCTGTACAAAAATAAAATCCCATCAATCTGGCTGTACAGTTATTTGGGGGCTATATCAAAATGTGGACCTATGTAACCCAATTCCAATACCAAAAATTCTATGGACCTAAAGTGCATCTGATGACCGAATTTTATCAATCTGCTTAATTTCCACAGATGGGCTGACATGGTTAAATTGACATAGAGTCTTGTGTTGATCAAGAATATGTATACTTTCTGAAGTCTAAAACGCTTATTTCGAGAAGCAACAAATAAAATTACAAATTTAATATACCCTCCATACTATGTATGGTGGAGGGTAAAAAATATAAATATTTTGTTTTTATTTAGAAATTAAGAATTTTTGATCTGATATATGTATTAGAAACAATTTAGTAAATTTGGTCCATATAATGCACATTGACAAACGTATGAAAATATTAGATATGAAACAAATTGAAACAAGTAAGAGATAGTTTCGTTTCCATATAACGGATGGTAACGTATTAACGGTACAATATCAAAACGGGAACCAATACAGACAATTTTAATCTACAAAGATTACTATCTATTGGGGCCTAAAATACCAAAATTGAGGCTAGAATCATTGTATCTTGATTTCAACAGACTGAAGGACAATGTAAAATCGATTTAGAATTTAATGCTGATCATTAAATATTTAGAGGTGTTACAAACGGAACAACAAATTTAATATACACTCCTTTTCTTGGTAGATGGTAAACCTATTATGTTTTTAAAAAGGGCAAGTCTTTTTATTCCAATGGATATTGGTTAGAATTTTCAAGTCAACTCTAAGAAATTCGAGATTCAAAATTTGAAAGTCGTTTTTCCTTAAAAAGACGAATGGCGTATGGAACACTTAAGCAGGACACCGACGAGTTGTGTACCCTTCATCCTACCAAGAAATACGCTATTTGAGTTTTAAATTTATTTTTTAAAATCACTATGTGTAAAATTCTCCGAAAAGCTTTTTAGGGCAGATCCAGACTTTGGAAAAGCTATTGGTATTTCTTAATATAAACCATAAAAGTTTGATATAAAATAACTATTAAATAAATTTTAATACTTGAACTTAGTTATAATCTTCTGTATGCTAATAAGAAATTAATCACTATTTTATTTACTCACACTTCACTAAAATAAATTAACATGGATACATTCAACTTAACCTGTCATCGTTTGCCGTCCCCAAGGCCCATTGCGAAATAATTTCCAACTTCATTTGATGGCGTGAAATATTTGACATAAATCACACTGCAATAGAAAGAATAATAGTTTTAAAACTTTGGTGATTTTATAAATTTACAACCTCCGAGTCATTTATTGAATCAATGTTTTTTCACTTAATTTAGATACAAGATACGAATTAGTTGGTGTTTATTTGTGTCACTCAACTGTGCAAATGGTGAGATATAAATGTATATATATGTATATGGATATGTATATATGTACAATAATGTTAGTAAAATTGGAAGTAATCACAGTGTCAAGTTTTTGATAAAGGGAACAACACATTGTTTTGATTAAATTGTTTAATTTTGTGAAACATTTTATTCAAAAGATTTTAATGATTTAAGTATCGTTTTATCCCCAGATGAGTGGCTATATATAGTCCATATATCTTATTGGAAAATGCAAATACTTTTCCAACCCACATACAAGGATTAGGAAAACAAAATAATAAAAGTGTTGTTTTTTCAACTCTGGATGAATAGGATGAGTACCCTCATTCATAAAATACATTCTAGTGATCTAGACCCCACAAAGTGTATATACAGGGTGAAATAAAAAAATACAACAAAGTCAAACGCCATAATTCTTACGATTTTTTTAAATTTTATTGGATGAAGGCAAAAAATGTCGGAAATAGCATCAAATTTTAGAATAAGTTTAGATTTGTTCGAGTTGGTCACCTTTAGCACGAATTATGGGCTTCAAAGGGCCAATAAAACCGTCACACGCTGCCCGAATGTTGCTTTGCGGTATTTTGGCCCATTCTCGGCGAAGCGCTTGCTTCAAGTGATCGACACTTTGGTATTTTTTTAGTGCCAACCTCGCTTTCCTAAATACTGCAGACACAATAGTCCAACGGATTGGTATCCGGGGATTTTGGTGACCATTGTGCGCTGGAAATGATGCGAGGAAACTCATTTTGTAACCGTTCATGGGTTTCGCTTGCTGAGTGCGATGGTGCCGAGTGCTGTTGGAAGGTCCAAGGTCTGCGGCCAAAATGTTTAAGTGCCCAGGGCCTCCAGAATACACCCTCCAGAATATTTTCGTGATAATATTCGGAATTTTTTTCTGATGCCACGGTCGATTAATACGAGCGGAGAGCGACCATCGGCTGTACTGGCGACCCACACCATCATCATGGCGGTCGCTTGAGTTCTGGTGGCAGGTGCACATTTTTAGCTGACCTCTTTTGTTTGTTTACAAACTGCTGGACAACGAATGTTTCTCATCGGAGAAAACCAAATTCGGCAGTTCACCACTTTCGACCAAGCGAAGCAACTCTTTAGCTCTTTTGAGTCTATTTTCTTTCTGTTGCGGTGTACGAAACACAAATATTTATTCACATTTTAATGCTGGAATGCTCTAACTATAGTCTCTTGTAGTTTTCCAGCCAAAAATATAGAATTCCATCACGAATAACATTGTTTTTGAAAAATTCTCACCAAAATGCTTTTGTACGCTTGTAAACAATATAATGATCTGTCACTGGAATAATTTTAACAGCTGTCGGACGAGTGGAATTGGTCTAGGCCGCATATAAATACACCAACAGATTTAAAGTTTTGTGGGTGTATAAATCTCAATTTCAAACCGAATTTGCTATTAATTTGTATAGTCCCTGTGTGAATATTCGGTATTTTGCTGATTTTACATTACATTACATTTTGAACAGAGTTATTTCGAATTCGAAATTTGGGGTTCGTAATAGGCACCACCTTGATTTCGTATTGACCCCCCATAACAGTAACACCTGATATTCGGAATTTTAAAAATTATAGCGGCATATTTCAACGCAATATTTTAACATTTTGCAAGTTTCTTCCTAATGATGATGTGTATTAAAAGTTCGACCCAGCTTAATTTAGCTACCTTTTTACCTGTATTTTTCAAATATGTATTTTTTCCCATTATAATTTTTATGAAAATCCAATAGTCCTATTGGAACAGAGCAACTCTCCTACAATTGGAGAACTTAGACCTAAGACTTCATTAAAAATGTTTTGGTCTCTTGTCCCAAAATTCGTCCTAATTGCAAAACTTTTCTTTATTCCCAAAATTATAATATTATAAGCAAAATCAAATACTTTGTTCACTAATATGCCCTTGGATAATGAGTAATTTCAAGTGAATTTGGGTAGTTGATTTTATCATGACTAATTTTTTCGAAGTAGGAGTTCTCTCCTATCGTACTTGTCACTTTTTTTATAATCTACCAGGTTAAAAATATGACCACATATTTGAGTGAAGTCATCCCATATAAGTTCGATAAGCTGATATATTTGTTTTTTATTTTTTTTTTAATTTTCATTAGAAATGATTGTAAATATAAACATTCACTCTTTTTAAATCAAACCACTTTATTAATAGAAACAGGCTAATTCATAAGTTGTTACTTGTAAAAAGCGTTGTCTAAAAATGATGTTTTTGAAGTTAGTCATACATTTGAGATTTGTTGAGCTGCATCAACGTATGTTGTATCAATGTAAAGATGAGATCATTTACAAAGTTCTCCCTTTGAAATAGCATAGAGGTAATTATTTTGCAAAATAACAGAAATTTCCTCTTTTGCCTAATTTTGATATATGTAATTATGTAGGGTATAAATATAATAACCTAAAATGAATGACCTCCGCTCGAATTAAATAATATGTGTAATTAAATAAATGTAAGCAGTATAACAATGTAACAATACACAATTCTTATTAAAAGGCTGGCTAAGAAGCAAAGGTCCCATCGCATATAGTCCCATCTACTGTACTATATACTATATCTTCTGTCTTGTGGAAGCGCCCGAGTTTAGCTACTTTCTAGATTTTGGCAATAATAAGTCACAATAGAATTTTGCATTAACTAACATGTTTGTGACAAAATAATGCAAGCACACGTTTACTTGTGAATCACACGATAACTTATTAGAAATAATTGAAAATTTATACTTCATTCTATGACAAAATAAACATAATTTGCTCTGAAAATTAATTTCTCAAGTGGTTCAATCTGTCGAATTTAATGGTATAAAATCAGTAGTGAGGGAGAAACACATTTCAGTACGATCTGTACAGCTGTGACGATGAAATTCTTGGTGTTTGTCACCCTGATGTTGGTCACCCTGGTCAACGCTAAGGATTGGTGGGAAAATGGCAACTTCTATCAAGTTTACCCGCGTTCATTTCGAGATAGTGATGGTGATGGGATTGGCGATTTGAATGGAGTTACAGAAAAACTCGAATACCTCAAAGATATTGGATTCACGGGAATATGGCTGTCACCTATATTTAAATCACCAATGGTGGACTTTGGATATGATATCTCAGATTTTTATGCAATTCATCCGGAATATGGTACCATGGAGGACTTCAAAAATCTAATAAAGAGGGCCAAGGAAGTAGGAATACGAGTGATTTTAGATTTCGTACCCAATCATACGAGCGACGAATGCGAATGGTTTCAGAAGTCGGTTAACCGCACCGAAGGCTATGAGGATTTTTATGTCTGGCACAATGGAAAAGTAGACGCCAATGGCCAGCGACAGCCGCCCAGCAATTGGAAGAGTGCATTCCGCTACAGTGCTTGGGAGTGGAATGAGCAAAGACAGCAGTACTACTTACATCAGTTCTCCATTAAACAGGCCGACCTGAACTTTCGCAATCCTCTAGTGGTGGCCAAAATGAAGGAGGTCATGAGGTATTGGTTGGATATGGGCATTTCTGGCTTTCGCATTGACGCCCTACCCTTTATGTTTGAAAAGGGACCAGATGAGAATGGAAATTTCCCCGATGAGCCGGTCATCAACGATGTCAGTATCTGCCCAGATCCCGATGATTGGTGCTACTTGAACCACACCTACACTCAAAATCAGCCAGAGTCCATAGAAATGGTCTATCAATGGAGAGAATTGACTGAGGCCTATAAAAAGGAGCATGGCGGTGGCACTCGCCTTCTTCTAACCGAAGCATACACCACATTTGACAATCTGATGCTTTATTATGGCGACGGAATCCGTAACGGCTCCATGATACCCTTCAACTTTTATTTTATGCAAAATATTTTGAAGAACTCTACGGCAACGGAAATAAAAGACAATATTCTGAGATGGATGAACTCAATACCATAGGATGTGTTGGCCAACTGGGTACTTGGTAATCATGATAATCCTCGATACTCGACTCGCCTGGGTGAGGGTCGTATGGATTTATTTACGATATTACTGCAAACCTTACCAGGAAATGCCGTCACCTACTATGTGGGTATTTTCTCATTTCCATAATATTTTATGAAACACTCGGTTTATTTGATTCAAAACAGGGTGAGGAAATCGGAATGGTCAATGGCAAGGTGACGTGGGAGGAAACTGTCGACACCCAAGGATGTAGCTCTAGCCCCCAAACATACGAGAGCTATTCGCGAGATCCTGAGAGAACCCCCTATCAATGGGATGCATCGAGCAATGCCGGCTTTACTGAAGGCGATCATACTTGGCTGCCAGTTGCTGCCAACTACAAAGAGAGCAACGCTCTCAGTCAATCGCGAGCCCCCCGCAGTCACTTGCAACTGTTTAAAACGTTGATTAGATTACGACAGGAGCCCTCCATGCAAGACGGACCACTCGAGATTAAATCCATACTCGATGACATTCTTATCTACTCCCGGTAAGTACAAGTTGCCACTCACTGCGCCATTGTCACACAAGTGGGGGCTTACTCACATTTATTTGTAGGCAACTGCCGAACAACGATATGTACGTCATTGTTTTGAATTTGAGCAACAGTACGCAAACCTTCAACGTGAATGACCACTTCAAAATTGGAAGCAAGGCCGAAGTTATTTGTTCGTCCCTGCAGTCGAAACATGTCGAGGGGTAAGTTGTACAACAAAAATCAATTATAAATGCTACGCACGTCGGTGTGGAAACACGTGCTCACAAGTGAGTTCTTCTTCCGAAAAAAAAAAAACACGTGGCTTTTGTAAACGGTAAGGGTTAGATTGAGACCTTGGTTAGCTGGCAATCGCCACAAATTGGCGGCTTAGGTTTGTTTTCAAGTGTTACAGATTTACTTTTTATACCCATAAACATATTGAAGAAGTTCACGAACTATTTGTCGAGAAGGGCTGGAGAAAAGTTTCAAAAAATTATTCGCCAATAAATTATTATATTGTTACGGCTGGCAAATGACACACACTGTGTGTTCCATTGTTTTATGAAGGCCATTTACCACATAGAAAGAAGAATGTATTTAGTATTCGTCAGAGACGAATGATCAGCATAAAATTCTAAGTCGATTTAGGCTATCCCAAGAATATATATAACTATAGCTATGTATAGCGTATAGCTAGCGGTACCTTCGGATATTCGATAATACGACGATTGAGGTCAAATTTTCCAAAGCGCTTGTTTAAAATTCGGTCAATTGTCCATATTGTTCCATGGTTTCCAGTAGCCCCCTTGTAATGGTATCAACACTTATGTGGTGGCAAATGATTATATAAAACATTTAGCGTGGAATGGTTTCCAACGCTGTATTTAAGACTTGATATGGATAACAATCCTTGTAGTAGAAAATTGTCGACATATGTGCACGATTTGACATTGCACCCAACGGTACTACCCACTTTACCCTATTTTGCAATCTTTAACTGCATTCTCCAACTAATCTCACTGGCATTTGCAGTTTAAACGGGAACTCGTTGAACAGTTTTTAATAAAACAATTTGTAGCAAAGTCTGTGAAAATCCGTTCACATTAAGTAATGCTTCCTTTTTACATTTCCAGCTATTTAAGAGTATACTTGTAAATGAGGCGCCAAGCCCAATGCTATATACCTATATTGAACGTATATCTGCAAAAATGAGGAAGACAGTAATGATTTTAATAAACCCATTGTTGGATATTTTTATATTCTCAGCCGTATCGCTACGAAGAGTATATATCACTTGAAGCAAAAATGTCTGTCTGTTCCTCGAAGGCATTTTCCGATTTCGTACATATTTGGGACATCATACTATTTCTTTTGAACTTATATCGAGTATAGAGAACGGCAATATCGACCCACTACTTCTGGAAAATAGTTTATTTTATAAAAAGCAAAGGATGTGCCCGATTGATTTTAAACTTTTGACATCTTATTATCCGTCTTAGGTCAGTAGTGGTATTTTTTAAGTCATTTTTATACCATCCACCAAAAAAAGTATGGAGGGTATATTAAGTTCGTCATTCCGTTTGTAACTCATCGAAATAATCATTTTAGACCCAACAAAGTTTATACATTCTTGATCAGCGTAAAATTCTAAGACGATTTAGCCCTGTCCGTCCGTCTGTTGTAATCACGCTACAGTCTAAACGAATTAAGATAGGAAGCTAAAATTTTGCACAGATCGCTCTTTTGTCTGCAGGCAGGTCAAGTTCGAAGATGGGCTATATCGGTCCACGATATCGTATAGCCCCCATATAACGGTACCCCCACGGTATTCGGTATTTTGATGATTTTAGCCACATTTTTCAATGGAATTGTCTGAAATTCCACAAAAGGAGTCCCTTGTGGACATTTTACCCCCTCAAAAAGAATTGTCTATATAGGTCCACGATATCGTATATCCCCCATATAACTATACCCCCCGATTTTCGGTATTTTGATGATGTTAGCCACATTTTTCAATGGAATTGTCTTAAAATCCACACAAGTAGTTCCTTGTGGGTACTTTATACCTCGGAAGAGAATTATCTATATAGGTCTACGATATCGTATAGCCCCCATATAACAGTGTCCCCCGATATTCGGTATTTTTATGATTTTACCCACATTTTTCAACGGAATTTTCTGATAATCAACACAAGGAGTTCCTTGTGAGTACTTTATCCCTTGAAAGAGAATTATCTATATAGGTTCACGATATCGTATAGCCCCATATATCGGCAACTTCCGATATTCGGTATTTTGATGATGTTACCCACATTTTTCAACGGAATAGTCTGAAAATCTACACAAGTAGATCGCTTTATACCTCGGAAGAGAATTATCTATATAGGTCCACGATATCGTATAGCCCCCATATCGGCACCTTCTGATATTAGATATTTTAAATATTTTAACAGAATTTTTAATGGATTTTATTTTTTGAAAATTTTCTAATTCGTTCCAAATGGTGGAGGGTATTCAAAGTTCGGCCCGGCCGAACTTACTGCTTTTTTACTTGTTTGAGTTACATACAAATTATTAAAGAATTGAAGTTGGCAACATTGCTATCTATCTGTAGGTCTTAGCGACTACTTAGATTTAGTCGTTAAATTACCAAAAAATTTCGTTAATTACCAAAATTGTAAACATTTTAATTTTAACGACTTTTGTCGGTAACTAAAAATATGAGTTAGAAAATTCCACTGCAGATGAGGAAAGGGACAAAATCGCTTGACTCCCTGTTACCCATTATGCTCTTAATATATATAACAAATAACATTTTTATATTTCTAGGCAAGTAATAGATGCTACTAAATTCGAGGCGGAACCTGAAGTCGGAGTTGTCTTGGTGAATATCAACTAAATGTTTTAAATTTTTAAATGTTAATCATAGTTGCAAATAAATGGAGAATATTAAATCAATCGACAGTTTCGTTGTTTTGCATCGCCAACTACTGTGTTAGAGCAGATACAGCTTATTATTATTACAATTCAGAATTTTCCTAAAAGAGTATGAAAGGGAAAACCTTGCAGCCAAATTAACTTCATAGTAATCTCCATCCAAGTAATGTAATGTAATGTTTTTCAAAACGAAGCTGGCAGCTTTATTCCAGCGAACGAGTATGCGAAATTTGGAAATATGTATTCGAATTGTATTAGAAGGTTCTAGAAAGTTTAAATCAAATACCGGTCTGAAGCTTAACTGTAGCTAAGTAAAAACTCTCGAACTGTAGTTCCTGGAAAGTATTTTTTTTTTTTTGGGGCGAACCCGGAAACCCGGATATTTCACCTAACAACTAAATCGATTTTTACAACGCATTACGTGACTACCATAATGGGGCATTGGAGGATTTTATAAAATATAAAGGTTTAAAATCTAAAATTGTGATATAACCCCAACATTTGATATGAATTTGTCAAATTATACCTATATTGTCCAAAACGATTTAGTAGAACAGGGTCTAACACAGACCGTATTAATCGATTGTGGCATCTTGAGGGTGTATTAAAGCCTTGGGCACGAAAACATTTTGGTCGCAGACCTTGGACATTCCAACAGGACTCACGCGAAACCCATGAATGGTTAAAAAATGAGGTTCCTCGCATCATTTCCAGCACACAATGGCCACCAAAATCTCAGGATACCAATCCCTTGGACTATTGTATCTGGAGTATTTTGGAAAGCAGGGTTGGCACTAAAAAATATTAAAGTGCCGATCACCTCAAGCACGCGCTTCGCCGAGAATGGCCCAAAATACCGGAGAACAACATTCGGGCAGGGTGTGACGGTTTCATTGTCCGTTTGAAGGCAATAATTCGTGCCAAAGGTGACCAATTCGAACAAATCTAAACATATTCTAAAATTTGATGCTATTTCCGACATTTTTTGCTTTCATTTAATAAAATTTAAAAACATGTAAGAAAAGGTAATAGTGGTGCGGGACCGACCATGTAATACCCTACAACTCTAGATATATTAGATGCCCCCTTATGTCCAAATCCATTTTGGAAGACATCGCTTTTGAAATTATTCCACGGAGCACTGCCCAGATATAACCCTTAGCATTTTGACCAGGCACACTTGCCCAATATTTACGCACTCCGTTGTGCTGTTACTTGTTGTGGTCCAGGTATGATCATCCAAAATGCTAGAATTCTTCCCTGTCTTTAACTCTCTTCTCAGGCGTCTCGATTGGTTTCAATTGTGTGATCAGAAAATTTTTTCTGTTTTTGGTTCATTTGAACCCCTAAATATTTTGCGATCATCTCCAAAAGTAAGGGTCCCTCTGTATCTCTAAATTTAGACTCGTCTATATGGTTTGCTTATCTAGGATATTTGACTATATTCGTCAACGAAATCAGCATAAAAAGCCTAAAGTTCTGCTATTTGTGTATTTTAGATATCGCCTGTAGGTTATTTTCAGCGTTTCGGTAGAATGGCAATGTTGGTATTTTTTCACTCAAAAATAGTTGTCCACTCTATCCTCTGTCCTTAACTCTAATTTCATGCGAGATTTTGTGTCCTTTGCTTTCTATTTGTGACCTTTATAACGTCTGCAAAATCAGGAACATTTTTAGATGTTGGTCCATTTCAACCCCTAAATATTTTGCGAACATATTTGAAAAAAATAGGCCTAGACCTTTGGAGCCTAACCCTGTCCTTGTAAAAAATTTCAAGAGGATCGGACGATAATTGCAAAATGTTTACTTCAGTATTATAGGTCAAATTAAAAAAAGCATGTGATAAAAAAATATGAAAAAATGACACAAAATTCAACAAAATCTATTTTAACATCATTATTGGCATCTTTTATTCATTATTGAAATATTTTTTAGAATTTATTCTTTAGTACCAAGAGGGCATTCTGAATTGACAAAATGTGTCTAAATCAGTCCAGGCATTCTTGAGATATGAATATTCTAACTAACATCCCCTTCCTTTGTATATACACATTGAATATATTTCGCTATATATATTCGTCTCGTCTATTTGTGATTTCAGCGGGATTAAATATATTCGCGGTTAAATGGAAAATTTGTTTTTTATTTAACACAAATGTTATGGTCTATTTTACACATAAAATATTACCCGATGACCAAAAAATACCCGATGATCAAAATTGGAAGGCTTCTGCCAGGCCCCAGGCTCTAGCCTCAAGTTAACTTTCGAGTCGATTGGTCTATAATTGCGACCTAAAGAGCAACTGCAAAATCATGAATAGTTTCAGTTTTTGGTCTATTTCAACCCCTAAATATTATGCGATTATCTCCAAAAGCAATACGCTTCTATTCTGGTCCTAGCCCCACCTCCATTCTAAATTTTGTAAAGATCGAGCAATAATTGCGATCTGTAGAGTGATTACAAATTAACATGGACAGACGGACGGACGGACATACATAGCTAGATCGATTCAGCTCGGCAAGATAGGAAGATCCATAAATACTTTCCTATGTGGGAAACCAATATTTCGAGGTGTTAAATAATTTTTGGCCCAATCAAATTTTAATACCCCCAACACATAGTGTTGTAGGTATAAAAATGTAAAAACTATGGCGTCTGACTTTGTTGCAGTTTTTATCTCATCCTGTACATTAATATGATTCTTTTCGGAGACGAACAATTTAGCTGGAGTGATTTTTCTCCGTATAGATTGTATTTAATAAAATATCGCTATTTCTTAGTTTAAGTTATAAATTGAACGACTAATTTCAATACACATCCAGCATAGTTACATTACATATGATTAATTTGTACAGTTGAACAGCGTTGTATTTTTCTTCCTTTGTTTAAACATAAATATATTTTATGTATTTCACAGCGAACTTAATAACAAAATGCGCAATTCTAGCTCTAGGTACCTAGTTTAGTACTTTTATAATATGTTATAGTACGCATTTGCAATTCGACCCACTTATATAAAAGCTACATATTCACAGTAATCCTTACACAATTATTTGTATTTCCAGTTTTGTTCCCACACCACCTACTGAATTTAGTACTTTTCATAGAGTATATAGCACGCATTTCCAAAAACTGTCCTTGGCTATCCTCATACCAGAAATCAAAAGTTTAGTTCTATTCCTACGCATGTATCAAATGTAGTATCATTTAGGACTTTTTGTACATGTTCACATTCTGATCTAAATGACAAACAGTTACAGTGATCCTTATACCGACATTAAAAATTGCATTTTTTCCTATTTTTTTTTTTCCTATGCCATTTGAAAATTGTTGCGTACACGTTAAAGCAGGAATTACCAAATTCGACTCCTTGTGTAAAAGCATCATATTCACAGTTATCTTAATACCAAAATTTATAATACCACTTCTATTCCCATGTTATATGCTTAATTTAGTACCGTTTAGTACTTTTCGTACACTTCTTGTACACATATCTAGAAAGACCTTTTTGATGCAACATTTTTTTCCTCCACCTTTTTCCAGTCACCCAAACCAAATTGTACCATTTGATACAGTTTTGATACTTAATACACATTTCCGATATCTCAACCTTACTTCCCTTTTTTATCGAATTTCTCGACTTATCTAAGTTTAGTGTACTTCACTTATTGTTCAAATTTCCGTTGTTTCATCGATTCTATACAACATCAACAACATTCATTCCAAAATTTCAGATTTCCAGCTCTATTACTTCCCGCAATACCAGTCATATAACATTTTTAGCACCATTTAGTACTTTTTTAACTTTTTAGTACATACTTCTAAAACCACCTTCAGATCTCAATCCTACTCACTAACATTGACGACAATATCGGTATTTCAAATTTCCAGCTCCACCCGTTCACTCAAATCCAAATTTAGTATGGTTTTTATATTGAGTACATCCTTCAAAAACTACCTCTATATGTCAGCTGTAGTTTTAGTATTTTTAGTTTAGCGGTTTTAGTACTTTTAGTTCGTATTTCGTCAGGGACCTTTATCCAAAATTTCAGAATTATATCTCTATTCGTTTGATCAATCTGTTGCCATATGGCTGAGGGTATATATCATTTGATACGGTCAAAACGTGCCTAGTCAAAATAACGGTTTAAGACCCTAGGTCTCTTTGGACCAAATCCGTTTCAGAACATTTGGAGTCGATCTAGCGATGTCCGTCCGTCTGTCTGTCTGGCTGGCTGGTGCGCACGATAACTCTCGAAGGGAGCATCCGATTTTGTTCAAACTTGGCACATCGTAATATCTTTGTCAAACTTAGATCGAGTTCGGAGATGGGTAATATCGGTCCACTCCTTTTGGTACGTCCCATACAAAAGGTCGGAATTTGCAAAAAAAATATTCTTTGCACAGAAAGAGAAAAGATAATCCGATTTTCCTCGAACTTTGCGAATCCTAATATTTTCATCAGTTCTAGGTCAGGTGCGAAAATGGACAATTTCGGTCCACTCCATCAGGGACCTCCCCCACAAAGGGTCAAATTTTTGAATAATTACAACTCTTATAAAATGTGATGTATGAGTCCGATTGTCTTCAAATGGCTCACATCCCAATATTTATATTAACCAAAGCTCTGGTGTTAAGACGAGCAATATCAGTCCACTCCTTCCCCACATAAGGTCGAAATTTGCAATAAATATATTTTTTGCACAAAAAGAGAAAGGATAATCCGATTTTGTTCTCACTTTGTAAATCGTAATATTTGCATTAGTTCTAGTTAGGGGTAAAAATGGACAATATCGGTCCACTGCTTCAAGTACCTCCCCCACAAATGTTCAAAATTTAGAATAATTACAACTCTTATGAAATGTGATGTATGAGTCCGATTGTCTTCAAATGGCGCACATCCCAATATTTATCTTAAACCAAGCTCTGGTGTTAAGATGGAATATATCGGTCCACTCCTTCTCCTACCTCCACCACAAATGGTCGAAATTTTCAAAAAATGCATTCTTTGCACAGAAAGAGAAAGGATAATCCGATTTTAATTTAATTTTGCAAATCCTAATATTTGCATCTGTGCTAGGAAAGGTGTAAAAATGGACAATATCGGTTCACTCCTTTAAGTACCTCCCCCAGAAATCGTCCAAATTTTGAATAATTACAACTCTCAAAAAATATAATGGAAGAGTCCGATTGTCTTCAAATTTCACACATCCCAATAATTTTATTAGCCCAAGGTCTGGTGTTAAGATGGAGTATATCGGTCCACATCTTCTGGTACCTCCCCCACAAATGGTCGAAATTTTGAAAAAATATATTTTTTGCACAGAAAGGAAAGCAATAATCTAATTTTGAAAAACATAACGCTCAAAGAAAGCGAAATAAGGATCCAACTCTTTTCAATTTTCACACATATAAACATTTTTGCTAACACCAGATCTGTTGTGAAGATAATCCTATGTATCTGCGAACACTTTCTGGTAACTCACCCACAAATGGACACAATTTTCAATATTTTTATCTGTCATAAATTGCGAAACAACTCAGTGATTCTTTACAATTGCTGTATCCATCTGCTATAATAATATTTATATCATATTTATGTAGGTCCGATACAAAATTGACAATATTGACCCATTCTTTCAAAATCCACTCCATAGAATGTGAAGAGGGCTG
Source organism: Musca domestica (assembly GCF_030504385.1). Classification (NCBI taxonomy): domain Eukaryota; kingdom Metazoa; phylum Arthropoda; class Insecta; order Diptera; family Muscidae; genus Musca; species Musca domestica. The sequence continues at coordinate 577,374 of NW_026712230.1, read as the reverse complement.
AGGGTATACATCTGTAAGCAAAACCGACCGATACTTTTTTACTTGTTTTTAGTAAACTTTAGCTCACTTACGGAATATCGTATCCTATGTCCGTCTCTAGGCTCTAAACTACCTCCTCGCCAATTTTCAACCATATCGGTTCTTGAGTAAACAGTGTAACTTACATTACTTTCATTTACAAATTAAATCTATATGTAAACTAGCTGGCCCGGTCCGCGTTGCCGGCCCGTACTTTTAATCTTTAAAGCATAATAAATCACAGATCTGACTTATGTAGGCGGCACAATTTTGATTATAAGTAATGACGCCATTATAATTACTCCAATTTTGATTATAAGTAATGACTTGATTATGAGTAATGACTCCATGACTAAATATAAATTAATATTCATGGCAAAAATTATAATTACCGTCGGATTTAGATGTTTTGAATAGCCTGATCTTATTTTTCAGCTATAGGCTTTAATTTGAGTGTTAAATACCTACATGATAAAGAACATCTATAATAGCCCCATGTGAAAATTCAGCTCAATTTTTTGATATTGTAAAAAGCATTCAAATGAGCTATAATTTGAAATTTGTATTTCCAACGTTTAAAATCAGTTTTGTCCACCTCATACTTGAAGGCAGAATGTTGTCAGAATAGCCAAAAAAATTACTCTTTTGCTCCGATTACCTTAAGATGGACATTAATTGTTTGTCATTTAAATTGTGCGATGGAGATCCAATAAAGTTACTTTATAATTTCGTATTTTTTTTCATGTTTCTGCCACAATTTCCGACTGAATGAGTCCCAGATTGACATTTCAGAGTTTATTTCATATAGACGTACATCCAAAAATCTGCGTTCAACTTTTGAAATTAACCCCATAACGCTTTTTTGGTCATTTTTGTTTGTTTAAATGTGTTCGCATCTTCCAGCTGAAGCACGATGTAGGTCCTGGAGTAGAAAGCATTTAACATCGTACTGCACCCTCATTTCATTTTTAATATTATTCATTCAAAATTCAAACCAATAAAAAAATGTACACTTCAATATATAAAAAAGAAAAATAATCTTCAACTGGTTCGCTGAATTTTTTTGCGGCAAAGGTCCTTACGAAGTTTGTCGGTAGAATGTCCTATTATTTTGAAATTCGATTCCATTAAAAAATTTTCGATTTTCCCTATTTTAGAATTTTCATATAAAGCGACAACGGATAAAATTGTTATTTATAGATTTTATGTATTTATTGGGTATTACGAATAAATACATAAAATCTATAAATAACAGTTTTATCCGTTGTGGCTTTATACTACCCAAAAAACCTACACATCATATTAGAATTCAAAAAAAAAAAAAAAAAAAAAAAAAAAACGCTACAAATGTACATTCGAAAATAGTAAGTCAAAATGGAAAAAAATATGCAATATAAAACATTACTATTGTACATTTTAAAAGTCAAAATGAAAATGTTCAAATTTCACATTTTTACGCGATTTTTGTGGATTTCATTCCTTTCTGCCAAGAGGCTATTCCGAATTTGTCTAAATCGTTAAAATCAGACCGGCGGTCTTTATGTTATAAGGGTAGTAACTAACACAACTTTCTTTTACAGAGACAGATTTAAAAGTAGGCGCGTTCCTCAGCCCCTAAATAAGTACTTAGGGTTGGATGGAAAGCCAACAGCATCTCGTGTAATAATTCTCAAACCGATATCTTCACTATTTTGGCAAATATAAAGATTTCAGATAAATCGTAATAGTGGGCGTAAAAGGAGGCGTGGTTAATATTTTTTTTCTTTAAAAACCTAACTCGGGGTATGACGAACGTTTGTACAAAAAATTATGCAAATCGGTCCAGCCGTTTTCAACTGATTCCGTTACCAACAAACAACAATTGATTTTTATACATATAGATGAAATTAGTGTCAGTTACACTATTTACAATAATTAGAAAAATGCAATAGATATTTTGATTTTGACAAAAATATTTGTGTAAAACTTTAAAATAAAATATTTGTAAAAAATGTTCGTGTTTATTTATTTTTTTTTTTCGCGTTAAACTTTAAAACTAAAGCTCTTGACAGCAAGAGAAGGTAAAAGCCTCAATTCGCCATTTTGTGACCTTTACATTAAACATGGGTGCACTGCACAAAAGCACATATCTTATCTTATCTTTCTCACTCTTATAAGATGTTGTGTACAGTAGGTTAAGGTAAGTTTCGCATGTGGTAATGGTATTATGTCTTTGTGCATTTTTTCGTAACATGCATAGTTACTTTTGAGGATGTTCATAGAATCACTTTCTGAGTCGATTTATGCATATCAGTTCGTCCGTTCATGTATTTTTGTGAACAAAATGCAGATCGCATTTATTATCCAATTGAAATGAAACTTTCAAACAATATTTGTTTGGCCAAGGATGAACCCTATTGAAATTGGTGGGAATCGGTTCAAATTAAGATATAGCACTCATATATATCTTCAACCGATTTCGGCCAATAGCACCAAATGGCCAATATCAGTCCAAATTACCTGCATTTTGACACATCCGACCAAATTCAGTCTAGAAGCAAGTACGTCAAATTTGGAAAGAAAGAAAATCGGTTCAGATATAGCTATATCTCCCATATATATGTAATATGCACTCCACAAGAATGGTATTTGGTACTAAATAACTTATAGACATCGAACATACCTCTGTCAAGGTATTATGGGAGCTATATCCTATTCGGATCAGATTAGGATATAGCTCCCATATATATCTTTATCCGATATTAGGTTTGTCGTGCACCAAATGGCTAATATCAGCCCAAATGGACTAAATTTTTGAGCTTTCGACGGAATTCAGTCTAAAAGCTAGCGCTTCAGATTTTGGTGAAAAGTGTTGGCTTTCCCTTTTTATTGCAAATTTAGACTTTTACGCTCATCTAGAAAGTAAAATAAAAAGAAGAACAGTGTTTGGCTTGCTTATTTGGGATACCATAGTATTTTGTTGTTGCAAAATCGTCAGGCAAAATCCCATTATTGTTGTTTTTATAAAAACAACGTTTGTTTATGAGTGGAGAACGTTGGTAATGTTTACCAGGGGGTAAGGCAGGGAATACCTAGGTTTCGGAAAGAGCCACCAATCCTCATCAGTTCCCTTGTTTCTTGTCTGGGATATTCTCCCCAGAAGTTATTTTAAAAAATAACTTCTATGACAAAAAACATTTTTTACCCAAGTGACGAGATCGTAAGCTCAATAGAAGAGGAACAAAAGAATTACATAAAACTAAAATTCTTTTGGAAAATCTTCTAAATCTTACAACCGCACTTATAAACATTTTCATCTTTCTCCACTTGTTATGATTTCGTTCAGCCTGAACGAAGTAACATAACCATGTAAGTTTGTTTTGTCTGTTACAACAAAAACCCCTACGTCGACCGTGCCTGTGTCTATTAATAGAACAGTGTTTGGCTTGCTTATTTGGGATACCATAGTATTTTGTTGTTGCAAAATCGTCAGGCAAAATCCCATTATTGTTGTTTTTATAAAAACAACGTTTGTTTATGAGTGGAGAACGTTGGTAATGTTTACCAGGGGGTAAGGCAGGGAATACCTAGGTTTCGGAAAGAGCCACCAATCCTCATCAGTTCCCTTGTTTCTTGTCTGGGATATTCTCCCCAGAAGTTATTTTACCTTACCCCCTGGTAAACATTACCAACGTTCTCCACTCATAAACAAACGTTGTTTTTATAAAAACAACAATAATGGGATTTTGCCTGACGATTTTGCAACAACAAAATACTATGGTATCCCAAATAAGCAAGCCAAACACTGTTCTATTAATAGACACAGGCACGGTCGACGTAGGGGTTTTTGTTGTAACAGACAAAACAAACTTACATGGTTATGTTACTTCGTTCAGGCTGAACGAAATCATAACAAGTGGAGAAAGATGAAAATGTTTATAAGTGCGGTTGTAAGATTTAGAAGATTTTCCAAAAGAATTTTAGTTTTATGTAATTCTTTTGTTCCTCTTCTATTGAGCTTACGATCTCGTCACTTGGGTAAAAAATGTTTTTTGTCATAGAAGTTATTTTTTAAAATAACTTCTGGGGAGAATATCCCAGACAAGAAACAAGGGAACTGATGAGGATTGGTGGCTCTTTCCGAAACCTAGGTATTCCCTGCCTTACCCCCTGGTAAACATTACCAACGTTCTCCACTCATAAACAAACGTTGTTTTTATAAAAACAACAATAATGGGATTTTGCCTGACGATTTTGCAACAATAAAAAGAAGAACTTAAAAATAATTTCCTATTCTTTAAATCACCTTAACAGACGATATGTATGTACATCTGTTTGTGTCATACACACGAAAGTGTTGCAGAAGATAAGTCGGAAAATGTACATTGTCACCGTGTTTGCATCGTTGTCGTCATTGTCAATATTGTTGTAAACCACTTGACAGTAGCTTCGCCCCACATGCACACGTTGACGATTGTTCACAGAACACACGACATGCGAATGTCTGGAAACAGGCAAACGTTGACAGTTGTGTTAGGCAGTCATTTCGTTAAAGTTAGTCAGTCATATGATAATTTCCAGAAAACCCACAAACAGACTTGGACACACATTCAGAGAGACCATCCGATAAATGGAAGCCACGCATAGTTGGCTATACAGTGGAATCTTTCTTCTGCGAACATTTCTATTACAAGATGAATGGAACAAGGACCTTACTCTTAATGCAGATATCCACACACTATTGTCCTTCCTTTCGTCCTTATTAAAAGCATAGTGGACGCTACTACAATTTTGTGCATTTTGTTCTACTTCTTTCATTCTGATTAAACGTCAAATTTTCCCTCCTCACACGCCCAAATGCATGCCGAGTGGAGGTATAGATTTCTCCAGCTCCACTGTTTCAACAACCGTCTTTGAACAATTCCTTTTCCAGGATAAGCTTTTTTAGTCTCCTGTGTTCGCCCAATCAATCGACTGACATCCTAGCTAACTGCTAGCCAGCCAATCTGTTTGGCACAGCGTCAGGCCATTTGTCGCTGTTGACAAACACAACTCCACAATTTCATTCGAATGGTAGATGTTCTTGTTGTTGTCTTTCTCGTCATCGTTATGGTTGTTTGCATACAAACAAATTCTAATTGATACTCTGCTTTAAGTGTCCCCGCATTTGCTTTTGAGCGTGTGTGACTCTGTGTGAATGTCCTTCTTTCAGCTGCATTCGAATTGGTATGAGTGAGTGTGTGTGGGAGTGAATATATGTGTGTGTGTGGGAGTAGGGACGTCAATTCACTTGTATTTTTTATTCGTTAGTTTTTCAGTGTTCCTCTTTTGTCATTGTGTTTGCCTTATGGCTCATAAGTATTGCTAAAGTGTTCTTTGGGGGCATTTTGTTATGAACTACCCACTTCTATGCTCGTTCGTACGAGAGAGCTTTCCTGGCTCCGCTCCCTATTCCTCCATTCCATTGTAATTGTTACTGCATGTGGTATCCTCGCACTGCAAACTGCCTATCAACAGTTTAATTTTTTTATATTTTTTCTCCATTTTACTTGGCTCGGTGCACTATATTTTGTTCTGTTCCTTTTTATATTTATTTATTCGATAGTAGACACTTTACCCATAGTCCTCTTATGCTTTTGGCTATTTGTTCTTGAACGTTATACAACTCCGATTTGGTTTGTGTTTCTGAATAAATATTTTACTGTAGCAGGTTATTTTTGTTGTTTTTTTTTTTTTAACAATTTTGTAGGCGAGGTGGTAACAGAATTAAGCTAGGGTATTTAGTTAATAGGTGTGTTTTAAACTATGTAGACGATATAATAATACGACTGAGAGAAAAAAATCAAGCAAACTGAGTAGAAGGTCCGAAAGGAATTTAAGGTAGCATGTAACTGTGTAAGGTCAAGTAGTCCTAAAGTTAATCGGAAAATGGATATTGTCTATTTACCAGAAGAGCGAAAATAAGCTATTTTAGGAACCCAGTTTTCCTGATTTAGATTCATTAATATTTTCAGCAATGTTAAATAAAACTAGGTAAAGAAGAAACTCAGAAACTTCAGATTCGGAACTTGAAATAAACGGTGAGTAATGTAGCTAAAATCATCAAAATATCGTATATAGAGAGGTACCGTTACATCGGAGCTGTGCGAAGACCTGGACATGCATAGATAATTTTCTGTCATAGGCTGTAGCATCCATTACGAACTTCATATACGACATTTCAAACAATTTCGGTGAGTATTGTACCTAAACTCGTCAAAATACCGAATATAGGGAGGTACTGGTACATGGGGCCTATACGAAGACCTGGAGCTGCATAGACAATTTTCTGTCACAGACTGTAGTTTTCATTACGAACTCTAAATGAGTAATTTGAAAAAAAAAAAAAAACGGTGAATAATGACGCTAAAATCACCAAAATACCGAATATAGGGAGATACTGTTGTATGGGGGCTATACGAAGACGTGGACCCGCACAGACAATTTTCTAACTTAGGCTGTAGTATCCATTTCGAACTTCAAATACCGAATTTGAAACAATTCCGGTGAATAATGCGCTAAAATCATCAAAATACCGAATATCGGGAGGTACCGTTATATGGGGGCTATATGAAAACGTGGACCTACATGGCCCATTTACGAACTTATCCTGCCTACTGAAAAAATAAACAAGTGTGCAAAATTTTAGCCTTCTATCTCAACTTGTTCGAAAGATAGTGTGATTACAACAGACAGACAGACGGACATCGCTAAATCGATTTAGAATTTTACGCTGATCAGAATATATATATATATACTTTGTTGGGTCTGACATGAGTATTTCGAGGAGTTACAAACTGAATGACAAAAAATTTGGGGGAGAAGAGACCTCTTTATAGAGAAATCGGAAACCGAGACCTTTCAGATGCAAACAATCACAGAGTCTCTAAAGTGCGATAATGCAAACGTAACCGTCCCAGAAAAAAATCTCATTACAAAATAATGATTTTATTAAGAAAGTTTTTACTTTACAAAATAGCATTGTAACCCCCAAGTAAGTTACAAGTAACAAATAAATAAGTACAAAATATCTGTCGTTCTATTTTTAGAAACTAGAGGTATTTTGTGTTTATCCTCACCAAACGTCATTACACCCTACGCCACACTGTGTTATAGGGCATTATGACTTTGTACATTTCTTTGCAGAAGGAAACAAAATAGGCCCATAGTTCCTTCTGATGAGCAACATAGAATCACATTCTGTGTCGATTTATGCATGTGCATCCGTCCATGCATTCTTGTAACCTAAGTACTTTTTACATAAAGTACCTTGGTTTACATAAAACTCATTATTTCTTATACTCACTAAATATTGTCCGATGACCATCCAAATTGATAGCGTTCTGCCCAACCTAAACTCTAAATCCATGGAAAATTTCGCAATTCTATTGGTTTATGATTGAGGCCTGTAGAGCAACAGCAACATCAGGAAAATTTTCTGTTTTTGATTCATTTCAACCCCTAAATATTTTTCGATCATCTCCAAAAACAATAGGCTACTATTCTGACCCTAACTCACTTACATTTTCAATTTCGTGAGGATCGGGATATAATTGCGACCTGAAGCGTGATTAAAATTTAACATAGACATACACTCGGACGAACATTCATATAGTTTCCTATGTCGGGGACCAATATTTCGAGGCGTTACTGAATTTTTTTGCCCAATCAAACTTATAATACCCCCAACACATAGTGTTGTTGGGTATAAAAACGTATTTATTATAACGTACAAAATGTAAAATAAACAAACCAGTAAAGAAAGTCTTAAAGTCGGGCGGGGCCGACTTAATGATACCCTACACCACTTTGCTAATTTAGTAGAGCTCCGCATATCAATTAAAAGTTGATACACGCTATGATTATAATTTAAAGTTCAAAGGACTGAATATGCCGAAGCATTTGTATCTTTTAAATTCGGACTTGTATTACCCATTTGGTGCACAATTAACTTGAAATCGGATAAAGATATATCTGGGAGCTATATCCAAATCGGAACCGATCTCGATAAAATTTGGCAACGATATTTCTGAGCGGTATTTGATATATTTCCCTGAAAATCGTCGTTACGGAGTGCATATTACAGCTGTGGGTAACAAATATAACAAATCGAATGAAGAGTATATATGGGAGCTAGAGCTATATCTGAACCGATCTTCACCAAATTTGACATACTAGCTTCAATTCGGTCGTAAGTGCCAAATTCCATCCCATTTGGACAAATATTAGACGTTTGGTGCACAATAAAAGGTAAATTGGACGAAGTTATATATGGGAGATATATCTATATTTTGACCAATTCCAATTTCAATAGGGTTCGTCCTTGATCCAAACAAATGATTTGTGCAAATGTCATCTGGATAGGACAATAAATGCGAACTCAAAGGAACTATGGGCCTATCTCGTTTCCTTTTGCCTGTTACAAACAAATGCACAAAGACATAATACACTGACCACCTTGTGGTGTATGGTATAATAAAACGTGCTAAAGTCCTTGTACACGAAGAGTTTGTCCTTGAGATTTATTAATTGCCATAGGAAATTGGGAGGTACAAAGCGTGGTTTGTTTATCAAATACAACAAATCGGAAGAAAAAAATATGGGAGCTATATTCAAATCTGAACCGATTTTATTATAATTTTGCAAATTTATGTTGAATACATATGTTAGACGAAAATATATGGAAGCTATATCCAAATCTGAACAGATATCAATATAACATATCAAATAAGTTTTTAGACCAAATTCCACCACACATTCCAAGTTTCATTGAAATTGGAGATGTATAGCATGTTTGGTGCATCAAATACATGAAATCGAACGAAAATGTATGCGGGAGATATATTCAAATCGGAACGGATTTCAATATAATATATCAAATTAATGTTCATACCAAATCCCATTGCTCATTCCAAAATTTCATTGAAATTGTAGGTTTATAGCGTGTTTTGTGCATGAAATACATGAAATCGGACGATAATTTATGTGGGGGCTATATCCAAATCTGAACCGATTCCAATATAATTAGAAAAATATATATAAATATATCTGGAAAATATCGGGAAAATCTGTTCAGCGTTTTTTGATTCTATAAATTACAACAATCAAACGTACAAAAATTTTCCTCTTTTACAGATATAGAAGATGAAGTCCCTAACACCCGTAAGAAAACTCAACAACAATGCTATTTGGTACCAAATATGAGAAACAGCTCAGAAATAGGTCGGAAACTCTTTTGTAATCGAACAAGCTCACTCTGTGCTGTTGCTACTCATTAGATTTTATAGCAATAAATCACTGGTTATTAGCTTGCTGGTAAAACAGGGGGTGACAATTATATGACATTATTTTTGGGGTAGTAGTAATGCAGAGGGTTTCTGGTTGCTACTACTGGCAATGCTGAAATCTACAACATTTTTCTTGCAACGTAACATTAACGTCTTAAAAAACCGTAAGCCTGTTATAAGGACACAACACCAACTATCTCTAAATCAAAATGTGATTAGATCGGAGTATCACCACATAGAAAATGATATTCTAGAAGATTTTCCATGCCACTGTCCCGGTTTTGCCAACATCAGACCAGCTGTTGCAAATATATATTTTCCAGATCAAAATAATGGCAAGGAAAATTATTCATTATTTTTTAAAGTGAGACAGGAGTTTGAAATTATACGAGACTGCTGCCAAACTTTTCTGCAAAAATATAAAGGTAATCCGGTAATTTGTACAGTTATAGGATCTGCGTACTGAGCTAATTTCGGTATCAAAAGACAGCGATGAAAATACTGCAGAACAAATCCCAAACAAAGTTGGCAAGATTATGTACTGCAAAGGAGTATTCTAAAAACAAAAGGACGATCAGAGGAAGCCGTGAAAGCTAAGTTTGAAAAAATCGAGAGAGAAAGTTTAAGTGGGCGGCCAATAAGATATTTGGTCATTGATGGACCTACAAAAGTTAAAAAAAGGTCTTTGATAATATACCTTTCTTCACATTTAAACACATATTTTTGATATGACTCTATTGTGTGTTTCTCTGACAGAATTTATGTTTCAATTGTTCTTTCGCCTTTCCTGGCAACAGTATTTTCATTGGCTAGCCAAAAACCTAAAGGCAAAAGTAACCTTTGTACAGCCGTTAAATCGACTTTCATATCTGTATGTGTGTGCAATGGATTTGACAAAAGTGCGTGTCAAATGTACGGAGGAAGCATCCAAACATAAGAACTTTATTATCCCCGTAAGAAACTTTTCTTTCTATGTCAGATGTCGACAACGGAAATGAGACCGGAAATAGGAAACTTTATCGTAATGGGGGTAACTAATGTCTTGTTTCCCAGCCTACGTTATACATCAGGGTTGATGATATAACTACAATCAAATATAACGACATAATTACGGAAGCTTAAACGAATGAATTGACTAATAACCGCAAACATTTAGGGATTTAATATTCGATGAAATAATAAACTTGTAATGAAACATTGTGTCTGTGTGTTTGTATGTCACACACAACTAAAATCCTTAATTTTAGGTGTACTGTAAAAATCGCATGTAAGTACTACGGTAGGAACACGAAGACAGTCTCATGCAATCCATGCGATGTTGTTTGCGTTTAAACATTGGAATACAAACAGCAGAAGCTATATTTCGTCTTCCAACCTTCTAATTACACGTATTTTGTTCAACAAATTCGTCCTTCGTTCTAAGCACTAGTGTGATATCTTTTCAATACGGTCGAAATAACTGATGGTCCTAGGTTCGATTTCTTATTAGGTTATTGTCATTGTGATTCGACGTCCATATACATGGTAAATACATATTATCAGGTTTCGCATTATTATCTAGTAATCGGGTGGAATACCCAGTAGAGGTATAAGCACTCTATCATATCATTCGAGTTATTTAACGTTTACATCCCATTTTATACAGTTGTGTGCTTTTTCGACGTTTACAACTTCTTTACAAAAACCTTGGACGTAAATTAAAGTTCATTGCACTTAAATCGAATAATTGTGTTTTCTCATATTCTAATTCCAGCAAAAAATCGATTAGCAAACGAAGGGTTTACTTAAAGCCGATTCAATAAAATCGAACAAGATGTAAACTCAGACCTAAGTATTCTACCTCCCAACGAAGCAATCCGATTTTCACCAAAATGAGCTGATGTTGTACTTTTGGGGCACAATAAACGTCAAGTAATACATAATTTAGCAGAGGTATCACTATGCTGTATCTGAAAGCAGGCACCAAATATCGCCACACTGTGGTAAAGGGTATTGCGTCCTTGTCCATTTTCATGTAACATTCAAAAGGAATCGAAATGCATGTCCGTCTGTACATGTACTTTGGTAATCAAAGTACAGGTGGTATTTACTGTCTGAATGAAATGAAATTTTCCAAAAATTTATTTGGCCCAAGTAGGAAGGAAGTTTCTCGGCACATCCAACCGAATTCAGACAAGAAACAAGTACAATAAATTTAGTGAAAATTTCAGGTTCAGATATAGGAGTGTAAGTCCCCGACATTCGTAATATGCACTTCACAACAATGATATTTGATACCAAATATCAGATGCAACTCTGAAATACCCACTTAAATGTTATCTTGATCGGTTCAGATTTATGCCAGTTCACGTTCATTGTGCGGCAATTGGTTAATATCAGCCCAAAAGGAGTGGAGTTTGCAACATCTAACCAAACTCAGAATTAGAAGCAAGTACTTCAAATTTAGTGATAATTGGTTGTGATATAGCTGTAGCTCCTATATATATGTTTCATCCGATTTAGAGTTTAAGTCCTCGACATTCGTAATATGCACTCCACAACAATGATATTTGATACCAGATATTAGATTCAGCCCATAAATACCTCTCTCAAATTTTATCTAGATCGATACCAGTTTGGATGTAGCTTCCATATATATCTTCATCCGATTTCATTGTAATGCACCAAATATGTAAAATCAGCCCAAATCGGATGGATTTTGTCATCCCGATATTACCCGATATTAGTTCCCTCTCATTGCAAATTATAAGTGATATAAAGCCATAAAACGTATTCAAATAAGGTTCACAGTTGTTTATTTGTTACGGGTAGTTAAACTAAATAGTGTGTAAGGTGTAAGGTATCATTTAGTCCGACCGCCCGACTTTTGAGATATTTTTATTGGTTTTATATTAACAATTAGTTTTGACCGCAAACGAAGAAAGCAATTGGGCTGACTATATCTGCTTGAAAATACACTTGGGTTTATTAACTAGATAAGGAAGTACTGACAGAACTATCTACTACCACATGTATGAAGATGGACATGCCATAGAAAGTAAGCACTTTCAAAACTGTCACCAAGATACAAACACATTGCAAATAGTAATGTTGTTACAGCTGTCCAAATGTATTAAATAAAATTATTATTTGGCATTGAGAAATTTCACTAAGAAATAAGTTTAAAAAGCAACTGCTTGGCATTTTGAACAGTGCTATTGCATTTTGTTTTTGCCGATTAATGGATTCAACAAGCAATCTTCTCATTGGCAGTTTGAGTTCGATTGCTGTTAATAGAGGAACTACCAGCAAAAAATTACGTAACAGTCAATAATTGATAAATAAATAAACCAGCATATTAACACCTTACAAGGGCATGCCACTTAAAATAATTTGTTATTATTTGTCAAATGATAACAGTTTTTTTGAACAGTTTGGTTGAATTTCTTTTCAACCCTCCACCTACCCTCCTAATCATATTATTCTATGTATATTTAAAGATGTCCATTCGGCTATCTATATATATTTAACTGAAAGTTGTGTTAGTTATTACGCTTATAACTTAAGAACCGCTGAACTGATTTTAACGATTCATACAAATCCGGAATTGTCTTCCGAAAAGGATAAAATCCAAAAAAAAAAAAAAATCGCGTAAAAATTTGAAAATTGAACATTTTCATTTTGACTTTTGAAATGTAATAATATTAATATTTTATAATATTGTAATATTTTATTTTGCATGATTTTTTTTTCCATTTTGATTTACTTTTTTCTAATGTACATTTCTAGTGTTTTTTATATCCTCCACCATACATACACTTACTCATCAAAATAATCATTTTAGACCCAACAATAATGTACACTGATGGCCAAAACTAAAGCAACTTAAATCGCAAAGACAATAAATGTCCTGTAACTTTTACAAAAATAAACAAATCGTAATTATTTTTCCAGTTTTAAATGAGGGGTTAAATTTACTTTTCAGAAACTAAAAAAATACAAAAATAATTTTGAACGAAAAATAATATGTGGAAAACTAAAATGACCCAATTTTTGCTTGGTCAAAACTAAAGCAACTTTTGATTTTTTATTTTAAAATAATTAAATTTTGGCTAGTAGTCGATAGCATAACCATTATTTTTGATAGCAGCTGCACACCTACGAGACATTGAATATATAACACGCTCAATTTGATCCTTGGGTGTGCTTTCCCAGGCACCCCGAATTCTTTAGAAAATGTTGTGCTTATTTATTTCCGAATCTCGCTTGATCTTCCTATCTGCGATACTCCAAAGGTTTTCTATGGAGTTTAGGTCAGGTGATTGTCCCGGCCATAACAAAACATCAATTTTTGACTCCCGCAACCAATATTTGACAAGTTTTGATACAAGTTTGGGATCATTGTCATGCTGAAACACCCATATCAGCCGAATATTTTACTCAGCGTGAGGGAACAACGTGATGTCCAACACATCTTTGTAAACAAACCGATCCACAAATTCCTTTATTTTATGGATAGGCCCAAGTCCATAGAAAGAAAAACAGCGCCACGCCATTTTTGACCCTCCATCATGCTTCACTGTACCTTTGCAACACTGCGGCTAGAGTCCTTCATTTTTTAAACTTCTCACCGTAAAATTTTTCACGTCTGAGCCTTTAATATTAAACGTAGACTCATCCCAGAAATAATGTTCTTTCCATTGAGCTTGATTCCACTTAATATTATCGTTTCCGAAAGCCTTTTTGATTTTTTCAGATATAAATGGTTTTTTGATGTCTTACGGGCATGCAGACCAGCTGCCATTACTCGTCTACGCACTGATCTCGAGCTTATATCCAATGATTGCTCTCTCACCAATCCAGTTGAACTCTTAAATGGTTGTTTTTTATTTCCCTCACAATTTGTGGATCAGTACGGGCTGAAGTTTTTCACGGCCCTCATCCGTTATAGACTGTTACTACTGATCATCATTTTCTGTGATATGTTGTTTGATAGTCACTGATAATTTGCTGTTTTATTCAGGTACTGTATTTGCTTCTATCCATTTTTAAAATTTTTTTGGGCAGTACTTAAAAAACGAAAAGAAAAACACATACTGTTGTAAAAAACTTCTCAAAAAGGATTTATGACAAGCGAAATTGTCGAAGGAAGCAAAAAGCGATAAATATCACAGTAAAAACAACTGAAATTGCAGCGGTTATATGAATGTACAACAGAGTTGCTTTTGTTTTGTCCAAGCAAAAATCGGGTTAGTTGAATTTACCATACATTATTTTTTACATAAAAATGAATTTTGGTTTTCTGTTTTAAGTTTTTAAAAAGTTAATAAAGTGCCTTATTCAAAACTAGAAAAACTTTCTCATTTTCTTAATTTTTAAAAAAGTTACAGGGCATTCATTCTCCTTGCAATTTCAGTTGCTTTAGTTTTGGCCACCAGTGTATATACATTCTTGATCAGCGGAAAATTCTAAGGCGATTTAGCCCTGTCCGTCCTTCTGTTGTAATCACGCTACAGTCAAAACGAATTAAAATAGGAAGTTAAAATTTTGCACAGATCGCTCTTTCGTCTGCAGGCAGGTCAAGTTCGAAGATATATATCGGTCCACGATATCGTATAGCCCCCATATAACGGTATCCACCGATATTCGGTATTTTGATGATTTTAACCACATTTTTCAATGAAATTGTCTAAAATTCTACACAAGGAGTTCTTTGTGAGCACTTTACCCCCTGAAAGGGAATTGTTTATATAGGTCCACAATATCATATATCCCCCATATAACGGTACACCCCGATATTCGGCATTTTGATGATTTTAGCCACATTTTTCAATGGAATTGTCTGAAATTTCACAGAAGTTGACCCTTGTGAGTACTTTACCCCCCGAAAGAGATTTGTGTATATAGGTCCACGATATCGTATATCCCCCATATAACGGTACACCCCGATATTCGGTATTTTAATGATTTAAGCCACATTTTTCAACGGAATTGTCTGAAATTCCACTCAAGGAGTTTATTGTGCGTACTCTATCCCTTGGAAGAGAATTATTTATATAGGTCTACGATATCGTACAGCCCCCATATAACGGTACCCACCGATATTCGGTATTTTGATGATTTTAGCCACATTTTTCAATGAAATTGTCTAAAATTCTACATAAGGAGTTCTTTGTGAGCACTTTACGATCTGAAAGGGTCTGTAGGTCCACGATATCGTATAGCCCCCATATAACGGTACCCCCCGATATTCGGGATTTTAATGATTTCAGCCACATTTTTCCTTGGAATTCTCTGAAATTCCACATAAGGAATTCTTTGTTAGTACTTTATCCCTTAGCAGAGAATTATCTATATATGTCCACAACGGAATTGTCTGAAATTCTACACAAGGAGTGAGTGCTTTACCCCCAGACATAGATATGTCTATATAGGTCCACAATATCGTATACCCCCCATATATCGGCACCTTCCGATGTTAGGTATTTTAAAGATTTTAACAGAATTTTCAATGGATTTAATTTTTTGAAAATTTTCTAATTAGTTCCAAATGGTGGAGGGTATTCAAAGTTCGGCCCGGTCGAACTTACTGCGTTTTTACTTGTTATATTTTATTTTTGTTTATTTATTTTATTATTTATTTAATTGACTTGATTTCTTGAGAACCTAAATTGAAGGCTGGTTACATGGGAGTGTAATACCGAATTATGTGGTGGCGAAATGGAATAGATGATATCGAAATAATTTAACGCGGTCACACCAAACTTAAAAGATAATTACTTTTAGGGAAAAATCGGAAAAAATGTCAATGGGATTGAATTTTAAAACAATAGTACATTATATTGACAAACTTCGTAAAGACATTTAAACTTCTACTGTAAAAAATCATCGAGCAAGTGAAGTTTTTTTCTCTTTTCAGTTTGTTTTTTTTTTTTCTATCAATTTTGTATAATGTACATTTTTTTCAATTTGGCTTATCATATTGAATTCAATCGATTTTTTGTAAACAAAATAAAGAATTATTTTCACAATATAAAATAAAGTTATGTTAGGTACTACGCTCATAACTAAAGAACAGCTTGACGGATTTTGACAATTCATACAATTTTGGAACGGTGTCCTGGTATAAAAAATCGCGGTAAAATATGCCAATAAAAATGTGAATGAAAAAAAAACTTTTTGGTGTGATTTTTTTTTTTCAATTTGACATACTATATTGAAATGAACATTTTTTATTATTTTGAATTCTAAATGAAAAATATTAAAAATTAAATGAGTGACCTACGTACATACATCTTCTTTCATATGACAATAATCCGTCCAGTGAGAACTCAAAAAGAAAATACAATTCATTGGGACTGCAATCAGTGAAATACCAGATATAAAGGGAGCAAAATGGTAGAGCGAATTGAACATTTAGTAAAAACAAGGATTTATATCCTTCCAGAAATTCTTCCTAAACTTTCATAATATCTTAAATCGCTTTTGCAGGTCACGTTAAGGTCGGTTAAGGGTACAGCCCGATTTCGAGTATAGTTTACATTTTAACCATATTTTGCATACTCATTTCAGCAAAGGTTGGTAATTTGATTAGAATTCATCCTCGCAAAAAATGATCACGTTTTGGTATAACCATCATATAATTTAAGCAATTTTCGTGGTCTTGATTTTTTTCTTTTTTAATTTTTAGGCCTTTATTCGGCATATTTGTTTCTAAGGGGGTAGAAAACCTCTTCTCATGAAATTTTCTACTGAGAGAGAATATTGGTTTGGAACGTAGATTAGCGAAGTACGTCTCTATGACATAATCTCCGAAATGTCAAATACTTTCAGTCGGAAATTGTGGCAGAAACATGAAACAAATTACGATTATTAATTTCTTTGATCGTCACATACTATGATGAAAAATATGAACTTTATGGGGTCTCCAACGAAACTAAAGTAAATACAACACAGCACGGTATTCTAAACGTTACAAATTACAGCTCATTTGAATGGAAAATGTTGCTAAGCTCTTTACAATACCAAAAATTGAGCTGAGTTTCCACATGGAACTAGTATAGAAGTTCTATATCATATAGGTTTTTAACACTCAATTAAAGCCTATGGCTAAAAAATAAGATCTAAGATCACTAATTTTCTATTTGTAGCGTTTATAAGTAATGTGCCCATTTCCAATGTAAAACCAGGTGTTGTGATCATTAGGTCTTCTGTCGAGTTAATGGATATTCAAAACAATATTAAAAAGTTTACATTCCTGTGTATATATAGAGCGTGAGGTAAAAAACTGACTTTACCCCGAGCTCATTTTTCAATATTTGCCGAATGGAATATTGCGATATGTTTAGTTCACAAGCCATTTTCGGACACTGCAACGCGGGTTTGATGAAGTCGCTTCTTTTCTTTTCTAACCATTTCTGCTGACGTTGCTGTTTTCTTCCGTCCACTTCCTTGACGTTGGGCTACGCTACCAGTATCAGATTTATTCTCATTTAAATGTTGGAGTGCTCTAACTATAGCCACTTGTGATTTTCCAGCCAAATACAAAGAAATCACAATATCACGCTTGAATTCCATCACCAATAATTTTTTTTCTCACCAAAATGCTTTTTTTCGCTTGTAAACAATATAATGAGCTGTCACTAGAATAATTTTAACAGCTGTCGGACGAGTGGTTTAGCAATGATATATAACGAAATCAGCAGCATTTGTGATTTTGGAGGAAATTGACTTTCCCATTGACCGCAAATTTTGGCATTTTTCACACAAAAGATATGGGTCATTTCACCTTCTAATATTATCCGAGGGCCATTTAAAATTGAAATCCCTAAACTAAAAATTGTATATTTTGATAAATTTAGCAACAATGTAGTGCATTTTTTTTTTAAATCTGATATTGCATGTTCAAAATAAAATAAATAACACGTCCCGATCAGGGCGCTTATCGACATATTTTCAAACGTGGTACATTCCCAATGGTGTTATGATGCCGATATGGCGTGTAAAATTGCATTGGATACACTGTGTACAACAGTATTATCCAAGAATATACCAGGGGCTGGATTCTTGTTCTATGAAATTATGAAATGAAAAATATATCCTTTATAAAATTTTTCATTTGACTTTCTTCCCTTTATAAAAGCTTTCATTTCACATTTTCATAGAACAAGAATTGAGGCCCAGGATCAATAGACCTTCGAAAATTTTTAAATTGCGTTGATAAAAAATCGCAAATTCATATTTTTTAATATTATATTTTTATAGCATTCAGCCTACTATGAATATAAGTTTAGACTTTATGTCGATTTAGCCATGTCTGTGGAAACCTCTCTTACATCTGAACGGACTAAAGGAGGTTAAAAATCGTCAAATTATTTTAGGACCGCAGAATTTTTGTTTGAAATTCTTGAATCAAAAACATTATCAAAATTACAAATTTTTAAATTTAACCTTTTTAAGAAACGTCGCTGCTTTGTAATGCACTTACAAAAAGTGTTTCGTATACGAATTTCGATCTACCAACATTCTGTGAACACACCTCTTAGATAGTCTTCACTGGTCGAACGTCCATAGATATAGAATGCTCAGCTAGACATTTGTTAACATTTTTTATGGCACTGCCAACTGAACTCTGCTTAAGCTGTATTTTTTTCATGAAAATCGTTTTAAAAGTACTACCAGCATAATGGAGCACAGACACTTGCCCCCATACATACGTACATACCAACATGCTTACATAGAAAAACATACATATATTCAGAAAAACACCCTGACATCAAAGTGTCCATGCATACATTTCCTATTGGCCATCTAACTCAACGATTGACCAGCAAACTGACAAACTACCAAACCAGGCTAACAATCTTCTTGTGGATGTTTACACTTCGTCTGTCCGCTGTCCTACGAGCACTTTCATAGTCACTGCCACTGTCACATTTGCTGATACTAGGACGAATTCACCACATGCTAAAACCCTTTGGCAAGGAAAAGACACATTCACACATCTGAGGATGCAAGGATGAACATGTGTCGTCGTTGTGCCTTGTCGTTCTGTCGAGGGCATGCGTCTGGTATTTCTGGGATCTTGGGAAGACAGTATCCCTTTTGCTCGCCCGACTCTACTGAACGGTGATTAATGGTATCCTATTGTCCGTAAATAATGTATGCCGGAAAGGAAAAAAGAAGGAATCCTTCTCGAAGCACCGCAGAATGAGGGTATTAGCCATAGTCAGTGGCTATGTCAAAAACAATATTCCTAATTACTTAGTTAACGCCACAAATAAGCATCTTGGTGATGAGACTAATTTGGTCGATGGCTTTAAAAATGGAGAATGCATTTAAGACAGAAGTGAATTTTTCAAACAATTTGTTCCCGTAATTTTTACTTACATTTATATATTTCTCTTTTGCAACTTATTTTTAATTTTTTCTCCAGAAATAGGTTTGTTTTTAGTTTTTGAGAGGTGAAGATATTTCGCGGGTTTTAATATATTACTAATTAAATGCCACTTAACTACATACAACTCCAACAATTGAGTGTTTGATTTGATAACCGATAGATTTTTAGGTCAAGTTGTTGCTACTTGTAATGTTTGACGCAACAAAAACTGCAAATATTTATTGTTTTTAATCTTTTTTAATTTTTAATTGTATGGAATATTTTCGCAATAGCTGGGATGCGTATGCCCAATTTTTAATCTCTCAAACTTTGTGAGAGCTATTAACTTATTTATTTTGTCCGTATTGTTATATGTAAGGTTAAATATTGTATAGCAACTTATCAGTTTAAAGTTTGGTCTTAGGTACGTTGGGAAATTCGCTCTGTAACTATCGCAAATATCGGATAATTATATTAAAAGACAGTTACAGTAAGTTTTGGGTAAAAAAGATAGCTCGTCAAATATTTGATGGGTCTGTGCTGATCAATGCCATAACCAGATATATTGCTTTATAAGTTGGCTGTGAGAAGTGTTTATTTTTATACTCTACAACACCATGTGTAAATTAATTCAATGTTAATTTATTTATTTTTTTAAAAATTTGTGATTGCTGCTTACTGCAAGCAATCACGTCTTTGTTGGTTAAGGTTCCGGACTACAAAGTGAATAATGAAATAAAACTACCCTAACTTATACTTTGGATTCATGCACCCAGATGATACTGGACACCTGCTCGTGTTGGCGATGGAATGTTGCTGTCTGCCTGTTGGATGTTGTTGTCAGTGTTTCGGTGGGAACTGCAGTGTCAGCAAAATGACACGCTTATACTTTGGTTGATGAATTCTTTGGGTTGCTAATGTTGAATTTGAATATGTCTGGTGTTAACTCCTCCCCTCTTAAATACAATCGTCCCGATTGTTCAAAATGAATGAATATTGTAAATGCTGGATGTTTTAGTTTCTTTCAAAGTTGTAGGTAAATTTACTTCCGCAATCTCTATTTCATCTCCTGGGGCATCTTCGATTTTCAGATTATTATTTTCGGAGTTTTTTGCATATTTTCTTCTCAGTGATATTATTGTTATAGTTGTAAGGATTATTGCAGAAACACAACCGATGCCGACTGCTAAGGTACCTTTGGTTTCCATAGATCGTATTCGTTCGATGTTCTTTACGTTCAACTGTTTAAGCAGCTCCAATGATATTACTTCTTCTAATTTGTCTTTTGGACCTTTTGGTTGCAAAAAGGCGGGAAGAGGTTTATTGGCACTTATTCCTCTTGAACTGTAACTGTGGCCATCGATTCTTATAGTGACGTTGAAATGTTTGATGAGATAAGTCCCGTTTAAAAAAATCTGCTCGTTGTCTACACTGATAGCGCCTTGATATTGGTTCAGCAAGAGCAAGTCCGATCCGATCTCTTCAATTGTTGGTATGTGTTCGTTGTTTATTTGGGTGCATTTCCCTACTCTACTTTTGAACAAATTAGTTATACAATTATCATTTCTTAATGAAATAAGCTTATCTCTATTACAAATTGTTATGTCGTAATTACTTTTACATTCTGTTTTTATTCCAAATAATTCTTTATTACATTCCAAATTTTTTTCGTATTCAATTTTATCAATTACATCTCCAGTTTTTATAGGTTTTATGAAATATACTTTACAAACTTCTTCTTGAGTTACAGGGATACTAAGGATGTACAAAATTTCTCGTTTATTTGTAACAATTTTTACGGATCCAAAAGTTAATAGTTCATCTATCGAATAAGTAGGAATATTATATTTTTCAAAAACAGTGTTTATTTGATCGATTTCGATTTTAGAAAGCAGAAATGAATTGACGATATTAGCTTTAGCCCACTGTATTGCAAACTCTACGTTTTGTAACTCTTTTTCAATAAAATTAAGTTTTCTTTCGATTTTGGATACTACTTCATCGTTCCACCCTTCCCTTTTTATTATTTCATTCGTCTTATTAGTTATTTCGGTTATTCTTTCCGAAATTAATTGGTTTATTATCAGCTGTCTATTGTTATTTTCCAAAATATTGCCAATTTTCTGTTCTAGGATCTGAAAATCATGACTATCTGGACTGCCTGCAATCCACTTCCAAGCACTTCCTATGAAGTCTATCGATCTTTTCTCTCTGTGCGGCATCAGACGGTCTAATAGTCCATTGATGTCAATTAATTGTTGCTTCATAAATGGACGGAGAGTATGGTCTAGGTTCACGAATTTGTCTAGAATGTGTTCGGTTTCACGAGTGAGGTTTTCATACTGTTCAAGATCTATTGAATGAATTACTTTAAATGTCCCGTTCTGTTTTCTTGCTATTCCATTATGAATTGAAATGAGTCTTGCGTTCGAGTAGTCGAGGATGCTGAAGTCAGCCAGGGCGTTTCCAGGAAACAATCTGTAAAATTTAGGATTTTATTAATTTCTAATATGGCTTTTGTGAATAACCCTTCCGCTTTCGGTCAAAACGGTGGTATTCCGGTTTTCCTTAACTATTTCCTCTTTGTAACGGTCGCTTAGCTTCGTTCCTAACCTTTTGTTGTTGCTTACATAAATTAATTGTCCGGGAATATAATCCTTAACTGGTCGTTTCTTTTTGTTATGATACGTCAAGTCGTTGGCCTGTTTCTGTCTGAGTTTGTCAACAATATTCCGTCTGGTAGTCTCTATGTCTTGTGGAGAAAAGTCAATTGTGCGTCCAAAATACAAATCAACAGGTCTTCTATTCACCGTGGAGTGAATCGAGTGATTGTATTCATTAACAGCCCTCTCCAGTAATTCTTCAAAATTCCTGGATGTTCCATCACTTTTCAAACATCTCATTATCTCAGCGAGGGTAGAATGAAAGCGTTCTATCTGTCCGTTAGCCTCGCTCCTGTAGGATGGGGTCGTAAAAATATTTATTCCTAATTCGTCCTTCATCATGAATAATATCGAACTGGAATTTAGAGACGGTTCGTTGTCCATTACCACATTCTTCGGAACTCCGTAAGAGAATAATAATTCCCTCAGTGGTCTTCTAATAGCCTCAGTAGATCTTCCGTCTAGTATTTTCACTTTAACGTACTTTGAGAATTTGTCAATGGAGGTCAGAACTAATTTCCTATCTGTAGAGAATATATCAATATGAATAGTATGACCTGGGTAATTTGGAATAGGCGTCTCACAAAGGTAAGGTTCATTGGGATGTCTCTCGTATTTGTTTTTCTTACACGTCGTGCACAGTTTTATAATTCGCTTTATTTTTCCCGACATCCCCGGAAAATAATAATTTTCCAAAATCTGTGTTTTGTTCTCTCTGTCGTTCCTATGGGCTCTATTGTGGGTATCAATAATTATTCTTTCCTGGTCATTTTCTGATAATATATCTTCTACTACCTTCTGAGTAAACCTGCATTTGTACTGGCTAAAATGGAGTGGATAAATGTTCTGAATTTTTCCCATTATTTGTTCGGGTGCCTTGATTCCGTTAATTACAGACGGGTTCAAATACCTCTTCAAGATTGTTTGAAGTTTTCGTTCGTCATAATGTGGTTCAGTAATTGTGTGTCGGTGGATGCTTGGGAAAACAACATTGAACTGGTACGTTGATGTGTCATCCACACTTATGAGAAGCTGGTTCTTGAAAACATTAATGGGTGACTCAACACTGGGTATAAGGGTCTCTGGTGAGCTCTCCGCACTATGCTGTGTGGGAGTCAGTGAATTAATCGGAGTAATAGCATTATTGTCCTTCTGTACCGTTCTAGACAGAGCATCTGCTACGACATTCTGTCTTCCGGGTTTGTACCGCAATTCGTAATTATATTCCTCCAGAGTACATTTCCAGCGTTTCATCTTCGCATTGCTATTTTTGTTACTAATGGCGTAAGTGAGGGGTTGGTGGTCGGTATAAATTATAACTTTCTTCGATCCGTATAGATAATTCCTCAAGGTAGTGAGGGCCCATATGATGGCCAACATTTCCCTCTCATTTGTGGCGTAATGCTCCTCTGTTTCATCCAGAGTTCTTGAAATGAATGCAATTGGTCTTCCCTTTTGACTCAACACTGCTCCAAGAGCGACACTGGAGGCATCCGTCGTTAGGTCAAAATCTTCTCTGAAATCTGGATACGCAAGTATCACATCGTTTGAAACCAATGCATTTCTTAGCTCGTTGAAAGCTTCTACGGCGGAAACATCTAATGTCACCGGAATTTGACTGGAAGCTGTCTTTGGAATTCTGCCTTCCTCCCCTCTGAGGAGCGATGTTAGCGGCTTTGCTACATCGGCATATCCCCTTACGAACCTTCGATAGTAGCCCGAGAGGCCAAGGAAAGAACGAAGTTCCTTAAGTGTCTTAGGAATCGGGAAATTAAGAATGGCTTCCACTTTCTTTGGGTTGGTTTTTATACCATCCCTCGACACAATAAATCCCAAAAATTCCACTTCTTGTTTAAAGAACGAACACTTGTCCAACTGGATCTTCATATTAGCGGACTCTAGTGTTTGGAAAACTTTCTTTATGTTCTCGGCGTGTGACTTCTCGTCCTTGCCAAAGATGATAATATCATCGATGTAAACAAAACAGATTTTTCCAATCAATTCTCTGAGTATATCGTCCAGCGTTCGCTGAAATATTGCTGGCGCGTTCCTCAGGCCAAATGGCAGTCTCGTGAACTCGTACTTGCCATTGTTGATTGAGAATGCGGTTTTCTGTCTATCCTCCTCCCGTAGGGGTATTTGATGGAAACCGCTTTTAAGATCAATGACCGTAAAATATTGATTCCCCCCTAGGTTAGATAGGACTTCCGTCACCTCGGGAATCGGATATTTATCCGGTATGGTGACGGCGTTGAGCTTTCTAAAGTCAACGACCAAACGATATTTTTTTCGACCAGAACTGTCCTCCTTTTTGGGCACTACCCAAATAGGGGAGTTGTACGGGGATCTGGATGGTCTTATGATGCCATCCCGAAGGAGACGACGAATCTCTTCCTCCACGACATCTTTTAATGCCATTGGGTAAGGATAACTTCGCGTATAGATTGGAGATTCGTTTTCAGTTCGGATTTCTCCAACCACAACAGAGGTGTATGTTAATCTCTCATCCGGATCTGAGAACAGGTTCCGGTGCTGCCTTGCAATATTATTGAGAGAACTCCTCTGACTTAATGATAGATGATCAGCCTCCAGCTCCAGACTATTAACATTCTGGGATATTCTCTGTCTAATGGCAATTTTCTTGCCACCTCTTACTTGGAAATAATCTTCGGAAGTATGAATTACTGCCGATAATTCCTTCAAGCTGTCATTCCCCAAAATCCCGTCGAAAGATACCAAACCAGGTAGAAGGAAGAATTTTAGTGGGACGTCATTGACGCCGAACATGTTAAGAAGAGTGTGGTGTGAAACTTCCACATCGCCGCCTACAGATTTTACGCTAAACCTATTGTCATTCAACTTGCGTCTCAGGACTAAAGTTGGTCTTATATAATTTTTACTGCTTCCTGTATCCAATAAAAAGTCTAATGTCTTCCCGTCCCTCGTTTTGACTTGAAAGTATGGCAACGAGGAACAGTTTAATCTAAAAAATTCATATCTATGAAGTTGGCTGGAATGTCATCGGGGTTACGTTCTTGGTAATCGTCCGGTATTATATCCTGTTGTCCGTAATTCCCTGTGTCATTTTCGTCTACTGGCTGATAGTCACTGTTGTCTCGGTAATCGTCGATATTTGGGGATTGGTTCTCAATATCTGGGTATTGATTATCCACGTTTACATGAAAATTACGCTGAATCTTATTCATAGGAGTCTGTACCGAAAACTGGGCAGGTCTTTTAAAATTCTGGTTCTGTTGGGGTCTTACTTGTATTGACCTGTCAATATCCATGGGTTCTGGCTTACTCTGGTTATTGTAAAATTGTGAGGGAAATTGCCTAAATTGGTTCTGAGGAAAATTCTGGGTTCCCGTATAAGGACGAGTGATTTGGTGTCCTCCCATCTGATTTCGTTGAAAGAATTGCTGAGGACGATGAACAAATGGTTGTCCCCCAAACTGAGGACGCTGATTCTGCATATTCAAATTGTTCGGAAATGGAAAAGCTGGGGATACTCTAGGCCTATGAGTCGGAATATTTGCCAATTCTGGGTAAAATTTCGAACCAGTTGACATCCTCAATGGTTCCTGTCTATGGCCTCCCTTCTGGGCATAATCTCTCCGAAATGCCATATTGTCTAGCTTCAAACAAAGATGTAGAGCCTCTGGTAGAGATGTAGGACCCTTGACACTGAGCAGCCTAGGAAGGTCGCCGTTCAGGCCTCTTATGAAGGTATCAAGTGCCTTCTCTCGATATGTATTCGTCATGGCTCTGAGACTACCGTCGTCCAATTCCAGGCAGGAAACCTTATCCAAAATTAGAGATAGTGTTTGATAGACGTCCTGATAGAACTCTGTGACACCTCTGTGCCCCTGACACAAAACATTCATTTGGTACTCTAGTGTACCTATATCTCGTTTATCCGCGTAGTGCACCATCAGACATTTGCGTATTTTGGCCCAATCCAATGGAGTCCTATAGGATTCTAAAGCAGTATCGGCCTCACCTATAATTTTCGTACGAATTGTATGCAAAATTGCGTAGTATTTCCTGGTACCACGAAGTGATGAGTATAAATCAATCACCCTTTCGACTGATTTCCTCCAAGAGCTGAATTCTCCGGGTTTTCCCGAAAATTCCCTCAAGGATTTCACTATATCTGGAACTTTGTCCAGTTCCTCCAGTCTCGAGGAGACTGTTCCTACCGGTATGTCACTACCATCGTCAAACGTTTCGTCTCGTCCGGCCAAAAGGTTTGTAATCATTCGTGTGATTTCATTTCTTTGTCTGTCCGTGAGTGCTGAACTACCTGATGTAAGGGTGTTTGCCCTTGTTTGAGTCTCCATGTTATTTGAAGATGGATTTATCGTAATTCTATTTAATTTTGCGGCAATATCATCCACTGATTCTAACATTTTTTCTCTTTATCAAAAGGAAAGGTGGAGCTATCAAAGTTACGTTATTTATCAGTATTGGGAACAAAAAAAAATTTTCATAGGTAACAAATAACTATAACTATAAAATGTTAGGAACTAAATTTGTTCTTAATTTGAATTCTTAAAGTTATTCTTACAATAGCAGCATCATTAGAGTCTGGAGTAGCATCCTTCTAGTACAGATGAGATGAGATGAGATGATCGTTTTTCTTAGTCCTTTCAAAGTTTTCAAAGTTTGTTGTGTCCGATTTTTTTCACTTTTATTTATAAATTGTTAAAATATTTAATATTGTTCAAACAATTTTTTTATTTTAATTTTTATTTCTGTCTTAACTTTATTTTTATTTATATTCATTCAAACTTATTTAAATTGCTTTATTTTTATCTTTTTTTTTATAATTTCTCACAATTGTTTCTCTTTTATTTCTCACTTCATTTAATTACTTTGCATTTAAGTTTTCACAAGTTTTTTTTTTTTTTTTTTTTTTTTTTTAAGTTTTCATTTTGTAATTATCATTTTAATTTCCTTTATTTTGATACTTTTTTTTTATTTTTTTTTTTTTTTAAATTCTCACTTTTTATTTAATTTAATTTACTTTGTTTTTAATTTTTCAGGAGTTTTTTTTATTTTCTTTAATAGTTTTTCATTTTTCACAATTCTTGTATCAATGTTTTTATTTTACTTTCACTTTTTTAAAATTTCCTTTATTTTGATACTTTTTTTTATTTTTTTTTTAAATTCTCACTTTTATTTAATTTAATTTACTTTGTTTTTTAATTTTTCAGGAGTTTTTTTTATTTTCTTTAATAGTTTTTCATTTTTCACAATTCTTGTATCAATGTTTTTATTTTACTTTCACTTTTTTAAAATTTTTATTTGTAAACTACCGTAATCTAGTGATCCGCGTCGCGGGCTTTAGGGGCTGTAACATAACGTTACGTCCTTTTCACAATTAAGTTACTGGGGCGCCACCTGAAGGCTTGACTTTTGTCGGAAATCCTTTCTTCGGGTTTCGAGTACCTGTTTAAAAACAGGTCCCTGCTCTCGGGCGCCAATTAATTCAATGTTAATTTATTTATTTTTTTAAAAATTTGTGATTGCTGCTTACTGCAAGCAATCACGTCTTTATTGGTTAAGGTTCCGGACTACAAAGTGAATAATGAAATAAAACTACCCTAACTTATACTTTGGATTCATGCACCCAGATGATACTGGACACCTGCTCGTGTTGGCGATGGAATGTTGCTGTCTGCCTGTTGGATGTTGTTGTCAGTGTTTCGGTGGGAACTGCAGTGTCAGCAAAATGACACGCTTATACTTTGGTTGATGAATTCTTTGGGTTGCTAATGTTGAATTTGAATATGTCTGGTGTTAACTTGTATACCCCTAATACATATAAGTTTGATTGGGCAAAAAATTGTGTAACACTTCGAAATATTGTTCCTGCACATAGCAAATTGTATACGGATATTCCTATCACGCCAAGCAGAGTATATCTAGCTATGTAGTCCGTCTTTTGGAGATGTTCGCAAAATATTTAGGGGTAGAAATGGACAACTAATGGACATTTTTATGGAGTTAGAGTCTAGGGCAGCGCTGAAGCGTAACATTTTGGATGGTCGTCGGTTAATATTGAACTGATGAAGTAGGCCACAACTTTTTTTTGAAAAAAGTACCAACATCAGCGGAATTACAAATACATGAATGTGCAATTTTTGTTCCTTCCGAAAGAGTGATTTAGGTATCTGGCGTAGTAGGAGGAGTAAGAGGATCAATTTGATTCAGCATTTGCTTTTATTATGTGGTAGATATGAGGATGTTTCTTAGAAGAATCTAATCAAAAGTCTAATAAAAAGTCGGCCCGCCCGACTATAACCTGTTGCTTATTTGTTATCCCCTACAACACTATGTAAGTTTGATTAGGGCAAAAATTATGCAACACCTCGAAATATTGGACATAGGAAATTATATATGGATATTCCTATCTCGCCGGGCTAAGTCGATCTAGCTGTATATATCCGTCCGTTTATCAATGTTAATGTGTAATTACTCTACAGGATGTGGCCGGATCCTCACGAAGTTGAAAATGGTGGTGGGGTTAGGCTCAGAATAGAAGAAGATGAGAGTGAAATATATAGGGCTTGAAATGGACCAAAAATAGAACAATTACAGGCCACAATTATAAACCAATCGACGCGGAATTTTGCATGGAGTTAGAGTTTAGGCTTGGGCACCAATTGGACTGTCATCGGACAATATTTAGCGGATAATCCATAATTTTTATGTCAAAAAATACGAAAATTTTCACTAAACCGCGAATATTTTTTAATCCCGGCCAAATAACAAATACATTAAAAGGTCACTTCTGACCATTACATCGATGCTGATAGCCAAGATATCGGATATATAGCAAAATAGGTAAAATATATATTTAAAAGATATATATCTTAGTTATTCTCAATTTTCTCAATTTGGAATGGTCTCTGATCCTGAAAAGGATAAAATCTAAGAAAATCGTGAAAAAATATGCCAATAGAAAATTAATATTTTTGTTACATTTTTTCAATTGTTGTCATATTTTTTTATTGCATGCGACATTTTCTAAAGTATTTCTACACACCTCAACACTATTATTTGAGGGTATAATATGTGTTATATAACATCACTGCAAAAACAAAATCTTCCAAAATGGATTTGAATATAAGGGGGTTGTATGGTAACACATGGTCGGCCCCGCCCGACTATTGCCTTTGCTGTCTTGTTTTAGTATATCATAGGGTACTACAGTGTGCAAATATCAGTACATTTTTGCCCTTATAGTATCCGTTATCCCATCCCAGCTTTATCTTACTCCTGCAACCCACATATCAAAATTCAAGGTTTAGCTCTAGCAAATTCGGTTCCATGTTGATCGGTGAATGTCTAGATTCCATTAAGCTCTTTAATATGTATACACTAGCTGGCCCTGTCCGCGTTGCCGGCCCGTAGTTTTAGTCTTTAATGCAAATTTTGTATAGAATATTTCACAAATCTGGCTCATAAAGGTGAACAAATTTTAATATAAATATTGATCCGACTAAATAGAAATAAATACCTATGGATGGAGGGCAAAATAATTTCTGAATAGTCAAGTTAATTAAGCTTTTACACCTATTACCATAGCTCCTCAAATTGCGCATAAAATTCAATGACGATTAAACAATGCCCGTGTTGTTAAATCACTATAGATCGGCGGCCCTGGGGACTATATGGGAACTGTACCAAAATATTTACCTATGTTGACATTTTTCTGTAATCGATTGGAATGACCACATATTCGAAAAAGAAAAGCCAAGGTGCCAAATAAAGGCCAAATCAGTTGAAAAACGTGGCCAAGACCACGGTCATAGCTGAAATCAGGGATACATTCATATGAGGGTTACACCAAAACGTAGCCCAAACAAATATTTTCTTGGGGGTTACAAATTCAATAGAAAACAAAATTTTCTTTTCTGACCACACATTAGATGTGAGAGTGGACTCATACGATGGTTATATAAATATGAAATCCGTGAGTTATAATTGATATCAAGACCTGCAAAAGCGATTTAAGGCATCTTGAATGTTTGGTAAGAATTTCTGGAAGGATAGAAATCCTTTTCTTACTAAGAGTCCCATTCGCTCTACTAATTTGTACCCTTTAAATTTGGTATTTTACTGATTGTACTCCCAAAGAATTTTGCATTTTGAGCTCTCATTGGACGAATTATTGTCACATGAAAGAAGTAGGTCCACGCTTTGAAATGAGCCCCATTTGGCTTTTTCGGTCATTTTTGTTTGTTTAAATGTGTTCGCATCTTCCAGCTGAACCACGATGTAGGCCCTGGAGTTGAAAGGTAGGTGTCAGTTAACATCCTATTTCGCACTTATTTCATTTTTTGGTGAAAAATTGTATATAGTGAAAAATTATTCTTTATTTTGTTCACAAAAAATTCACTGAATTCAATATAATAATACAAATTGAAAAAAATTGACAAAAGGAGAAAAACAAACTGAAAAAATCTTCAACTTGCTCGCTGATTTTTTACGGCAAATGTTTAAAGATCCTTACAAAGTTTGTCAATAGAATGTACTATTATTTTAAAATTCGATTCCAATAGAATTTCGATTTTTTCCCGATTTGAAAATTTTTGCAATGAGATCACTTTTTCGTGATTTTTAAGCGATTTTGAAAAAGTAATTATCTTTTAACTTTGGTGTGACCGCGTTAAATTATTTCTATATCATCTATTCCGTTTCGCCACCACATAATTCGGTACTACACTTCAATGTAACCCGCCTTCAATTTCAGTTCAAGAAATCAAGTCAATTAAATAAATTGGTATAAATATTCGAATTCAAAAATAAAATATAAAAACACTACAAATGTACATTAGAAAGAAGTAAGTCAAAATGGAAAAAAATCATGCGAAATAAAACATTACTATTGTACATTTCAAAAGTCAAAATGAAAATGTTAATATATCACATTTTTACGCGATTTTTTTGGATATTATCCTTTTCGGACAGTAGACAATTCAGAATTTGTCTGAATCGTTAAAATCAGATCAGCGATTCTTGAGTTATAAGCGTAGTAACTAACACAACTTTCTTTTATATATATAGATTATGTGTGATGTTTACAGTCAAAAAATATTTAAACCATAACTTCATAAGTAAGTTTTTCAAGAATTTGGAGTAAAAGTAGTCTTGACTTTTTTTCAAGAGCGATGTAAGCTGTCAAATCACTATAGTTGTATGGTAAACATGATTTTTTGGAATTAAAATAGAAATGTTATGAAACATGGATTCTTTTAAAACTAGTGTTTAAATTTCCAAGTTTCCAAGTTTCCAAGTTTTCCAAGTTTTTTCCTCCTGTGTCTTCAAAGATGAGAAAAACACTAGAAATTGTAAAACTTGATTTGGAAACATTTAGAAGAAGATAAATGTTATTACACGGAGTCGTAGTCAAGATAATTTTTCGGCTCGAATAGCAAAATTGTTCAAATCCGACTCATAGTCTCCTGGGAAGTACGCAATGTGAAACTCGAGACTTCTTCGGAATGGATGCCTTTCCGCCATTTAATTTTTCAATATTCAATACTTAAGTGTTTACAACTGACCCCTCCATTTCTTTGTAAGTCCCTGGTAGACTTTGACTCCGAAATCTTTGTTCATACCAATAATTTTAAGTGTAGCACGTATATATTTTCTGGAAATAGTACTCTGATATTTAGTGTAAATCGGCTTAATTCCCTACTTCAGGATTCATATATAAATTTCAAATTTAAGGTATAAATATGCAACATTTAATTTTTCATTTGAAAGCCTTATTATAGGAACTTCTTCCAAAATAATTTGTAGAGTGAAGTAGATAAGAATCGGACTCGCCAGACTTTGGTTTTAATAACTGGTGTTATTTCCATTGTGTCTATAAGAACGAGATGTTCTGCAACTCTATACACTGAGGAGATTACTAGATAAAGGTAAATTTATATAACAACATTAATTAAATAATTGTCAGACAATTGCAACATTTGTTTGCAAAGTTTTTTCAATGCTTCCACTAATTAAATTGAGACAATATTGATTTCTAACATCCCATTTTTTAGCTCTCTGGGAACCCATTCGAATCCACTACGATTGTATTTCAGATGAACTCTGGCCAAAAGGTCACAATAAAGAAACCATAAATTGTTGATGAAACCTTTGTTTCGGTTTGTTTTTTGCCATCTTCCTGCGTTCACTTTCAATGGACCACAAACATGTCATTAACAAACACAGCACCTGGAGTAGACCCCAACACACACACTCACAAACGTACAAATATCCAATTCACACACACACACAGCTATGTGTTGTATATTTGTTGGCATGTATGTTGGATCCTCATAACTACGATTTTCAATTCGAGTTTTTTTTTGCACAGCAAAGGGGTTCTGGAAAGGTTAACGAAAGGAAATGGAAGAAAAACAAAGACGAACACAAACTATTGATGTTGAGAAAATGATCCATGAAACCCTACGACGAGTGCTGACTCTAAAAAGAAAATGTAAGTCGACAGTTTCGTTTTTAAACGCTTGAAGGTGTGAAATATTAAGAACAACTTTGATGTGCGAGTGTCTGGTGCGTGTAATATTTGCAGCAGCACACAACAGCAACAACAACAACAATGTATGTGTAACGCCGGGAGCTGTAGAATGTTGTAAAAAAGGAAAAGGCGACACTTTTATCAAAGCGTTAACTTACTCTACGACCCACCACCAACGAACCAAAAGCAGTCTCCCGCGTTCCTCTCTGGTTGCCCTCATCAAAACAAAAACAAAAAACAGGTCAGAGAAATACCAGAAAAACAAATGACGAACAAGTGGTAAGAAAGTATAAGCATCAAGTTAAATTAAGTTAGTAGGTTTCACACACATACACACATACAAGCACGCGTGAGCAGACACATACGCACCCATGTGATGTAAAAGTACAGGATTCGATGTCAGTTTTCATGCCGAAGAGAAGAGAGCATAAATAACGGCAGGGAAGACCTACGACAACTTTTATTTGATATCTATGATGACGACGACGACGACGATTTCATTTGGAATAAAATGTTTGCAAGCAGATAATAAGGTCACAGGGAAAACAAGGCAAACACCGACGACATAAAGAGAGTGTGTTCGGACATTAAGAGAGCGCTTTCTCGATGTGTAACACTTTCCAGGCTGGAAACGACAACAGGGAGCAGGCGCCGTTTTAAAAGCTGTTGGTGTAAAAATCAAAGGGTTTTTATGCTTGGGCTCTCTGTTGTGCGGAGTTGCATATGTGGCTTGTAATATACAAGAGTGTAAAGATGCTTACACCGAACAATTCCGAAAGCTTTCACAGCGGATTTTGCGCAATGCACACAAACTCTTTCTCTCCGTTTTCGTTTTTGGTGGGGGATTGTGTAAAGTTCATCCAATGACTACGCTCACAGGCTGAAGTTTGTGACTGACATTCCGTAACTTTCACGTTGAACGGGCGTGCACCAGCCAGTCTGCTCTAGTCTACGGTGAATATTCGGTGAAAGCTGTTCTATACAAAGTAATACGAACGTGTTAACGCCAAGCGTTGTTTACAAATTGGCCAAGAAGCAGCAAACAAAAGGAAAGAATTTATTAAAACGGATATTCGACAAACGGAGCAAATATCGCAAAGCAAACCAAAGTGGTCACATCACCAGAAAAAATACTCATTTTCAAATTGTATCGTGTGTTCCAAATACAAAAATTGTCATGGGGCACTGAGCACATGGCACAAGTGTAACTAACCACTTAAATCCAGTGTCATCCTTGAAAGTTATTACAAAGTTCAAAGTGCGAACAAAAATAAATTGCAAAAAAGCCTGTATGGCAAATTTGATGAAGAAGAATTGGAAAAATAGTAATAAATTTTGTGAAGCCAACTTCTCGAATTACGTCTGCATTTAATACACCGCAACACAGGCATTTAAGTCTGATTTATCACTGGCATATCCCTTTGTAGCATAGCTAAACAAATGTCCTTTTGATTCCATACAAACTTGTTTATGTGTGTCACACAAGTTTTGCCGCATAAAATAAGTTTGCCAGCAAAGTTCATAAAAACAAATCCGTGCAGTGTCGTTACCAACGGTTGAGTGGTTGAACAAATGATGATGCTTCAAGGCTAAAAAGTCCTGCTAACAAATCAAAGCCAATCCTAAGTCTACTTTGAATTGTCAAACAAAAAAGAAAATAAAAAAACACGAAAACGAAAACAAAGAAACCTTTCCCCTTAACACAAAAGCCAAAATTACATGAAATAAAAAGAAAAAGTGGAAATCAGTGTTAGAGCCTGAAGCTGTCGCTCGTTCGCTCGCTCGCTATCAACAACTATTATTATTATTGTTGTTGTTACAGCCTATAAGAAGCCGGGGCACGCACCAAACAAAGTGATAGTGAAATATGCCATTGTTGTTGTTGCTGCTGCTGTAAACGTGTAAGCATGTGTGAGTAGTGTAGGCTACGAAAAAAAAAAAAAAACAAAACGAAAAAAAGAAGTGAAACTAGGAAACAATTGTGTTGCAAAAGTCCTACAAACATAAACGCAGCAACGCCAAAGTGCCCGTGGCTATTCAACATCACAACAACTAACAATAATAAAACATACACTCGAACAACATACACACACATACACAATCGGTGTCGTGAAAACAAAAAATCGAAAAAAAGAAGAGCCGTCGAATAACTGCTGTCTCTGTAAGTACCAGCATGAAGGCACCAACACATCCATCCACCTAGTGATAAAACAAAGCAAAACAAAAAGTGAAATAAAAATTGCCTTAGCGCAAAAGCTTTTGTTAAGAATAAAGAAAATAACGGCAGCAATAAAAACAAAAGCAACGTGGAAATGTTTTTCCTTTTCGCTCTGTGTTTATGTGAAGTGAAAGTTTAAATGTTGCTGATGCGAGTCTGCCACGCAAGTTACGTATAATCATACTACCCCTGATAAAATTGATAAGTTCTTGGAAACAATTAGCCAATAAAACGTGTACAATTATTGCACTGTAAGCATAAGTGAATTTGACATTCTTTAGTTTGACTTTATTTTATTTTTCCAGTTAAAACTGTCTGGAGCTGAGTATACAATTATTTACAAAAGTGTGTTAATCAAATTTCATTTAAAATAAACTTATGCTAACACTGCAATAATTAATTAACAAATAATACCTGTAGAATAAGTAAATTAAAAATGTAAAAGTTAGTCTTAGTTCCATCCTCTTAGTCGCAAGTCGACGAATAAATAAATAAAAGAAAAAAAACAAAAAAAAACAATTTTTTTTTAATAAACATAATTAATCAGGTTATCTAATTGGCGCAGTCGGTAGGATCCTTTAGGAATTAAAAAGGATCCAGTGAAACGTACCTAAATTATAAATAATTAAATAAATTCTGCGAATCCTACGGGACCCTCCAGGATTATAAAATAAACATTAGTGCAGTGAATAATTAAAAAAAAAAAAAAAAAAAAAAAAAAATTGAACACCACTAAAATAAACAATAGTGCAGTGAACATTTAAGTTAAGTGGACACCACTAGATAAAGGAAGTCAATCCTTTTTTTTTTTCTTTTAAAAGTGTATTCGCAAAGGCAAAAAGTCTTCGACAAACGAAGAAGAATGGAGGAACAAGCTCACATCGCATCCGTAAATGTGGCAGAAGAACTAGCCAGAAAGGATCAACAATTGGAACGGTTACGCCAAGCATATCTAGAATTGCAACAGCAAACACAAGAACTACAACAACAACAGCGTAACCCGGTGTTATATGATACACAATCAAATAATGCAAAAAACAACATTTTAAAAACGATAAATCATCTACCCATTTTCACCGGCACCGGAGAAGTAACGGTGAACAGCTTTTTTAGTAGTACTGAATACTTGCTGTCAACTATACAAGATGAAAATATTAAGAAGGAGGCCATAAGAACAATATTCTATAAAATAATCCAGGGACAAGCTAAAGACGTCATAATAAACATACCCACACCGGACAACTGGCAACTAATCAAAGAGACTTTAAAACTAAGGTATAGACCGAACGTGGAACCACACAATATATATAGGATGATAGCCAACTTAAAAGTAAATTCGGTAAGTGAATTAATAATAGAGTTGCAGAATCTAAAATATAAGGCAGATGAGTTAATAGTTTATTACCGAAATGACCACTATATTGACTTATCAAACGTGGACAGTCTTTTAGTAAATACAGTTAAGGAAATGACACAAGGTACACTGTTAGACAAAATTTACGAAGAAAGAAACATTAATGATATATTAAAAATATTAACAAGAAGGAGATTTGAAGACACATGCATTAGGCCAGAATATAGGAAGTTTAGGACTAAAGACGACGTAACATTTAGACAAAATCGGTCGCAAAATAGGAATAATTTTAATCCGCAGATTAACAGTAATAACCAGGGATATAATCAACGGAATTGGTTAGGACAAAATAATTTTAGGTCGGATATTAGACAAGAACGAAATAATAATGATAATAATAAAACCTATAATAATAATAATAACGATAACTATAATAGGAATAGAAACTTTAATCATTCAGGACAGTATAGAGTCCAACAAAATAACAGTTATAATAATAACTATAATAATAGGAATCAAAATGGAAATTTTAATCATTCAGGACAGTATAGAGTCCAACAAAGTAACTATAATAATATGTCGGGAAATTTCAGAAGGTTTCAGCAACAGGTAGGAAACCCTAGGCCAAATTTCAGCCAAAATCGCTTGAATCAACCTAGGCAAGACCAGCAGGAACCTATGGAAATAGACAATATAGAAGTAGATAATCATCGAGTAGTAGGAAACTCTGAACCAAATTTACATCAGGATAACGGACAAGACCAAAGACAAAATAATTTTTTTCGGAAACAACCTCCGATTGTTTACCTACCATAACCATTACGATTAATAAAAGGAAATATAAAGCTTTGATTGATACAGGCGCAAACTTAAGCCTGATTGACAGTAAGGTAAAAGATTTTGAACGAGTTTTACTAAAACAACCTATAGAATTTAGCACCATAACTAGGAAGGACATAATTAAATTTGAAGTTATAACTGACGCACCTATGGAATTTAACTTACCAAATTATACAAAAATTAAGTGGAAAATGCAAGAGTTAAAAGGAAGAAAGTACAATTTTATTATAGGAGTTGATTTACTAAACCATTTTAACACGATGATAAATTTAATAGACGGACACATAACATTTAATAACAAGATTACAAAATTTCTTATTAATCCATATAAGGATTTGGAAATATGTTCATTGGAAAAACTGGAAGTTGACTTGGACAGAATTCAGTTGAATCATTTAAATGCAGAGGAGCATTTAGAAGTTACGAGAATTTTAAGAAGATTCGACAAAATATTTTTTAAAGAAGGGGACCAATTGACAAGTACAATGACAATAAAACATGAAATAAGAACGACAACAAATGAACAGATAAATTCCAAATTATACAGATATCCGCCACAACATGAAGAAGAAGTACGACGACAGATCAGGGAAATGGAGGAACAGGGCATAATTAGGAAAAGTTGTTCAAGATATTCAAGCCCATTAATAGTAGTACCCAAGAAAATAGATAATTCTGGAGAGCGTAAATATAGATTAGTGGTAGATTATAGGAAGCTTAATGAAGTGACGATCGATGATAAATATCCACTACCGAACATAGATTCAATTTTAGATAAACTAGGACGAGCACAATATTTTACTACCTTGGATCTAGCCAAGGGATACCATCAAATTCTAATAAGAGAACAGGACAGAGAGAAAACAGCTTTTGTGACACCTCACGGATTATATGAATTCATAAGAATGCCGTTTGGGTTAAAAAATGCCCCAGCGACATTCCAACGATTAATGAATGAAACACTAAGAGATTTCATTAATAAAACATGTGTAGTTTATCTGGACGATATACTTATTTTTAGTACTTCTCTTAAGGAACACGTTAAAGCCATAACGGACATTTTCACGGTATTGGAACGGGCAAATTTAAAAATACAAATCGACAAATGTAATTTCATGAAAAGAGAGACAGAATTTTTGGGGCATATTCTGACAAAGGAAGGACTAAAACCAACCCCAATAAAATTAAGGTTATTCAAGAATTAGATTTACCTAAAACAGAAAAACAAATCAAAAGTTTCCTGGGATTAACGGGATATTATAGAAAATTTGTGAGAGATTATGCTAAAGTCGCACAGCCAATAACAAAATACTTAAAGAAAGGTGTAAAAATAAATTTAAGGGACCCTACATACATAGAAGCTTTTGAAAAATTAAAATCTTTAATTAGCTCTCATCCAATTTTAAGATACCCAAATTATGAAAGACAATTTACATTAACTACAGATGCGTCGAATTACGCAATCGGTGCTGTCCTGTCACAGGAGGGACATCCAATTTGTTTTGCATCAAGAACGCTTAACAATCACGAAAGAAATTATTCGGCAACAGACAAAGAATTTCTAGCAATATTATGGA
This sequence comes from Musca domestica, assembly GCF_030504385.1. Taxonomy (NCBI): domain Eukaryota; kingdom Metazoa; phylum Arthropoda; class Insecta; order Diptera; family Muscidae; genus Musca; species Musca domestica. The sequence goes on along the minus strand of NW_026712230.1, from coordinate 538,499 downwards.
GCGTTAATTATTTGAGACCATACCTCTATGGTCGAAAATTTAAGATACTTACGGATCACCAACCCATCAGATTTTTACACACAAAATATAGAGGGAAAGACATGTCACCCAGGCACCAGCGATGGTTTTTGAAATTAGGAGAATACGATTTTAATATAGAATACATAAAAGGCAAGGAAAACAAGGTGGCAGATTTTCTAAGTAGAATTGAGAAAGATAATGAAGATGATACCATTTCAGATAAGGTACAAAATTCGGAGAATAATTCAGAATTGAGAATAATAAATAATATTGAGGATGATGATGATGTATCAATGATTACAATTCATTCAGCTGATGAAAATTTACAAGATCATTTCTTTATAAAAGAAGAAATAGTGAATAAGTACAGGACACAGATTATACTTACAAATGATAAAGTTCAGGAAATAAAACATTTACATAATAAAAGGATAATTTTCATAGCGGAAAGTGATTTTCACGAAATGGGGGAAATATTTAGAAAGTATATTACCAAAGGAAAAATAGGTATATTTTCGGAAGTATCGGAGAGAAGCTATAATACTGTTCAGGAAAAACTAATAGAAATGTACTCTAATGAGAAACAAGTGGAATTTATTAAATGCACTATCAGGGCTCAAGATATAGAAACAGAAGTGGAGGCGGTGAAACAGATATCATTATATCATGTAAAAGAAAGTATGCACTCGGGCATACAGGAAACATATAACCAAATAAAAAATAAAATTTATTACCCAAGATTAATGGAACTAATTCAATTAGTTATAAATCAATGTGAAGTTTGTCAGGAGATAAAATATGATAGAAATCCAATTAAATTGAAATTCTCATACACAGAAACACCGTCGACGAAAAACGAAATAATACATATTGACACATATGTGATTAAAAGATTTCATTTTTTGACAATAATTGATAAATTTTCTAAATTCGGTGCAGCGTATCCATTGAATGATAGAAATCATTTAACAATAATGGAGCAATTAGATGATCATTTTACAAAGGTAGGGAAGCCAAGGAAAATAATAGCCGATAATGAATTTAAAGCCACTAGACTAAAGGAATTCTTAGACAATGAAAATATAGAATTGCATCTGACCAAACCTAATAGTCACACGGGAAACGCCGACATAGAACGATTTCACAACACAATTGCGGAAAAGTTTAGGATAATGTATAAAGCAAATAAGGAAATACCGGTGAAACAAGTAATTCAGAGATCAATTAGAAATTACAACGAACGATATCACTCAACTATTAAATGTACTCCTAAAGAGGTTCAACAAGGAAAAATGGATGAAAATAAAGTTAGAAAGTATTTAGAGGACAGTAAAAGAAAATAATAGATAAAATAAATAACTCTAGAGAAGATTATAAGGAAAATAGAAAAGAAGGGTTTATAAAAAATTATAAGGCCGTCCGACATAAGGAACAACCGAAATATAAAAAGACAAAACTGGAGCGAATACATCCGTGCAATATTAAAAGACCTTTGAAATTTGCAGATTTGGACAATACTGATGATACTAATATGGATACCACAGACTAGAGGGATAATTACTACAAAATTTCTGACAGAACAAAGAGGATATATGGACATTTGCATGGGAAATCAGAAAATTGTTAATGAATCGGACATAATTTTACATATAATCAATCTTCACGAAATTGAAACAATTTTAGATGACATAACAGATAACATTATTCTAATGAAAATCGAAAACAAAGAATTACTTGAGTTAGAACTATTAGATGCCAGAAATAAATTAATGACGTTGATACCCAAACAAAATAGAAAAAGACGTGGACTAATTAACGGTATAGGAAGTATGACCAAATGGTTATTTGGGACGATGGACGATGAAGACAGACGGAACATACAAGAACATCTTCTTAATATTAATGAAATTAAGGAAAATAATAATCAACAGATTGTAATTAATGATTATTTCAATATAACTTTAAGTCATTTAAAGATGGTAATTAAGAATGATAGAAAGAAAATAGAACAAGAATTAAACTCTATAAACAAATTTTTAGAGGAAGAAAATAATAAAAGTTTATACTTAGAACAATTGACTAATATACAATTAATTAAGAATAAGATAGAGCATTTGCAAGACAACGTAATTTCTGCAAAATACGGGATTGTACACCCAAGTATTTTAACAAGTAGAGAAATAAGAAAATATGAAATAGATTATAACAAACTTAAATATATTCAGTTTGGAACAACATTTCTTAACAACTCTTATCTTGTGTTTGGAATAAAATACCTAAACAATTTATAACAGTAAAATTAAGATTTATTGTACCAATACCAGATAATGAAAATAATGAAATAGAATCTAATATGGAAAGATTTTTTGAATTTCAAAATAAAACTTATAAATTTGAAGAGAATAAACATTTAAAAGATTTAAAGTTAAGTCATCATTGTTTAATAAAGAATAATTGTCAATTGATAAAAAATAAAGACTTTGAAATTATACAGTTAGATATAGACACAATTATAATTAAAAATGCAATAAACACGACTGTAAATCAAACTTGTAACTTTGAAAAAATTTTGTTAAATGGAAATTATTTAATTAATTTTAATAATTGTTCAGTTAGGATAAAAGATTATTATTTTTCAAATATTGCAGAAATTACAAAAGAAAGACAAATAATTGAAAATACAAACAAAACTCAAAATTTTAAACATAAGATATCGTTCGAACAAATTGAAAAAGAACATCAATACAATGTAAGAAATATCGGAAAATTAAAATACCACACTAAAATAACATATGTATGTAATATTTCTATAGTAATTGTAATAATTATTTTAATTTTCATAATCATAACAAAACATAAATATATAACTGTAAAATTAAATAAAAGAATTCAGGAGAATTCTAGTCTAAAGGGGGGAGTAGTTACGTATAATCATACTACCCCTGATAAAATTGATAAGTTCTTGGAAACAATTAGCCAATAAAACGTGTACAATTATTGCACTGTAAGCATAAGTGAATTTGACATTCTTTAGTTTGACTTTATTTTATTTTTCCAGTTAAAACTGTCTGGAGCTGAGTATACAATTATTTACAAAAGTGTGTTAATCAAATTTCATTTAAAATAAACTTATGCTAACACTGCAATAATTAATTAACAAATAATACCTGTAGAATAAGTAAATTAAAAATGTAAAAGTTAGTCTTAGTTCCATCCTCTTAGTCGCAAGTCGACGAATAAATAAATAAAAGAAAAAAAACAAAAAAAAACAATTTTTTTTTAATAAACATAATTAATCAGGTTATCTAATTCGCATTTAAGTCCCTCATCATCAAAACATTTGGATATATTCATGGACGTGAGCACACACTCTGAAAGCCCCCGCACAAAGTCCCACACACGCGGACATACATGCAAATCTGAAGAAGACAAACAAACAAACACGAATTGTGCTCCTACCAAACATTACATCAAAGTGTGAATGAACGAACGATCGGACGAAGGGAAAAGCAAAGCAAGGGCGCCTCCTAACAAGGTAAAAAAAAAATACAAGCGGAACATGATATCGTGTTGTTCTCCGCTAACATACGGCCTCTTTCTGATACTCACCCCCCTCCCCCATACAAAAACACATGCACAAAGTTATACAGTTTTTTAAAAGGATTTGTGTGCTTGTTGCAAATGTTTGGCTATGTCAGAAATACACACACATGCACATCAATTCATTTACATATTACATTTTACACCATCGCCAGGTTAGCGGGCGTGCTTTTAAGCCAACGAAAGGAAAACATTGCAAATGATTTGGTATTTGTAATCTTGGGCGATGTAAATAAAAATAAAAGTACCACCAAAACAGTACTGAACGGGCATGGGTCATTTTGTGGGCTTTCTTAAGGATTGGTATGTCATAAATGTGACTAATAAAAGTTAGTCCGGTAGGGCCAAACTCAAGAAGGAAAATTGATTCAAAATGCCTTCAGTCAGAACTCTATAAATATATTTTGGTTAACATCTACTGGGAGTTTATCTAGTTTGAATCTACTATACTTCTCTGTAATAATTTAACAATAGAATTAACAACAATTAGGAATAATTGCAAACGTATGCATACCTTAAAGTTCGAAGTCTGACGAAGTTTGTCGTTAGATTAGCTATCTTAACATTCATTCGCAAGTGTAGTGTAGTTTTTTACTGTTTGCCTACAGATATATGCCATCAGCGTTTGACCATTTAGTTATGTGTTCCTTGTTTGAGATGTGCCTCAAAATTGGATCTATATATCCCATTTTTATACCCACAGGCATTTGATATGGTCAAAACGTGCCTCATCGAAATAACGATTTTAGACCCTAGGTCTTTTTGGACCAAATCGGTTTCAGGACATTTGGAGTCGATCTAGCGATGTCCGTCTGTCTGACAGGTGCGCACGATAACTCTCGAAAGGATCATCCGTTTTGGTCCAAACTTGGTCCGTCGTCATATGGGAGATGGGTGCACTCCTTCTGGTAGCTCTCCGAAATTTGACATATTCAAAAATATTTTAATGCACAGAAAGAGAAAGAATAATCCGATTTGGTTTCAACTTGTCATCAGTACTAGGTCAGGTGCGAAAATGGACAATATCGGTCTACTCCATCAAGTACCTCCCACACAAAGTTCCAACATTTTGAATAATTATAACACTTATAAAATGTGATGTGACAATTCGAATGTCTTCAATTTACACACATCATAATACTTTTACTAACCCAAGGCCCGGTACGAAGGTGGAATATATCGGTCCACTCCTTCTGGTACCTCCCCCACAAAGGTCAAAATTTTGAATAACCATGAAGCTCATAAAACTAAATTAATTTCCGATTACATTTAGACTTAGCACATCCCAATTTTTCTATCAAAGCAAGATCTGTTATAAATGTGGCAGAAATCGGGCCGTTCTTTCTGGTACCTCCCCCACAAAGGGCCAACGCTTTAATAACCAAAACGTTTATACAATCCGAAATAAGCATCCGGTTCTCTTCATATTACACACATCCCATTATTTCTACTAACACAAGATCTGCTGTGAAGGGTAAAGAGCAAAATTTTGAATATCCATATGTCATAAAACGCGAAATTAACATTTGATTCCATTCAGACTTGGTATATCTCAATATTTCCATCAACGCAAGATCTATTATAAAAATAGAGATCGGACCAGTTCTTCTGGTACCTCCCCCACACAGAGTTCAAGATTTTGAAAAATAAAAACGCTCAAAGAAAGCGAAAGAAGAATTCAACTCTCTTCAAATTTCGCACAAACAAACATTTTTTTTTAACACAAGATATGTTCTGGAAGATGATATATATCTGCAAACTCCTTCTGGGACCTCGCCCACAGACGGTGGTCACAATTTTGAATATATTTATCTGTCATAACTTGCAAAACAAGGCAGCGATTCTTTACAACTTGCTATATCTAAATATTTCCCTCAACCAGAGACCTAAGATGAATATCAAATTTATGATTTCGCATAAAAAAAACAATTTAACATTTTCTTAAAAGTGTCACCTATCTCCTATAAAGTGAAGGAAGCAACCTGCCACATCGCAATATTTATATAATATTTACAAAATGGAAAATATTTAACCATTCCTTTGGAACCTACTCCATAGAAGGTTACCAATTTTAATAATCATATCTGCCGGCAAAAAAGACCGATGCTTTTTAACCTGTTTTTATTAAATTTACTGTTAGTACAAAATTACAATGTGCAAACTTTCAATAGAATTGGGAAATAATTTGCATTTAACCAGAGTTAAAATTATGCAAAATTCAGAAAGAGAGAGAGAGTTTGAAGAAATATTTGAATTTGCGAAATATCGAAATAGACAATCGGACTCTTGTTTCATATTTTAGTACTAATACATCGTCAGATCACTATTAATATATTATCATCAAACTTGAGTTGAGTTCGGAAATGGGGTAAAAGGGGTACACATATTCAAAGAAAGTTATTTCCACATAGATAGCGTAAGGATTTTCCGATTTTGTTCCAATGTTGCCAATACTTTTATGAGCGCCAGGTCAGACGAGAAAATGGACATTATCGGGCTACTCCTTCTCGTACCTCCCTAAACGATAAACATTTTAAAGAAAGTTATTTCCACATAGACAGCGAAAGATCATCCGCTTTTGTTCAAATTTTTCAGATACTTTTATGAGTGCTAGGCGAGAGGATGGATAGTATCGGCCTACTCCTTCTAGTATGTTTACCACAAAAGTTCAACATTCTGTATGTTCACAAGACTTATTAAAAAAAGAGAGAAGAGTGTGATAGTCTTCAAATATCACATATACCCATATTTGTACCAACTCTAAGTCTTATATGAAGATAAAAAGTCACAACGACAAAGGGACATAAAATACATAAGTTCGAATAATCATAACTCTTTGAAAATCCAAAATGAGCACCCGATTTCTAGCAAGGCACTTTTCAATATTCGTACCACATGATCTGATGTTAATATCGGATTTACTAGTTCATTCCTTCTGTGGGCGAAATTTTGAATAATTATAAGTCTCATAACAAGCGAAACAAGTCAATATTTCTATAAATGAAAAGCTATCCCATGTCGGTGTATTCTTTCTTGTATATTCCTTACAAAAGTTCAAGGTTCTCCAAAAAAACATATAACATATAAAATGGGGAAAGTAGTCGATATATTCCAAACCCGGCATGTGGTAATATTTATATCATATATAAGTTAAATGATTCACTTCTTGATAGAATCACTTTCTGATTCGATTTATGCATGTTAGCCCATCTGTCCATCCGTTTGTCCATGACAAGATGCAGGTCGCATTTATTATCCGATTGAGATAAAATTTTCCAAACAATATTTGCTTGGTCCAAGGACGAACCCTACTGAAATTGGTGTGAATCGGTTTAAATACCTTTAACCGATTTCAGGTTTATTGTGCACCAAATGGCCAATATCAGTCCAAATGACCTGATTTTGGCAGATTTGACAAATTCAGTCTAGAAACAAGTCCGCAAAATTTGGAGAGAATCGGTTCAGACATAGCTATAGCTCCTGTTTGGGGTTTTAAATCTCTCACATGCGTAATATGCAGTCCACAACAATGATCTTTGGTACCAGATATTAGATACAGCTCTGAAATAAGTCGTTACAATTTTGTCAAGTTCTGTTCAGATTTGAATATAGCTCCTATATATATATTTATCCGATTTTTTTCGTGCATCAAATGGCTAATATCTCTCCAAATAGTGTGAATTGTGGTACATACGACCGAATTCAATCTAGTAGTAAGTAAATCAAATTTGGAGAAAATCGGTTCAGTTATATATGTCAAATTTAATCGAGATCGGATCAGATTAGGATGTATCTCCTATAAATATGTATATCCGATTACAGTTTTTTTGTGCACCAAATGGACTGTATTTTGGCACTTCCGACGTAACTCAGCCTAAAATTATGGTGAAAATGGGTTCAGATATAGCTATAAATACAAATGTTTCATCCGGTTTGTTGTTAAAGTCACTCACATGCGTAATATGCACTATACAGCAATAATATTTGATACAGAACATCAGATACTACATCATTTTACTAAACACGCATAGTGATGTTGGGTATAATATAGTCGGCCCGCTCTACTTTGACCTTTCCTTACTGCTTTATATTTGGATATTGTTCGACCTCTCAGTTACGACGTTATTATAATAAATTAAGAACTTAGAAAAGCTTAGGTCGTGGTCATGTTCTCGAAACAAAAATAATCTCTTGAGAAAAAAAGTATATCAAATTATCTTTGACAAACATTTGCTATTTTCGGGCAGCTATTTTTATACCCTCCACCATACTATGGAGGGTATATTAACTTTGTCATTCCGTTTGTAACTCTTCGAAATACTCATGTCAGACCCAACAAAGTATATATATTCTTGATCAGCGTAAAATTCTAAGTCGATTTAGCGATGTCCGTCTGTCTGTCTGTCCGTCTGTCTGTTTGTTGTAATCACGCTATCTTTCGAATGAATTGAGATAGATGGCTAAAATTTTGCACACATGTTTATTTTTCCAGTAGGCAGGTTAAGTTCGTAAATGGGCCATGTAGGTCCACGTTTTCATATAGCCCCCATATAACGGTACCTCCCTATATTCGGTATTTTGATGATTTTAACGACATTATTCACGGGAATTGTTTCAAATTTGGTATTTGAAGTTCGTTATAGTAACTACAGTCTGTGACAGCAAATTGTCTGTGCGGGTCCAGGTCTTCGGATAGGCCCCGTATATCAGTACCTCCCTATATTCGGTATTTTGATGATTTTAGCGACATTATTCACCGGAATTGTTTCAAAATTGGTATTTGAAGTTCGTAATGAATACTACAGTCTAAGATAGAAAATTGTCTGTGCAAGTCCATGTCTTCGTATAGCCCCCATACAACGGTACCTCCCGATATTCGGTATTTTGATGATTTTAACGACATTATTCACGGGAATTGTTTCAAAATTGGTATTTGAAGTTCGTAATGAATACTACAGACTAAGATAGAAAATTGTCTGTGCAAGTCCATGTCTTCGTATAGCCCCCCTATAACGGTACCTCCCTGTATTCGGTATTTTGATGATTTTAGCGACATTATTCACCGAAATTGGTATTTGAAGTTCGTAATGAATACTACAGTCTGTGACAGAAAATTGTCTGTGCGGGTCCAGGTCTTCGTATAGGCCCCATATATCAGTACCTCCCCATATTCGGTATTTTGACGATTTTAGGTACAATACCCACCGAAATTGTTTGAAATGTGGTATTTGAAGTTCGTAATGGAAGCTACAGTCTGTGACAGAAAACTGTCTATGCTGGTCCAGGTCTTTGCACAGCTCCAATTTAACGGCACCTCCTTATATACGATATTTTGATGATTTTAGCTACATTATTTACCGTTTATTTCAAGTTTCCAATTTGAACATGGTAATGGCTTATGACAAACAATGCCTATGTATGTCCACGTCGTATAGACCCCAATATGACAGCTATATTCGGTATTTTTAAAATTTTAACAGAATTTTTTAAGGATTTTATTTTTTAAAAATTTCCAAATTCGTTGCAAATGGTGGAGGGTATTAAAAGTTCGGCCCGGCCGAACTTAGTGCTTTCTAACTTGTTCAAACTGCATAATTTCTGAATACATCAGTATATTTCTGATATCGAAAAATCGGACCCTTACCTTTATAATTATGGGACATTTTCTTCATTTCTATAAACACATACTTTTTTTTGTAAAATTGTCAATCAACCCTATTTCATAGCAATATAATTGTACGTTTATATCTCCATATTTAGTTCCGAGGGATAGTGGTGTCAATAACTCATTTTAATAATAGTTTTTTTTTAACATATAAAGTGTAAATTTTCCAATGTAATGTTCTTCTCTAAAATTATATAAATTCCAGTGGAACCTCTTCCATATCAGTTGCAACTTGTTTTCGCCAATTAAAAAAAAAAAATATATATATATAACGTCAAAGAGGAATTGCCTATATTTCTTAACTAAACTATTAAATAAATAAAATTTTTGTACGTGAATTTTCCTTCATAATGAAGGTACTATACTTTGTCCAAAAATAGGCTATAAGTAAAACTAATTTACATTTTATCCGCAGATGTTGTGGCCCTTTTTTATTTCTTTTTATTTTAACATTGAAGCTTCATGAATTTTGCACTCTATGTTCGAAATCGAAACCCTAGTTTATAATTTTGTAATTGTTGTACTGGAAATGATGCCTGTGAAATAGAAAAAAATTCCGCCTTCACAGTTTTAACCTCAGTTGAATTTTATACAATAATTTATTTCCGCCGGAAAAACGTTTGAAAATTCTGGGAAAAAGTGCTCATTTAGCCTTTTGGAATAGAAAATATTTGTTGAGCATAAATTGTGATCCTAATTAAATATTGTATTAACTTTTATACCACGAAGTTAAAGCTATAGAAATGAGGGATGTTTCTATTTCGGCCGGATGTGAAAATGTAAGAAAATGTCCCTTTAAAGTAGTATATCAAGATGTAGATAAATACCTGTTGAATTTTAATGAAGACCTTGTTGTAGTATTTCACATTTGAAATGTGGAATAAGAGGTTGGATTCCGATGTTAATACTATCCAGAACATATCGTATTACTAGATTAATGACTATCCCAACCAGTTTTAGGGCAAGATGTCTGAAATAAGCAATTATTTATGGTCCACTAAGAGTAGACAAATAAATAGGACTTGTAATTCCCTACACAATACTGTGGAGGGCAGATAAACTTTGTTATTTCGTTTGTAACTCCTCGAAATGCTCATGTTAGATACATATTCTTGATCAGCGTAAAATTCTAAGCCAAAATTCGTATTTGAAGTTTGGAATCGGTACTACAGGCGATGACAAAAATTATTTATGCATGTCCACGTCTTCGTATGGACCCAAAATAACAGTTGTCATTTAAGCGGTATTTTTCGACGGTCATTTTTTGAACATTTTTAAATTCCTCCTAAATGGTGGAGGTTTTTAAAAGACATAGCTGCTTTTTACTTGTTTTACACGTACAAACTGCATGTTTAGTTTTACTAAAATAAATGTTGTTATCAAAAACTTACAAGCGTCAAGTCTGGACAAAATGCTTTACAAAAAAAATGTCCATGAGGAAATTCTTTAAGGCAGTACCCATGATAGCGGCAGGTTAAAGTTAAAAATAACATTATGGAACAACATGAAGTTTATAATTTTAAGATCCAAATTTAAATTCGGTAGTTTGAAATACAGGTTGAGATAAAAAAAACTGCAACCAAAAAAGCAACATCAGCAGAAATGGTTCGAAAAGTAAAGAAACGATTTGATCGAAACTCGCGTCGTAGTGGCCGAAAAATGGCTCGTGAGCTGAACATATCGCAATATTCCATTCGGCATATATTGAAAAAAGAGCTCGGGGTAAAGCCATTGAAATTCCAAAAAGCGCAAGAACTTACACCGCAACAGAAAGAAAATAGACTCAAAAGAGCTAAAGAGTTGCTTCGCTTGGCCGAAAATGGTGAACTGCCGAATTAAATTTTCTCCGATGAGAAAACTTTCGTTGTCCAGCAGTTTCTAAACAAACAAAATGATCGTGTTTACTTGCCAAAGAGGTCAGCTGAAAATGTGCACCTTCGGTTGGCCACTAGAACTCCAGCGCGGTGGTCGCTCTCCGCTCGTATTAATCGACCGTCGAATAAATGCCGAATATCGTTACAATATCATAAGAACAGAGGTAAATTCACCTTGTGATGACTCTACAATTTATTAATTATGATTTTTTCCTTTGTTTTTCTTTTAACTGTTGCTAGTACCGAACTCGTAATACTCTGATTTGTAGGAAAACACAATTCACACTGTATGACATTACCAAAGGTTGGGGATTATTTCAAGTCTTACATCAACAATTGATCTCATTTTATTTATTTGCTTATATTAATTGTAATTGGATTTTCGTCTCAAACTTATATATGGGATGCCTCAATGTTTGACTGAAATTCTCATTAAGAGACCCAAGATTGGATAATTTCAGATAAGTATCTGTAATTTGTATATTACAATACGTTTTTAAAAACAGGATTTTTCCAATTTCAATTTGTTTCGTATACATATTGTTTCTACAATTTTAAAATATGGTTATTATATGGAAATGGAAAGCTTTCTATTTTAAAATCAAATAAAAATAATATTCAGATTATCTTTAAATCAATTATTTATTTTTCAATTATTCAGGGCCAAATCAATAAGAAAACTGATTAAAACTTTTAAAATTTCTAAGAGTTAAAAATGACCTATAGAGTTCAAGCTTGACATCGACGAACAGGCAAAGTAACTTTTTTCTGTTACGCAGTATTAGCTATTTGATATGGAAACAGACTCGTTGCTCATCTTTTTCCATGTCACAAAATATGTCATGGTAAAATTTCATTTTTATTAAAGTTCAATAGCATTTAGATATGTACTGTTTTTGCTAATTTCCCGATCTTATATCAAAAATATTACACTAACCGCAAAAAAAGTTTAAAAACACCCACACCCTATTTCGCCAAGGAATTCTTTTAGTAGAAAGGGGATGTGCTATCTCCGCTCGAGTATCATCTTTTGGTAATAAGCAAATATTTGTTTGGATTCAACATACACACGTTCAGCATGTCTGAGTTGTTTTGCTGGTAATGGCACTGGTGCGGGAGCAGGGATTGTTGCTACGAGACCTTTCGACATCTACATACAAATTATCCAGTGCATATGCTTTCACTATGTTCGTCAATACATACATTTCCCACACATACATAGAACGAGTTTGCATGTGTGTCTGTATACTTTGTTATTTTTCTTGTTGTTTATTTAGATAAACAACCGCAATTGCACACATGTTTAGAAGTACGAGATGTATGTACACGAATGCATGATACAACCGATACAACCCTTACAACCATATTCATGTATGTTTGAGTATGTATGTGTACATGAAACATTACTAAAAGGATGCTTAATATGTCACATTCAATCTCACTCCCGCACAGAGAAATTTCCATATGTATGTGTACGTATTTATGTATGTAAGCAACAGTATACATGCATGGCGAGTTACATTAAACAAGTCCAACTTCTTGCTGCCTTACACTTGGGCGCCAAGAACTTGTTTACTTGCTTCGCACAAATTATTCACCTTTGAGTTCACAAGCTCCATAAATTGTCTATAAAACTTTTGAAAGATGTTCATTAGGGGTCGTTTGTATCTGAGGCCTTTATCATTTTCCTTGTTTACTCCACACAAATAAAATAGTTAATAGCCGGCTATTACGGCCTAACAAGTTATTTTTAAGGACAAACAACGTGACATCTCTACAACTAATAGTAAATTACGATGTGTCTCCTTCCACGTTTTTGCGATAGTTTCAAGTTTAAGTGATGCCAATGAATATAAAAATGTTTTGTTAAGATATAATTTAGGGCTTAGTTTTATTAAATAGGTAAAAGACAAAAATGATATGTAATTTCTTAATTGCAGAAATTATACATGAATGACTGAATTACCAAGATGGGACATTCTCACTTTGACACTCGGTTAATTACTTTATAGCGTTTTAGAAAATGAAATACGACCTACGGTTTCCCAAGGCAAGACAGCCTACTAACACAATTTTAGGATACTGAGATATTAAGTTCGGAGTTTGCACATTTAATGCTATAAATAAATAACCAATCTGAACTGGAAGCGGCTAGCAATCGCTAACAGGTACATTATTTTGAAGTGTAAATCGGAAAATGCCAATAAAAATTCAGATATTCCATTTGAAACTAAAAATTGTTTGAAATTCGGAACTAGTGATCTTAGATGAATCTTTGTGGTGGAATATTTCGAAAAACTCATTTTCCTAATATTGGTTAAAAATTCTGAATTTTCAAAATTCAAATGAATTATTCTGAATTTTAAATGGAATTTCTGAAAGGGAACATTCAAAGGGAATATTTGATTTTCAACTGCAATATTCTGTATTTCAAATAGATATAGAATTTCAAATGATTTGAATAACAAATGAAATTCCATGAATTTTTAATAAAACATCTTAAATGCAAATGGTTTTTCTGAATTTTAAACAAAATATTGGTATTTCTGAGTTTTTATTGTTTTTATACCCTCTACCCTTTGTATGGTAAATGGATGGACTGCATATTAGATTTGTCGTTCCGTTGTAAATCTTCGAATATAGAATTTTTGACGCCAAAAAGTACATATATTCTTAATAATCATAAGATTCTACCTCTTCTGTCGATTTGTTCGTCTGAGGAAATCGCTCTAGTTTCCAAACGAAGTGAAGTGGAATTGTTGTAGGGTAGTTTTGAAAATAGGTCATATAGGCTTTTTATATAGCCCCCATATGACTGTCCCATCTGGTTCATTGGTTTGTGGCGGTTTTGGTCATATGTGTGAACAAAATATTCTGTAGTTTGTGTGCTATATGTACAGGAAACATTCTTACAAAGAACTATTTTTATATGTCCAAGTCCCCACAGCTGTACCTCCATAGCTGTACCCACAGCTGTACCTCCTCCATATCTAAATAATAGATATTTGGAATTTTCTAAATTGTAGCGTCATATTGATCAAGAATATACACACATTGAAATTTACGTGGTGTTATAACTGAATGGTAAATATTATATATTCCCTTTGTATGGAGGATATAGAAAAACGTTGGGTTTGACTTGCCCGAAACCTTTTTTCTCTCAATCATGAAGTGGATAAATAAAAAGTTTACAGTCGTCTCTCTAACAATCCGTTGAAGTTAATAGATATCTTTACAGCAAAATTTAAACATAGATGGTGAAAAACTTTTCGGACATAATAAATGACGTTATGTCCTATTGCATTGTTTAATTCTATACACAAAACATACGTTTATAGTTTTATCCACATCTTTCATGACAATAAGATGTAATTTGTTGACCATTTACTGCATTTATGTAACGGTAGTATTCAATATAGCCGTTTGAATACATTTCACAGTCCATGAATAAACCTAATTGTTTCAAAACTGCCAATTTGGATTTCATTAAGGCTAAAAATAGTACCTAATGATAATAAGACACGTAAGCAAAGGCTATAGTCATGTGGCGCCCACCATACCCTTCAACACTATAAAGTATTGGAATGCCCCCTTGGACCCAAACCCATTTTGGGGCATTTTGTTTTTGAAATAAAGCCATACATTCCCTCAAAAATGACCATTTGCCCTATACTCACGCCATATGTGGTGCTGATAGTTGTTCAAAATAATTTTACGCAGAAGTTGTGGTCCATTTTACCCGCAGAATATTATTCGATGGTCATCAATAATGATAGGCTTGTGTCATCTCCTAAACTCTAAACTAATGTGAAATTCCTTGTAGATTGGACTTTAGTTTGGACCTGTAGAATCAGAATCATTTCAATTTTTGGTCCACTTCGCCCGTACAATATTTTCAGATCATCTCCAAAAATAAGCTCCTAATCTGCCCCTAACTCTTACTTCAAGTAGAATTTCGTAAGGATCGGACAATAATTGAGACCTGTAACGTGATTACAATTAAAACGGACAGACAGACGGGCGGACGGACACACATAGCTAAATCGACCCGTCTGGGTGAGATGAAAAGACCCACATATAACATCTTGGGTCTAGGACCAATATTTCGAGGTGTTACAAATTTTTTGCACCAACAACTAGTGTAGTGTAGGTATAAATATTGCAGTAAACTCATTAACCATTCTTAAATGTATAACTGCACATGCGATGGAATAAAGCTCTAGATCGCAATGTTTGGTAAAAATATGCTTTGATAAGAAAGTGACCTATATTCTCAAATGTATTTGTGAAACAGCAAGTGAATCTTATTTCCTAAAGTCTGTAAGTTTATTTACATTATCCAATCAATTGGCTTTTCACAGTTCTCCGCTTGGGTCCTGTTTATGGCATTTCATTGCAAAAATCGTTAAATTCGGTTCACTTTTAAATAGAGCACACTTATTGTGGAGTGACAGGTGTAAAATGTTTAGCGAAACCAAACCTTACTCCACTTCCTTAAAATCATTATCAATTTGTCAACTCATTCCACTTTTTGTCCCCGGTGGTGATTCAGATTTGTGCATGTCACTGTGAAATGACACACCGCATTTAAGTTCAATCTTTGCAAGACATCTGTTTTGAGAAATGAAGAAGAATATGATTTTTCATTTCTTCCTCCTTGGGAGTTTTCAATTTGCCGTGATATATGTAAGTCACTGAGTGATGACATTTTGGATACAGCGATGAAAATGAAAGTGAATATGGATTTTGTTTTGAGTTCAAGCTTTTTTGTTTTGTTTTGCTTTTGTTTTCATTCTTTTGTCTAAAGGGCGATTTGATAAAACCATCAATAATCAAAACTTACGAAATGAAAATGTCCTTTTTGCAATTAAATGATTTAAATAATTAGATTATACAGATGGGACAAGCTACTAAACATATGTCAAATTTAATGATTGACGTTTTAATGTTTTGTTTGGTGGAAAATTCACAGTTTGTTAACAATACAATTCATCGAATATTTTTTCATTATTTTTTTTTTTTATTTCATAACTTTGATATGTAATATAAATAAATATTTATCAACTTATTTCCCATTGTAAATAAATCAGATTATTTTAGAAATGTTTGTGTTTTTACTCAACTGTCATACTTCCAATAAAATTGTTGCATGGACACTTCAACGCAACTGCTATTTGTTATTGCAAATCCCTGATGTCTTAACATTATTTTAATTTTAATTGAAAATTTAAATATTTAAAAGTATCTTAATCAATGGTAATTACATTAATTAAATTAGGGTCTGCATGAAATCTATTTCTATCAGGAATTTATCTCATCTACATCAAAGACAATATTTCTGTGAGTAGAACATTAATTAAGGAATTATGTCGGACTAACCAACCATTGGAAATTTAATGAAATGGAATTTTTCATCTGAATAAATATCCTTTATTAGGCAACGCCGAGTGGAGTTTAAGTGACTGAAGCAGTCTATGATATTTTTAGGTTTTTTCCATTGGATACTGACAATCAACCCATTCCAGAATACACATTCAAATTTGACATCAACGTCAAGATAAAGAAATCCCATACCCGCACACGGCCGACACTGTGCCCAACGAGAGTTTTCCCGTAACCCGAACTGAAAGTTGAGATTTTTTTTTTTTGTTTTGTTTTGTAAACATGGCGAGAGTTTCCTTGGAAATGTGTAATTAAATTCACCCCCATTGATGGCTGATGTTATGTTGCAGATGGCTGATATGATGATTATGGTGGTTCCGCCTTGAACAAAAAGGATGTCTGTGGATGTTGCGCTGATGCTGATGCTTCTTCACGCACTTTTTGCACGTTGTCAAATAAATGTAAATTAGAAATTTTCACACAGTCAGCACTTTTTGTAGTCAACATCTGGGCCAACACAATTGCGGACAGCGTTGTACAATTGACCGGAAAGGATTAATAATTCCTGCTGTACAAGGACATAACAGGAAAAAAATAGAACTTTTCAAAGTGGCAGACGTATCGCGAAGTGTAACATTGGAGGAAAAGGGGCCTCTTTATTTCGGTTTTAATTATTTCTCATCGAGAATTCCCATTCATTTCTACGTGTCATCACCTCGCCGCCTTGTCATATATCTTACTAAGGGCATGTGTCTGCATTTCGGTTTTCATCGTTCACATGTCACTTGGAAGAACGACAGGCTCCCCAAAATGTGCGATTTGCTTTCATCCCCAACGAAAGGTTTTCCGTTGATATTTTAATATGTTTCTGTTATGCCATATGTTGATGTTACACATGTATCATTCGTTAGGTTTTTTTCCATCAACTTTTTTGTTGCCCTCTTTTCAACATGACTGTGGATTTAAGAGCAAAATGTAGGGAATATATTCCATCTATTCAAAATTGAAAATAAATTTAATGAAATGCTCTATTAAAATAATACAGTGCCTTGATATAGAATATTTAAGATTATATCCTGGGACAAGAGTTATAATCGTGTGATTATGAGGCATGCCGCATTTAAATTGTTTGAATATATTTAAAGTACTAATTTGTCGAAAGTGCTCTCACATATTAAAAAGTAATTGCAAATTTTTGTTTTGGGTCAGGAAAAAACTATACTCTACACCACATAGTGGTAAGGGTATTATTATCTTTGTGCATTTGTTTATAACATGAAGAAGGAAGCTAGATAGACCCATAGTTACTTTTGAGTATCGTCATACAACACCTTTCTGAGTCGATCTATGCATGTTAGTCCGTCTGTCCATATATTATCCCATTTAGATGAAATTTTCCAAAAAAAAATTTGGCACATCCGCCGAATTCAGTCTAGAAGCAAGTATATTAAATTTTGGTTAAAATCGGTTCAGATATATCTATAGATCCGATATATATGTTTCATCCGATTTGGGTTTTAAGTCCCACACATGCGTAGCATGTACTCCACAACAATGATCTTTGGTACCATCACAGATATCAAATACAGCTCAGAACTATCTCTCTCAAATTCTATCGATATAGGATCAGATTTGGATATAGTTCCCATATATTTATTTTTATCCGATATCAGATTTATTGTGCACTAAATGGGTAATATCAAATTAACTGAATCTTGGCATTCCGACTGAATTCATCAGAATTCATTCAGAAATGAGTACTTCAAATTTGGTGAGAATCGGTTCAAATATAGCTATAGCTTCCATATATATGTTTTATCCGATTTGGGGTTGTAAGTACCTCACATGCGTACTATGCATTACACAATAATGATCTTTGGTACCATATGTCACATACATCTCAGAAATACCTCTCTCAAATTGTATCGAGATTGGATCAGACTTAGATATAGCTCCCATATATCTATTATCCGAAATCAGGATGGATTTTTTCATATTCAATCAAGTTTTTTCCGGTCCGGTATATCTATTGCTCCAATATTTTTTTTAATATAATTCTTATTGAAAGCATATCATTCACATAAATCGCTCTACTAAATACGCATAGTGGTGTAGGGTATCATATAGGCGGCCCCGCCCGACAATTGACTTTTTCTTTGTTTTCTTTCCTTGGTTTACTGTGTGTACTGCGCAATAGATCAAGATGAGACTCAAATTTATATTTGACTGCCTAGGCTATCGAAAAAGATACAACGTATATATTACTATACATCTCGTCTAAAATTGTCCATATAGGTCCACGTTATATATGACCCATATAACGGCACCACAAATACCCTGACGGAATTGCTTGAAATTTGGAGATAATAAAGAATACCAGCCTCTCTGGCTGAGAATTATCTACTCTAGTCTTTAAAGTGACGATTACAATGATATCGGTCATAACCCCCATAATGTCCAAGAAAAAATCGGTCATAATTCCCAGAAAGTAGCGGACATAATCCCCATCTGCTGTGTATGTTCAAAACGAATGTGGACATAAACGGGTGTGTGTAAAAAAATGACATTTTCTCCTCTGGGTAAGTCCGAAACCGGCTCGTGAATCAAACTTTTCTAAATTTTAACTTTTTTGTAAATTTAAATTTTTTTCTCCTCTGGGAATGTCTGTTTTAAACTATTTTAAGTAGACGGCCTTCGGCAGGGGCTTGAGACTTTCTCCTCTAGGTTTGTCCCGCACCGGCTAACGCGAACCCAAATTTACTACAGTTATTTTTTTTTTTTTTTTGTAACTAGTCCCCACAGTCATACTCCCTATAGAGATTTTGTCCGTTGTGGAAGCGGATATATTCCCCACATTATTATGGGGGTTATGGAAGAATACTGGTCCGCACAAAGTAGGCCTTTATATTACACTTTAGAACACTTTATCCAAAATTCCTATTTAAAATATCTATTTGTAATACTGATATGGTCCGTTTGTAATCAAATCCAGACATGCAACAACTCATAAAAATACAATATAATAAGAATCTATCTTAAATTTAGTTTAAATACTCAGAATGTGTGTGAAATAGCTTTTGATGTGTCTCTCATGATGCATTTCATATTCTAAGCATATGTCAGTCTTGGCAAATATGGAATACTGACAAAAATTTGGACTGGATTTTTTTATTTTTTTTTTTGCGGTCTTTGATTATATAAACGATGTAACTATTATTCTTCACCATGCCTAAAAAATTCCAAATATTTTAAAAGACTTTCTATTATGACTATCGCCGTATATAAAATGTATGTGACATTTTACTTTATTTAGACGCATTTAACCACTGTTCCTCACTGCTCTCATATGCATACCCATTTGGCAAACGCCCGGTTCATACACATTTCAATTTCCCATATTCAAAAGTATTTATGATGTTGAAAAAATCATTTGTGTTTGTCGTTGCCGTTAAATGTTTGCACAGCCATTAGAGGTGGAGCAGCTCTTTAAAATGTATTTAGTAGCTTAGCACAGGAAGTTTTGGTTTTCGGAGTTTCATTACTCTTATCAACATCGACCTTGGTGTTGGCAGATATCATGAGCAGTGTTCTAATATTTGAAAGAAGGTGCAGTCAACAATATTTCGTCACTTATGTACATACACTCAAGTTATTAATGTTTGAGTTTGAAATCTGGAAATCTTCAAAACGGGCTACAGTTTCTGTGAACTGTTTAAATTACATAAAAGTTACAGAGAAAGATTCGCGTATGGTAACTTTGGTGTTAAGCAAACTCTCTGTTCAAAGCAGGGCAGGGTAATTCTGCTTTTCATGAATAGCAGATTAATTAAAAGTAAATTAATGTTATCAGTGCCGCAGCTGCGAAAAAACAGGAGATGGAAACAATTGAATATTTAATTCGCCAAGACTTTACAAATAGTTGTGTACAATTTGTAATGCATCGGGATAGACGTAAAAAACGACCCATAACAGGCAATAGAATTATGGTCTGACTTTCAAACGGTATTCAACATACGGAATTAATGGAATTGAGAATGATACCTACCTAGGTTCCTAGTAATGATCTTGATTGGACTATTTTCTAATTCTTCAGGATGAGATGAAAAAACTGCAACCAACTTCAGACTGCTGTCATTTCTAAGCCACTCGTTCGACAGCTGTTAAAATTATTCCAGTGACAGCCCATTATATAAGCGTACAAAAGCATTTTGGTGAGAACTTTATTCGTGATGGAATTCAAGCGTGATAGTGCGATTTCTTTATATTTGCTGGAAAACCACAAGTGGCTCTTGTTAGAGCACTCCAGCATTTTAATGTGAATAAATCGTATATGTCTAGTACTACGCTCGTTAGACTCAAAAGAGCTAAAGAGTTGCTTTGCTTAGCCGAAAGTGGTTTTCCCCGACCGTAAAACATTCGTTGTCCAAACAAAAAAAATGATCGTGTTTTCTTGCCAAAGAGGTCGACTAAAAATGTGCATCTTCGATGGCCACCAGAAATCATGCGCCGGGCATGGCGATGGTATGGACCGCTATAACAGCCGATGGTCGCTCTCTGCCCGTAATAATTATTAATCTGCAATCAGAATAAATGCCGAATATTATCGCGAAAATATTCTAGAGGGTGTGTTAAAGTCTTGGGCACTCAGACATTTTGGCCGCCGACCTTGGACATTCCAACAGGACTCAGCACCATCGCACTCAGCACGCGCCACCCAAGAATTGTTACAAAATGAGGTTCCTCGCTTCATTTCCAGAGCACAATGGCCACCAAAGTCTCCGGATACCAATCCGTTGGACTATTGTGTCTGGAGTATTTTGAAAAGCAAGGTTGGCACTAAAAATACCAAAGTGTCGATCAACTGAAGCAAGCGCTTCACCGGGAATGGGCTAAAATACCGCAGATCAACAACCTTGGGCAGCATGTGACGGTTTCATTGGCCGTTTGAAGGCCATAATTCGTGCCAAAGGTGACAAATTCGAACAAATCTAAACTTATTCTAAAATTTGATGCTATTTCCGAAATTTTTTGCTTTCAATCAATAAAACTAAAAAAATGTAAAAATTATGGCGTTTGACATTGTTGCAGTTTTTTCATCTTACCCTGTATCTAGCTCTGAGATTACATTAAATTGAAATTGTATTTAGTCTCATTCGTTCCTGAATACATTTACTTTTAATCATGCTTTTAATCTCATTCCTCTTCGTAAATTTAATATCTCCATGTACTAATATATATGTAAACATGTACACTTTTAATGGCGACCGCCAATGTTTCAAATTGATGTTTCAAAGTATTATGATATATAAAAGAAATGCACACACAAACGTTGATATTTGAACGCGCCTTCTATAGCTCGGGTTTTCATCATATATATTCAAAATTAAAAAAAAATGTATGAATTTGACGCTTGGTTCATCCTTTTTGTCAACAGTGCCATATGTACATCACAATGTCAGACATGAATGTGTGTGCGGCATATTTGGACTTTGTGCAATAATGAAAGACGACCCCATTTGAATCATAATTTCAAATAACAATGACAACAGCAACGAAGACATCAACGACAAGAGCAAAAATAAAGCTGTACAATATTTTTGTGATTTCATTGTCCTTCTGGTAAACAAAATAAGTATGGAATACTTTAAACAACAACGAAAACCAAGAAGACGAGCGGGACGAACTGGATACCAGTCGCTAGGATGCTAATATAAGGTGGTTCAACGCCAACAAAGACGATGTCTCCCCAACCGGTCTTTATGTTATAATACACATAGTCAGTCGAAGTCTTTCCACATTGTTGAGCACATGCCAGTTTTTGTGCTTGGATTTTTGGCAGGAGTAGGAGTGATGGAAGGGCATCATACACATCACATAATATGTTCATTCGTTCATTCTTTGTGTCAAATTAGTACATAGCCTGCCTGCCAGCCTGAAGGTTACAGTCAGCGACATTTCTTTCGTGCAGAGTCAAATGTTTTCTAAACATTTTCATTTTAATTTGCATATTAAATTTCTTGAATGTATGAGTGAGCGAGCGAGCTAGCGAGCGAATGAATGAATGAATGAGCGAATGGCCATGTTGACATTATCTTCTTTTCATTCAAAACCAAAAATAATGAAAGGCAAAGAGGAATGTTGGTCATAACTTTACATTTACTTCCATGTTGTCGACGGAATTCAATGAAGAATCTCATCCAATTAAAATGTAGATTTGTTTTTCCTGTCTCCTTATGCCGGCTCTCACGACTGGGTTGGGCTTATGGCCATTGAAGAGACAACGATCAAAGGATAACAGAAATTTTCAATTAAAACCAGTTAATAGGACATTTGCTAATGAAATAGCAATGAAATGTTTCCAAACGGAATCATTTTCAGTTAATTTTCAAAAGAAAAACAAAAACAAGTGGAAATTTTGTAATTGGCTCTGTTATATTTTCATCTTGGGAAATCATAAGTAAACAGTGTGTAATGATGAAAGAAACAATATCTTTGGAACCTCGTATATGCAGCTATACCGAAATATAACCATAATTAAATTAATGTAATGAGATATTTTTTTGTTTTGGTGAAATCCG
The DNA here is from genome assembly GCF_030504385.1 of Musca domestica. Classification (NCBI taxonomy): domain Eukaryota; kingdom Metazoa; phylum Arthropoda; class Insecta; order Diptera; family Muscidae; genus Musca; species Musca domestica. The sequence goes on along the minus strand of NW_026712230.1, from coordinate 515,379 downwards.
GCGAATTCGTGGTCACATGCGAAATGGAAATAAAATTGATTACCACAAAATCGCACATGGGTGGAATATTAATGAGGTCATGTGCCTCCGTAAAAATGGATATTGGTGCAATTTTGAATTTTTGGGTTTATACTGAGTAGAAGTCAATTTCGCAGATATATTCAAATTTAGAATGATCATTCAAACTGCAATTAATTTCGCTACATAAGTTATCCCATGTTGATAATTGTTACAAGAAGTAAAACTACAACAAATAAAATCCAACAACAACAACATGGAAATGCGCTTTTCCAGTCAAGACAATTCTTACTCATTTATTACAAAAAGTTAAAATACAACACCCAGTTAAAATCTTTAATTTGATAGAAATATTGAAATATGTTTCCTCAAAAAATCGTAAAACCGGTTGAAAAATAATACAAAAACCAACCTTTGGAAGACTTTACTGCAAGACTTTACTGAACAAATGTTTCCAATAAGTTTGTCATTTATTTATTTATTTATTTATTTTTCAAACGGACAACGTTCAGTAGAATTTCATTCAAATTATTACAAAATATCGAGTTCGCAGACACTCGATATGAAAACAAAACAAACATATTTTAAAAAATAATTTTAATATAAAATACATTTAATTTATGAGAATATCTATTAATTTGAAAGTCATAAAAAAATCCTAGAAAGCTTAATTTTGGCTCTTACGAATATGTTTACGTTGTGTACAAAAAAGATTACCTTTCACCATAATCAAGCATAACTTTTATTTAAATCAATCAGAGATGAAAAGCTTTCGGAAATATGAAAATGCATTAACAAGAAATAACATTTTTTTACATTAGTTTTTTTTTTTTTTAAATGTGTGTATTTTATAATTTAAATACATCAATTCCAACAACCGATAGACGCACCAAGAACATTTTTAACTTAATTTTTTCAAACGTATTTTGAGGTAATTATAATTGAACACGAAGGGAATCATTTTGGTTAATATTTTCATATTATTCTTCTGAAATTATTGTTATTAGATGTAGGTATAAATCAAGAGATGCTAGAAAATCATAGGATTTTTTTCAAATGAAATTATTTTCGATTTTTTCCTTTAATATGAAACAGTTATCGCAATGAAGGCTTTGAAATACTTACATTCTCCATATGGCACTGACAATTTTTGATACTAATGGGTTTCCCAATCACCTTATGTAGGATACAAACTATTTCGAACAAAACTCGATTATTTTTCCTTTTTGGTGAAAAACATTACGGAGCAAGAAAACTGACAGTTCGCCCATCAGAAGACGTAGGTCATTTTTTGAAAACCTTCTGTAACTAAATGCAAACCATGTCCAGAATTCTGTGTATTAAAAGTACCCTTTATCGGTCCACGTTTAGGCACAAATGCCACAAAATGATTACTCCAAATTATCTGTAATGTAGAGTTTTGGGTCTCGGTGGATACATTTTTTGTAACTACCAGCCCACAGTTTGTTAATTGATATTGATATATTTTAGAGTTTTTCCATTTTTATACCCTCCACCATTCTATGAAGGGTATATTAGCTTTGTCTTTCAGTTTGTAACTCTTCGAAATATTCATAATAGACCCTATAATGTATATATATTCTGGATCAGCCATGTCGGTCCACGTTTTCATATAACCCCCATAGGACGGTACCTCCCGATATTCGATATTTTAATGATTTTAGTGACATTATTCACTGGAACTGTTTAAGATTTCGTATTTGAAGTTCGTAATGGGTACAAAAGCCTATGAAAATTAATTTCGTAAGCAGGTCCACGTCTTCGTATAGTCCCCATATAACGGGTTTCATTTAGGTGGTAGTCTTCGAAGTTTTTCATGTTCCTTCCTAATGGTGAAGGGTATTAAAATGCGACCCGGCCGAACATTGCTGCTTGAATTTTGGCGCTTTTGACGGAATTCAGCCTAAGAGAAAGTGCTTCAAATGTTGGCGAAAATCGGTTCAGATATAGCTATAGCATCCATATATATGTATCATCCGATTTTGTGTTTAACATGAGTAATATGTACTTCACCACAATGATATCGGACATCAGATACTCGAATATACCACTGCGAAATGTTATCGTGTTCGGTTCTGATTTTAATATAGCTTTGATATACATCTTCATATATCTAATGCCAGCTCAAATTGAATAGATTTTTTCATATTCAAATCGGTCCGGTATATCTACTGCTCTAGTAAATATTTTTTGACATAATCCTTATTTAAGTCACAGTTTTTATGATCTACTTCACATCAATTCCCAAATTAAACTCTACTAAATAGGCATAATGGTGTAGGGTATCATATAGTCGGCCCGCCCGACTTTTGACCTTTCCTTGTTGCTTTTTTTGATTATTTTTTTTGCTACTTTTTCAGATGGGTAAAATTGAATCCTTAGATAAATCTAAAATTCAAAAACGGTAAGAGAGTTTCGGCTCTTTGAAATTTAATTTTTATCCAAGTTAAGAGTCCATGCCTTTGATAATTCTCATCTCAATGAATTAGGCTCAAATCACTTTTATCTACACTTAAGCAAACTTAGTTAATATTAAAGGTAACTTAATGCTCTCACATTCGTTTAGAATTCAAATTGTTTTGGCAGGAGATGGAATTTCAGATAAACTTGGCAATTCTCGCAAAAATACAGCCCAGTTTGGTGTCATTACTGTAATGTCTGTAATCAATCAACAGTCTCCAGAAAAAAAAAAACTACAAAACAAATTCAAGGTGGAACGCAGATTTATACACATTCAGTGTTCAAATTTATGTTGTGTGGAAACGTGCTGAACGTATCAACCAACCAACACAAACACACTCACACGCAACTGGGCATGCAAATGTTGCGTGACTTGAACTTTCTCACGTCGGAATGTGTATTACAAAAGTTTTCGCTAGTATGTGTATGTCACACAAACGCATACACAGACAGCATCGACACAGGTGGGGCATACAGATGGCCATTTGTTTTGTTGCCTTGGATGACCATTCTCGGAACAGCCATGTTCAATTCTACTTCTTCTCACTAATTGGCCATAAGTATGCCATTGCGTATGATAAATATTAAGAATTAATTACATTTACAGTGCGGAAGGTTTAGCTCGATTTCATCCACAATTTCTGTGGAAAAATAACACCCAAAGCAGGTTGGTTATGTGTATTTGCATTGGTTCATTCAAATAACACCTTAATTGAAATATGAATGTGGCTCTATTGATATTTTCATCTTAATAAAGTAATGTTATGTAATGCATCACAATTTGCTTTCGTTTTACAAATAATCACATATAGTTTTCATTTCAATAGGAATCTATAGCTTTTCTTCAATAATAAAACTTTTTTGATTTTGTTATAAGAAAAAATTGTTGAATGGTAAAATTTAATTTTATTAAAATAAATAGATGCTCATAACACAAAATAATAACATCACAATGCTTTTAAAAATGATGAGCAAACCAAATAAAAGTCTTAAATTTCCATGTAAATTTAAGTTTTTGTCATTCAAAATATTCGATAAATTTTCATTTACAGAAATATTTCTTGGAATATTAATAATAAATTGTATTGCTAAAATTAAATAAGAATGCAGGTTTGTTTGCACAAATTTTTTGCAATAACTACATTTAAATATAAAAATTTTGCAAAATGTGAGAATGGAAACATGAGAAACGTTGGAATAATTGAAAGGTTTGATTGTACAAAGCATGGTACAATAAGGAGGCAGAACAGCTTCGTAAAAGTACAGAAATACACCCCAGAGGCTATGCCCGCTTTCTACCAGAATTTTTCCAAAGTATATGCAACAGGTGGGTCTAATTTATTTAATATTTTTCATTGTTTTGAATATTAATTTAAAAAAAAAAAACCGAAATATGAATGAAATGCCTGGATTTTCTTTCAAAAATATGATCTAAAATGATCAATCTTCCAATTCCATGGCAAAAAGGGTTATAACCTTTAATATGTAATGTATGTTTCTTCCAATCATTGATTTTGAAAATATTTGGTTTTTGTTTTTCAAAACAATAAATACATATACCAAATTGGCAGAAGTCGGGCGCACTTAGAAAAAAATTGTATTCAGCCGGTAGCTTTTTATTGCACCTTAGCTTTTATTTGCACCATGATACAAAGCAAGTTTTGGTCGAAAATGTTAACACTCAATTGAGTCTCCAAGGGATTCCTTTTTGTCACTTTTTTCAAAATATGATAAAAATTTCCCTTAAAGGTGATCGTAGCAAATCATAATATTCTACAAAATTATTTGTCAGAAATATTCCACACAAAATTTCACTATGAATCTCAGAACAATCTTAGAATAAGAAAGTTTCATTTAAAATATATAACAGGGTTGCCCATATTCGACGGACCTTTGGGCCCATTCCAATCGACGAGGCTTGTCCTCAGGCAACATTCTTTGCGTCAATTGAATTTTGTACGGGAACAAATGCAAATCAATGCGAATAATCCGTTGTAAAGTGGACCGAGCCATGTCCAACTGCTGAGAACGGCGTTTTTGGGATGTTCTTGGGGACCTCTCAACACTGGCTCGTACGGCAGCGATATTCTCGGCCGATCGCCTTGGTCGACTTTTATATGGCCTCTTCGGATTAGAAAGAGCCTTACCAGTAGAAAATTTTTCGTATAAACGCTTAATGGTGTTCTTAGAAGGCGCACTTCTCACATTTTTTAATGTTTTAAAAGCACGTTGAGTTTTCACAATTGACTTCTTCTGTTGAATGTAAATTTCAACTATTTCGCGTGGCGTGTATTGGTTCATGGTAAAAATCTGCTTGGACTGACGCTTCAAACGCAGTATGTCATTAAGGGATGTGACATCTCTGTCAAAAGTTATGGCGTTGCCAGATGGGTCCGTCGAATATGGGCAACCCTGTATATTATTATAAAAATTATATTAAATTTCTTGGGGAGAGTGAGTCTCTATAAAAATAAAAATAATAAAAAATATCACAAATTTTGGTTTACAAAGAACCTTTTTATCTATGACAAGTGTGGGACCTTTTCCGAACTCGCTACACTGGCCATTAGCCAGTCTTGGCTTATGAACAATTTTAAGTGGATTTGATAGTACCCACAAAGAGTTCGGTTTCTTCGGCCAAACTTTTTTTATTGCCTTAATATAGCCTTGACAAAGGGATACCTATATTTTGAGATACATTTCACAACATTTTATATGGACTGAAATTATATGTAGAAATCTTTGGATTACTTAAAAACCATATGTTTAAAAAATTTCGCCAAACTTTGCTACTTTGAGTGCTTATTATATCGAAACGCTACTAGCAAAAAATTATCAATATAGATCCACTTTTTGGTACAGCCCTTGTATGAAGAGAGTACCATAGTTTTGTAAAGAATCATCAATCCTCGTCAGTTCTCTTGGTTGTATGTCTATAACTATGATGTTCCCTAGGAATATTACCATTTTCCACTAATAAATAATCGAAGTTTTTATGAAAATAACAACAACGAGATGAACCTGTCGTTTTTAAAAACAACAAAATAGCTACGGTGTACCAAATAAAACTCCAACCCTATTCTATGTTAAATACGGATATATCACATCCTTATTATATAGTATTTTATCTCTCGTGCAAAACATAATTGTAATAAAGTGATGCAGAGTGCGATTTAATGTAGATAACCATAGGTTTATGGAGACTAATTTTTCATGTTATTTATAAATGCAAAATATATCAAGGATTTTAAACTAAAAGAAAACGTTTATTAAAGTCCCCATTTCCAACTAAATGTTTTTGTTTGATTTTATCAGTAAAACATTTTAAATCGAAATTGTCGCATTGAAAACATCAAGGAGTATCTTACATTAATTTTTTGCATTGAGTTTTCCTTTAAAAGTGAATTCCCGCAATAATGGTTATGAAAATCAGTTCCGAATTAAAGCAAATACTCACATTGATTACATTGGCAACTGCTTATAAAATCGACCTCAGGCTCGGCATATCATTCAAAACCACTTTTCTTTTCAAAAAATCGTTCTCAATGTGATCATTGTGGTAAAATTGTGAATTCTAGGGAAAACAGGGTACGTGTTTTAAAATGAAATCTTTTGATCCATTTTCACAATCAAAACCTCATAAATTTTTACTACAAATCCATACCATCACCATTTAAAAATATATTTCTAGGAATTTTAGTCATTTTGCGTCATACCTGTTATTCGATTTAGTCCAGTAGGATTTGTATTCCTTTTTTTTTCATTCTATTCAGATTCTAGAATTTCTATTTAAATCCAAATGGACCATTGTACATGCATTGCAATCAATTACAAAACATTGTCAAATCTACTCAAAAACTCATTGCGTAAATCACACAATGGTGCTGAATCATGTCCTCTGGAATGGTCTCACATTCAAATTCTCCCTGACCTTTTCCGAATGACAAGAGCTGTACATTTCATACCTATGTAAGTATGTCTACTATGCAATTCCATCTCCCTCTGTGTCCCTCTGTGTGTGTGTGGTCTGGTTACATTGCAAATAATTTACAAAACCAAGGTCAGTTTGGCATTAAACTAGAAGAGCTCATCAATTTGTTGTCGAATTTGATTTACGACAGATGTATAAGAGAATGTGTTCGTGTGTATGTGCAGCTAAAGCAAATTGAGTAGGCATACATACTTTCTGTAAATAAGCAATTGTCTCTAACAAAGTGGTTATGTTTAATGGCATTTAAAGTATTTATTCTCCTTTTGTGCTAAATTAGAATAGTTCATGTCGTATACGTGACAATTCAAAGTTTTTTTAGAGTTGTACTCGGTTATTTTTGAAGTATTTGTAGTCAAATGAATCTAAATTAGATAAAGGTATCGATCACGACATCGGTTGTTAATGCGGACAGCATAAATGGCAATACCCATTAAATGTGACTATTACAAGGGTTTCACATTAAATGATTTTTTTTATTTAAATGAAATTAACAAAAAATCTTGCAAATTCACGTTTATAACCGGAGATTATTTTGTTATTATTCACCAAAGCCTAAATATGCAAAGAGGCGACTAGTCATACCATCAACAAATGAATACCAGAACGTTAAGTCAATTTCATTTTGGGCCATGGATTTGATTTCATTGTTGTAGTTCGTCGACTTCGCATTTAAAATATCATGATGTATTTATTAATATATCAGTAATTCCTTAACAACATTAGAAAATATGACCGAATGCCCCCATGCCGTACGATTTTCATCAATAGGTAATATATCATTTATAAAACAATCGTAATATTCTTAGAACACTAGAGTTGAATTTTTGTTTAATTTCACAACGCGCTAATTTATATATCCTCCAACCTACAGTGTAGGGTGGCGCAACCTCTCGAAATATTCGTCGGAGACCCCAAAATATATTATTTTATGAATTTAATCTAAAGCTTTGAAATTTGGCACAAATATTTATATTATATGCAGGCTGATTGGTAACGAAAGTGGGCTATATTGATCTATAGCCGCCATATAACGGTACCTCCCTATTTTCTGTATTTTTGAGGTTTCTGCTAAAATTTCCAACCAAATTACACTAGAGCCCCGAGTTGCGTCGTCCCGATTTGCGTCGCTTTTCAAAAACCAGAAAATTCAATTTGCGTCGTTGCAATTTAAAGTTGCGTCAGTGTGAGCTACATTGAGGATTACTATTTTTTGCATTTGCAGTGCCTGATTTAGCATTTTTTCTGTCGTTTAGCATTTTGACAACTTCTGGTAACACTGATCGTCACCAGTACGTTAACAAATTTTCAAATTGCGTGAAATAAGGTGCTATTGCACATACATATTTACATGAATTTAATTCTTGTTATATTTTTCTTAATTTATTGTTTTGTTATCTATATATATAAAAATCAATTGTTGTTTGTTGGTAACGGAATCAGTTGAAAACGGCTGGACCGATTTGCATAATTTTTTGTACAAACGTTCGTCATACCCCGAGTTAGGTTTTTGAAGAAAAATATATTGACCACGCCTCCTTTTACGCCCACTATCACGATTTATCTGAAATCTTTATATTTGCCAAAATAGTGAAGATATCGGTTTGAGAATTATTATACGAGATGCTGTTGGCTTTCTATCCAACCCTAAGTATTTATTTAGGGGCTGAGGAACGCGCCTACTTTTAAATCTATCTCTCTATATGTAAAATAATGTTGTGTTAGTTACTACTCTTATAACATAAAGAAAGTCGGTCTGATTTTAACGATTTAGACAAATTCGGAATTGCCTCTTGGCAGAGAGGAATAAAATCAAAAAAAAATCGCGTAAAAATGTGAAATTTGAACATTTTCATTTTGACTTTTAAAATGTACAATAGTAATGTTTTATATTGCATATTTTTTTCCATTTTGACTTACTATTTTCGTATGTACATTTGTAGTGTTTTTTTTTTTTTTTTTTTTTTTTGAATTCTAATATGATGTGTAGGTTTTTTTGGGGTAATATAAAGCCACAACGGATAAAACGGTTATTTATTGATTTTATGTATTTATTCGTAATCTATATATATAAATGTAAGTTGTGTTAGTTACTATGCTTATAACTTAAGAACCGCTGGACTGATTTTAACGATTCACACAAATTCTGAATTGTCTCCTCTCCGAAAATGATAATATCCAAAAAAAAAAAAACGGTAAAAATGTTATATATTAAAATGTTAATTTTGACTTTTCAAATGTACAATAGTAATGTTTTATTTTGCATGAATTTTTCTAATTTTGACTTACTTTTTTCTAATGTACATTTGTAGTGTTTTTATATTTTATTTTTGAATTCGAATATTAATACCAATTTATTTAATTGACTTGATTTCTTGAGAACTGAAATTGATGGCAGGTTAAATGGAAGTGTAGTACCGAATTATGTGGTGGCGAAACGGAATAGATGATATCGAAATAATTTAACGCGGTCACACCAAAGTTAAAAGATAATTATTTTTTTTTTTTAGAAATCGATAAAAAATTATGAAAAAAATGTCATTGTAAAAATTTTCAAATCAGGAAAAAAACGAAAAAAAGAAATGCAATTGAATCTAATTTTAAAATAGTAGTACATTCTATTGACAAACTTTGTAAGGATCATTAAACATTTGCTGTAAAAAATTAGCGAACAAGTTGAAGATTGAAGATCTGCTTTTGTCAATTTTTCAAAAATAAATACGATGTTAACTGACATCTACCTTTCAACTCCAGGGCCTGCATCGTAGTTCAGCTGGAAGATGCGAACACATTTAAACAAACAAAAATGACCGAAAAAGCCTATTGGGGCTCATTTCAAGGCTGGACCAACTTCTTTCATGTAACAATAATCCGTCCAATGAGAGCTCGAAATGCAAAATACTTTGAGAGTAAAATCAGTTAGGGGGGTGGAGAACCTCTTCGGCCCTTATTTGGCATTTTTGTTTCTAAGGGTGTGGAGAACCTCTTCTTTGGGAACGGGATGTACATCTATATGAAATAAATTATGAAAACATGAATAAATTACAAATATAAGAAAGTAGCACTGGACCGAATATTTGTTGAATCGTCATTGAATTATACTATGATGAAAAATATGGACTTTATGGGGTCTCCAAATTACAATTTAAATGGCAAGTAAAATTAATTCACATCTTACGGTAATGGTGTAAAATAGTAATTATATTTGACTATTCTGAAATCATTCTGCCCTCAATTATGAGGTGGATAAAACCATTTTTACTTATATAAATCACGCGATTTTTTTCGGTTTGACATGCTATGTTGTTCTGCTACATTTTTTGGATTTGGCCTCTATTTGTCATCTTGGATTATAAGGGGTAGAAGAAAGTTTTCAATGTAGGTCGATGTTTAGGAGTAGTGCCCATAGAAAGGTACCGTCTAATTTGACCACATTTCAAAGGTTGAAAATTTTATACAAAAATTTCAACATATCTACAAATTTATGCATAATAGAAAAAAACTACGGGCCGGCAACGCGGACCGGGCCAGCTAGTTTATAAATAAAAATGTATTCATACTTGTCTTTTTTTATCAAAAATATACAATTTTTTGCTTTGCTTTGAATATTTTTCCCAGTAAATTAAATTTCAATGCATTTTGTGCATTTTCTATACATATAGAAAAAGGTTATTCGATTTGCGTCGTTTTGAGATGCGTCGCGATTTTCCGGTCCCCATTAACGACGCAAGTCGGGGCTCTTTGGGTTATTTTTTTATTATTTTACTGACTGGCTAACATATTCTACTCTTTTCACTATTTTATTTTACTTTGTTGAACATAGTGGAGGGTCCAAAAAGCCTTTTAACTTGTTATACTAATAGGAACCACATTTTTAGGTTAAAGGTTTGTATGTGCGTCGGAAATCTATACGAAATTTCTTATTTTGCGATTGGAAAGAAAAAAGTGAATAAGAAAATACGAAGAGTTTTACGACGCACATATATGTCGTAAAATTGGCTGAGCGCATGGTGTATCCAATTATCAACCAGAAGATCACAAGTTCTGCCCCACCACCAGGCGAAGAAAATTGCCAAAATAAAAATGTGATAATGACAAATTCAACTCTAGTTCTAAAAATAGAGATAGAGACTGCTTTTTTAAATTAGCTAGCAGTTTGGATTGTGATTTGCTGGACGTGACGCAGTGAGTAGTGTACAAAAGTCGATTTTCAAACGGTCTTAAATTACATAATTAATACTCCACTAAACCTTATCCTTAAGATTATCCTGAAAGTAACAACAATTCTATTTCTGAACGTACAATGTTTGCCACTATTCCAGTTTTACCTGGCCCAATCTAACATAAGTTCTCTTAAAACAGCATTCGAATAATAAAAACTAACTAGGTCCTTAGCCTTCAGTTGGCTAATTTAGCCACACGTGGTGCTCATTTATATTGTGGATGGAAGCGTAAGTGTGGTGCTGGCAATTTGCTCGAATGGTCTTGTGTTTATCGAAGTCTGTTGGGGAGGTAATGACACTTTGTGCCTTAAACGTTTTCATTTTCCCAAAATGAAAAATAATTGGCAACAAATTCACCATGGAATTGAATGACAAGTCCTTTATCTTTCGTTCTTTAGCCGACAGGGCCGACCGACATCAAAATGAAGAATTTTCTGTGCTACTCCCAGGTTCGCGTACACGCACAACTGAGCGTTACGTTGATGAAGTCTTTGTCGGTGTGCCGTTGTGAAAAGACATGACGCCTGACACTATGTGATTTATGTAACTAACATTGTTACGTGTGCATAACTTACGTACATACACACATACACCTACATATCTATTCATTAGTTTGTATCTACACATCCATAGCTATACCCCCACACACACAGTTTCTTATGTATCTTCCCGAGTCTTAAGCCCCAATCATATGACAACCGTATTGGTATGCGTGTGTTGATTTGTCCTTGTTTAAGTTGTTCCAAATCCTAGGTAAATAAATTAATAGTTGTTGCCTAGAAGATAGTTGTTCGGTTATGTTATAAAATATCCTGAGATTTGGGTGGAATTACATTGCTTAGCTTAAAGGTTCATTCTGAAACATGTATAAATTCATTTTGGGTATTATCAACGGTACTTTATTTTCATTTTCATGATCAACGCCAAAGCACACACGGTCACCCCCAATCCGGTGGTCACATGCCAACCGCTGGAAGTTAGGAGTACTTAACCGTCGCCTGGCCACAAATTCCGGTAAAATGAAGTCAAACAGGTAAATTGCTCTAATATAATATGATGTAAAGAAAATTGTCGACATTAATGTGCACGTATGGTACACTGTATACGTTTGCCGGGAGGGCATTTGCACAAAGGAAAATGTATTTAATCGGAATTAATTCACTCTCACGGAGATTTCTTTGTCCAAGTCTGGCAACTCTGCTCGCATGCAAGTGTTTTTTTCTGTGTGTCGTCAAGCAAATAAAAATTTAATTAAATTTTCGCAGTTATTGTGTCTTTAGAAATTATAAATTGTGATTTTTTAAATATATACATTTCAAGAGTTTGCAAAAGTGTGAAGTTTTTGTGAAACATAGTGTTTTTATACTATTTTACAAAATTTAATTTTGTGCGCGTTGATCATTTTTTTTGTGTTTTAATATTCTTTTCTGTGTTTTTATTTACTACGTAGTGTTATTTCTTTTGTCTTTGACGTTTGTGCCTGATTCCCTTTTGCTGTCCTGTACGTATTAAATATTAAATTAGCTTTCCTGAGCATACTTTTAGGCTGTTACTGTAAATTTGTTATTACACTATTTCCCTAATACACTGTTTCCTTTAGTATTTCGAATTAACATGGATTGCTCGAATAAAAATTGCAAAGTTACTAGTTTTAAAGAACGTTTACTAACATGTTGGCTATGCGATAAGCATGAACATTTAAAATGTGCAGGTCTTAATGGCCGCCATTTTGATGTTCTTACTGATCGCGAAAAATATGGTTTACGTTGGGCATGTATTGATTGTAGGCCCTTAGAAATTAACTTTTATACCCACTTCAAAGAGTCCAAAACTGAATTAGCAGCTTTGAAGAAGGTTTTCGACGAAGCATTTTTAAAGCTTCAGCATTTTGAAAAAAAGTTTAATAATTTTCAATTCCTGGATGGATCTCCGAAACGAAAGAAATCCTCAGTTTTTGTACCTGGTGATGATTTGATCCGTTTAAATTCACCAACTGTGGCTCAGCCACACAACGCTGCCAAATCTTTTGGCTCGGACATCCCACCCTCTATTGATGATAAAACTATTGAAATTGTTACAGGAAATGCTCCGGTCGAAATGCAATCTTCTAAAACCGTACCTATAGCTTCTCAATTCTTAGCGCCTGCAATTGTTGTTAACTCGTCCAGTACAATAGCTAATACTATTCCTGTAATTTCTACTGATAACACTAATAAGCAAACGTTATCGTCTCCACGTTCGGCAGAACCGTTAAGGGAAGCTTCTGTTACTGCAGAATCTAATAAGCCTTTCGTTCTCACCAAGCCTCGAGCGGTTATAGAAACAAAATCTGTTCCTGCAGATAAATTTAAAAATAATCTATCTGTTTCTGCAGATACTATTAATGAAAAGTCTGTTTCTGCAGACAATAACAATGTAATCCTTACGCCTTCTGATTTAAATGAAAAGTCTGTTTCTGCAGACAATAATAACGAATTCCCTATGCCTTTGCCTACGGATCAACTTATTGTTGTAGCGCCGCGTAAAACTATATTTGTGTCTCGATTGCATCCCGATACTACAGTTGATAACCTTCGGTCTTACATAAAAACAAAAATTCCAAATTTACCTGATAATGGCATAAAAATTTTTAAATTTAACAAGTCCCAACCTCGCGATATTTCATCATTTAAAATCATTACTCCTGCTAAATTATTTAATTTAATAGTTAATAGAACGTTCTGGCCGGATGGATTGTTGGTAAAGGAATTTGTATTTAGGGAAAGAACAAACCCCGTTAATTTACCAGTTAATCTTTCAGTTGTACCATTGTCAAAAAACTAACTAAATCTCTATCTCTTCTCTATCAAAACGTGAGAGGTCTTAACACTAAACTTAGAAATATTTATTTAAAATCCTTTGAGTGTGATTTCAAAATTTTGGTATTCACGGAAACATGGTTAAAACCACAAATTCGTGACACTGAGATTTTATCTGATCAGTACCAAATTTACAGAAAAGACAGATTAAATAAAATGGGTGGAGGAGTTTTTATTGCCGTTCATAATTCCATTGCCTCAGAACGTATTTTGGTTACAGAACACCCTACGATTGAATTTGTTTGTGTTAAATTAAAGTATCTAAATTGTAATTTTATTATAACTTGTTCATATATTCCTCCAAATTCAGACATGTATACTTATCTTATGCATTCAGCCTCAATAAAAGAGGTTTCATTATATCATTCCTCCAACGCGGAAATGATTTGTCTGGGGGATTTCAATCTGCCTAATCTAGCATGGGTCCCAGGAGAAAATATTGTAGATTATGTACCAGTATCTTCTATAGAACTTTCTACTGAGATGTCATCTTTTTGGGAAATCTTATTTGAGCAATGTCTTTATCAAATAAATTCTATCTATAATGCAAAAGGTAAATTATTAGATTTAATTTTTTCTTCTTCCTTAACTTCTTCTGTGTGCAGAATCCCTCCTTTCTCAGAGCCAGAGGATATGTATCATCCTACTCTTATGGTAGCCATTGAACTTAGTAACATTCAAACAAAACATACTTCATCTCAAAATAAGTCACGTAAGTTAAACTTTGGCAAGACTAACGTTGATCTGTTGCGTTCTACATTGTCCAATATAAATTGGTGTTTTGAAGGTAATTTGGATATTCGTATTTCAAGCTTTTATAAAATAATTAACAATGCATTAGAAACCTCAGTCCCACTTGTGAAAATGTGCTGTGATAGGGGTCCAGTTTGGTTTACCCCACTACTTAGACGCTTACGTAACATAAAATGCAGGTTATTTAAAAAATTTAAAAAAATCAATTCTACCATAAACCTTACTAATTATACAAAAGCTAGAAGTTTATACAACACTGAAAATTCTAAATGTTACTCTGAATACCTAGTCAAGATGAGAAACAGCCTCTATAAAAATCCTAAGAACTTTTATAAATTCGTTAATTCAAAAAGAAAAGTTCGTGAATTTCCCAGTAGTATGCGATTCGGAAGTAGAGAATCGTGTGAACCTAAGGAAATAGCAGACATGTTTGCAGATTTTTTTCAAAGTACGTATTCCAAACATTTTAATAAAGGTGTAAAATACTCTTATAGTATTAATAAACTTAATCATTTTCCTCATATTATTCTCACATCAGATGAAGTGTTGAAAGGTCTACTTTCATTGAAATGTTCTAATTCACCGGGTCCAGATGGTGTACCGTCTTTCATTTTAAAGGCATGTGCACATGAACTATATCTTCCTCTAACAAGTATTTTTAATACTTCGTTAACCCTAGGGTATTTTCCTCTTATTTGGCGTTCGAGCTTTATTATTCCATTGCATAAAGCTGACAGTAGATGTGTTATTGAAAATTATAGGGGCATTGCAAAACTAAGTGCAATTCCCAAACTTTTTGAGCGTTTGGTTACACAACGAATAACTCATTTCGTTACATCTATAGTATCACCGCACCAGCATGGTTTTGTTAAAGGAAGATCAACTTTGACAAATTTATTAGAACTGGTCTCTAATGTTCACACTGGATTCTCAAAAAATCTCCAAACTGATATTATATATACTGATTTCAGTAAAGCTTTCGATACGGTGGTGCATAATTTGTTAATATATAAACTTGACTTAATGGGTTTCTCTACAATTCTCCTAAAATGGATATCGTCTTATTTGCATGACCGTACCCAAAAGGTATCTTTTAATAATACTCTCTCTAAAAATATTACAGTATTTTCCGGTGTTCCTCAGGGTAGCCATTTAGGTCCACTACTTTTTGTACTTTATTTAAATGACCTTCCATCTATTATTCGTAATTCAAAAATATTAATGTTTGCTGACGATGTTAAACTTTTCTGCACTCTTGATTCCCACAACGAATCGCTTAATCTGCAACAGGACTTGTATTCTCTTGCTCATTGGTGTAGTGTCAATGGAATGTCATTAAATTTAAAAAAAATGTAAAAAATTGTCCTTATATAGATCTCAGCATATGAACTACAACTATTTCATTGGTTCATACAAACTGGATAATGTTGAGTCGTTTCTTGATCTTGGTGTCATATTAGATAATAAATTACGTTTTAATTTACATATTGAGTCTTGTGTTAATAAAGCAAAATCTTTACTAGGGTTTATAAAACGTTGGTCAAAGGAATTCGACGATCCTTATGTAACCAAACGCTTATTTATCAGCCTTGTTCGACCTACTTTAGAATATGGCTGCGTACTTTGGAGTCCTTTTTATAAAATATATTCAAAAAAGATAGAGTCTGTACAGGTTCAATTTCTTTTGTTTGCTCTGAGAGGTTTAGGATGGAATTCAAATGAACTTCTCCCACCTTATGAGAATCGGCTTAAACTTATCGATCTTC
The DNA here is from genome assembly GCF_030504385.1 of Musca domestica. Taxonomy (NCBI): domain Eukaryota; kingdom Metazoa; phylum Arthropoda; class Insecta; order Diptera; family Muscidae; genus Musca; species Musca domestica. The sequence continues at coordinate 499,292 of NW_026712230.1, read as the reverse complement.
CTACACTAGAGAAAAGGAGATTAATGCTTAGATGTATTTTTATCATAAAACTTTTGCGTGGTCAAATTGATTCTGAGTTTTTAACTGGTGAAATTAAATTCAATATCCCCTCGCGAATTACGCGTTATTACATACCACTTAAACTAACATTAGCAAAATCGAACTATGAAATAAATAATCCTCTCCGAAGTTTATGTGCTGATTATAATAAATTATACAACACGATTTCTTTGTGTGAACCCTTGCATGTCATAAAAAACTCTATCCTACGTTCCTAGTTTATAAAATAGTTGCCAGACTTAGTTTCTGTGATTTAGTATTTGTATTGTTTAGTTTTATTGTAGGTTAGTTTAGATACTTTAATTATTTTAATAGTTAAACCGGCTGATGTTCTAATGTAGCCGGTTTCCCAAGTCTACTAACCCCCTATAATCCGGACTATGGGGTGTACGTGCTCCCTACGTTATGGGGAGGTGGCCCTCTCGGTCGGCAGGGGCGGGAAAGTGAGGCGTTGGGAACGATCGAAAAAAAAAAAAAAAAAAAAAAAAGTGTTGTATGAAATGTATACAGTGGTGGTTACAAATGAGAGAATTTAAACAAAATTTGAATATATCTAATCGGATTTAAGTTATTGAAATGACAACTTTATATACGGCAAGAAAATGAGAATGTCAAATAAGCCAAGTGGTTGATCAACCAAAAAAGGCTGGGGTTATGATACAGATAACTATTTAACACGTTACATCGAAACAAAAAATTGTTACATTCTAACTGCAAAAAGTTTCTATTCGAATTCGAGTTATTTTTTTATACTAAGACCCATAAGACTAAGACCCATCACAACTATTGGTTGTTAATAAACCATTACTGTTAAACTGGCTAAAAAGTGCCAGTGATGCCAGTGATATATGGTAAATGTGATACCCTATATATTTACCACTAAGTCATTTTATAAAACTGGATGAAACAGTTTTAACATTAGGAATAAAATCAGGTAATCCATAGGTTCTGTACATTTCCAGGTTTTGTTTGTCGTAGCACTGTCAGGTTCATCGCTACGGAACGGAATATTTCCTTTTTTTAAAAAAAATCATCAAATAGCTTATTTTCATAAAAACCTACTTAATTTAGAAGCGTTGGTAAAAAATATCAGAACTAAAATCAAGTGTCGACTTCAGGACCATAACTTGCCTATTCTCGGCACTTCACTGCATAATTGCTTTAAAATATGACGACCCAGTAGGTCGAGAGTGATTAGATTTTGGAATACTTTTTTTAAAACCTTTCTCAAATTTGAGTGAAATCGGCCAAAAATTATATTTTTCTAAAAACAACTGCAACAATGAATAAAAAAGAAAACAAAAATATCAAAAATGAAGATTTGTTCGAATTGGACACATTTGGCACGTCACACGTTGCCCGAATTTCCTCTGCGGTATTTTGGTCCATTCCCGGCGAAGCGCTTGCTTGAGGTGATCGACACTTTGGTATTTTTTTTGTGCCAACCTCGCTTTCCAAAATATAGTCTGCGGAGATTTTGGTATCCAGAGATTTTGATGGCCATTGTGCGCTGGAAATGAAGCGAGGGACCTCATTTTGTAACCATTCTACGGTGGCGCGTGCTGAGAGCGATGGTGCTCAGTCCTGTTGGAATGTCCAAGGTCGGCGGCCAATATGTTTGAGTGCCCAAGGCTTTAATGTATCCTCCAGAATATTTTCGCGATGAAATTCGGTATTTATTCTGATGCCACGGTCGATTAATACGAGCGGAGAGCGACCATCGGCTGTTATGGCGGCCCACACCATCACCTTGGCAGACGCTTGAGTTCTGGTTTCCAACCGAAGGTGCACATTTTCAGCTGACCTCTTTGGCAAATGATCGTGTTATTTTATTTGTGTACAAACTGCTGGACAACGAATGTTTTCTCATCGAAGAAAACCAAATTCGGCAGTTCACCAACTTCGGCCAAGCGAAGCAACTCTTTAGCTCTTTTGAGTCTATTTTCTTTCTGTTGCGGTGTAAGTTCTTGCACTTTTTGAAATTTAAATGGCTATGGAATATTGCGATATGTTCAGCTCACGAGCCATTTTTCTGCCAATGCGACGCGATCAAGTCGCTTTTTTACTTTTCGAACCATTTCTGCTGATGTTGCTGTTTTTCTTCCGTCCACTTCCTTGACGTCGAGCTACGTTACCAGTATCACGGTACGAGACACAAAAGATTTATTCACATTTAAATGCTGGAGTGCTCTAACAAGAGCCACTTGTGGTTTTCCAGCCAAATATAAAGAAATCACACGATCACGCTTGAATTCCATCACGAATAACTTTTTTTCTGCAAAATTCTCACCAAAATGCTTTTGTACGCTTGTAAATAATATAATAATATAATAAGCTGTCACTGGAATAATTTTCACAAGAGTCGGACGAGTGGCTTAGAAATGACAGTAGACTGGCTGCAGTTTTTTCATCTCAGCCTGTACTGGCAAATCTCTTTTTATACTATTCCAAATGTCTGCATTAAATAAGATAACAGAAAAACGATTTTTAAGTTACGTAATGATCTTTAGACAATTTTTTTACTATTATAAAATATTTCTGATACCACAAGTATTAAATTTATTATACTTACATAGATTATAAAGCTGACGACACCAATAATGTTTTCTTTACTAGCAAGCACTGTTTTTTTTTTACAGAAAGAGAGCAGAGAACATTGTTGACGTTTATGGCAATTATTTCAATATCTGGTCATTTCTATTCGTAGTTATGTAGGTTTTAATTTTAAAATTACCGCTAAAATGTACTTATAACGTGTATTGTGTAACCGATCAAAAGTTTAAAGGAAAACGCTTTTGTAACATTACCCAACGTACTTATTTTTGGTTTAAAATATTTTCAAGGATTTTAGAAAATTAAAAATAAAACACTTTGTTTATTAAACATACTTCTTTAAATTACATATCCTAAAATTGGTACATATGCCTTACCGAATGCCCAGCAAAGCGAAAAAAAACAGGATGGGTACATACCAACCACTATTCCTTTGGGCATTTGTTTCATAAGAAGTATTTATTATTTTGTATTGTTACTTTTGTTTTTGTTTTTCCTTTAATATCGATTTTTATTGGCTGGGGGAGAAATTGATGATGTCTCTACTCCCCAGACGGTCAGAACAAATTTCGACTAAACAACGATTTTGATGTTGTACTGTGGAGAATAACTCGCACACATTATATTGTTGTCCTTGTTGTTCTTCAACTTAATTTTTGTTTTGGCATTTTTGTATTCTATCCCGCCACAATCATATACTTATGTTGTACACCATTGCTACCTCTCATTTTATCATCAAAGTTCATTTGTACCAGGCAGTCAAGTCAAGTTTCCAACAGTGCTAAGAAATGTGAATCCCCCCTCAACCTCTCCTTCAGTTCAGGATACAACGGACAGTTGTTGTTGTTCGGTTGACATGACAAGTAGGTACAACAAGTACTTGTACAAGCGACATAATTATGTACATCATCATCTTTTACAAAGGAAATAATAAAACTAAATAATGAAACTAATTAAGTTGGCCTCTCTGATTGGTTTTTAATTATTAAGGGAATTGTTCGTTTCCAATTAGAGGCATTCCACGCCATGTTGTGGCCAGCCTGATGTTATTATACAAGAGAAGAGGCAATGTAGATAATGGGTTCACATAATACAAACAAACAAATAAATATTGTTATTCAAACCTTAAGTTGTCCTTGCACCAAATTTGACGACCGATTATTAGTGTAATTTTATTGGTGGACGATTAACAAACAAATCGGTTTCCTGTACAAATCAATTGGGAAATGGTGTGATAACCGTCGTCATTAAACGTTCAATTCATAATGTCAAACGGAAGTTCAGAAAAAAAGGAAATAAATTGAAGTTTCATTCGATACTGACAAATCGTTTAAAAACTTATTTGGTGTAACGTAATCGCGTATATAGTAGAAATTGTTATTAAAGTTCCGCCACATCACAAATAATGCTTTTTATATCCTTCCTCACACTGTGGTACATGAGTGTTTGTACAGTGGTTTGTAACATTTTTATATCCTCCACCATAGTATGGATGGTATATTAAGTTTGTCATTCCGTTTGTCACATCTCGAAATATACATTTAAGACACACAAAGTATATATATTCTTCATCAGCATAAAATTCTATATCGATTTAGCGATGTCCGTCCGTCTGTCCGTCTGTGGAAATCACTCTAGCTTCCGAAAGAATTGATGTAGATTGATAAAATTTTGCTCAAATGTATATTATGTCTGTAGGACTTTTGGTATTGAAAATGGGCCATGTAGGTCCACGTTTTGGCATAGCAGCCATATAACGGTACCTCCCGATATTCGGTATTTTAATGATTTTAGCGACATTATTCACCGGAATTGATTCAAATTAGGTATTTGAAATTCGTACTGAATACTACAGCCTAAGACAGAAAATTGTCTGTGCAGGTCTACGTCTTCGTATAGCCCCCATATAACAGTACCTCCTGATATTAGATATTTTGATGATTTTAGCTACATTATTCACCGATTTTTTTTTTTAGTTTCGCATTTGGATATTGTAATGCTTATGACAAAATTTACCTATGTAGGTCCATGTCGTCGTATAGACTCTTAATATCAGCTACATTGGGTATTTTTATGATTTTAACAGAATTTTTAACGGATTTTATTGCTTTTGAGAACTGCCAAATTCGTTCCAAACGGTGGAGGGTATTTAAAGTTCGGCCCGGCCGAACTTACAGCTTTTTTACTTGTTTATTATTATTTTCATTAAATTACAAGTTTAACTTGTTATTCGATTGGTTTTGAAATTCATAGTGATCGGTTCGGATATAGCGTAGTTTTAATCCCCTATAAAGCCTTAATGCGCATTTAATAAAGATCATAGTAGACATAATTTATTTCACTGACACGGTTGTTACGGATAGCTCTGCTAAATAAGAATATTTTTGAAGAGCAGAGACACAGAAATGAATTTCGGAAGCATTTCAGGTGGGCACGTCTTGTGTTTCCGTAATGATTTTAGCTTGCAAAACTTCAGTTGAATCGTTGTTATCGTAAATAAAATTTTAACATCGTCCGATGTTGTGGCTGATATAAAGCTAAAACATGAATGTCCCCAACACGGAGCTATGGGGCACACCACTTCTTACTGGTGCTAAATCATGAACAAGTAAAAATCTGCGATGCCAAGAAGTACTTTTACGAAATGCGCATTCATAGTGGGTAAGAAATCTCCATGCTTCAATATAGTACCATAATTGATACTTTAACATATGTTCTCAAATTTTACTTTATATAGGTGGTTTAGAAATTGGTCTGACACTAACACGGCTTAACGAAATCGAGTTTTTACGAATGGGAGTTATTTTAGCCAATTTCCATTCACAAAGAAAACAAGTAAAAAGGATGCACAGTTCGGCCCTCCACCATTTGGAAGGAACTTACCGTTTAAATTATAACCTTTATACGGGGGCTATACGAAAAGTTGGACCTGCATATGTAATTTTTGCCATAGGCTGTAGTACCCATTAAGATCTTCAAATACGAAATTTATAACAATTCCGGCGAATCGTAAATATCATCAAAATATCGAATAAAGGGAGGTACTGATATATGGTGAAGACGTGGAACTACACACGAAATTTTATGTCATAGACCGTTACGTGGAGGCTATACGAAAACGTGGATTGATATGGTCCAAAAAACAAAGGATTTATCGACGTTTTACTTTAAATGTTAGGATTTTTATTTTTAGTGCAGTAGTTAACCAACTACGAAGATATTAGAGAAACGTGGTCCTGCATAAGTATTACGAACTTTAGATGTGAAATTCGAAACAATTTCGGTGAATAATGTCGCTAAAATCATGATGTTACCGAATAATTGGGGGGGGACCGATATCGTGTACCTATATAGACAATATATATGAGGGCTATACGATATCGCTGACGTATATAGACAATTCCCTTCCAGGGGATAAAGTACTCACAAAGAACTCCTTGTACAGAATTTCAAATAATTTCATTGTAAATATGGCTTAAATCATCAAAATACCCAATATCTGGTGGTATTGTTATATGGGGGAAACTTCCATTGGCTGTTAAAAAATTAACATTGTTGATACCTGGTGACTAGTCGCATGGAACTTATAAGATTGTTTCGCAGTCGGACTTGTTAAAACATTGACTTTAGGGCCGGAGTCTGATTCAATAGATTTGACTATTATCTAGCAACATAGGTAGTTTTATTTGAGCTGTAGTTTGTCACATTTTCGAAGTGATTTCATTGCATTTACATGTTCAGACCATCAGATGTTACAAAATCAGCTTAATATGGAATTGTATTCGGAATGGCATTATTGTCCCAGAAACAGCATACGATATTATTAATACTGTGTTAAAACCCATCTAAAAAACTATTTGAGTTACTTCGAAAGATGATTTTTTCATTACACCTGGCACATTTTTAATTACAGTTATATTGCAAATCCCATCATTTTGAAACTAAATATACTTTACCAGCTGTAATCACCCCCATGTGTTAAGCCAGAAAAGCTAAGACGACAACGTGTAAATATCAAATAAGCATGATGGATATACATACATATGTTGCTCTAGATCTTAAGTTAATGACATATACATACTTACCCAAGGTAACCGATAAAAATATTCCATTAACAATTTGAGCAATTAATGTTGAAAACAATTAAATAAAATTCGTTTTCTTTCGATTCAAATATGTGTGCCTATAATTTAATGTTATCGCTAAACGACAAATGTCATCACCCTCAATGGAAATATTTACAAGTCATCAAATGTTATGTGATTGACTTATTCCACAACTATAAGCGTTGAATAATTTATGGGCAGAACGATGATGTGATGATGGAAAAAATTATTTAACAAACCATTAAACAAGCGCAGGAATAAACACAATCACATACATTATAAATATTTTCAAATTTAATATAGATATGCTGTAATTGTATGGCAATTGAAAGTTGATTGAATACCATCGAAAATAGTTCGTGGACAATTTCACAAAAAAAAAAAAAAAAAAAAAAAAAAAGAAAGAAGAATGGATATATGAGATAATATTGTAACAGATATAACTTAATGTATATTTTCCATTGCGTCATTCCTTCTGTATCTGGGGCCGCTGTTTGTCTTTAGTGTTGCATGTTTCTTTTTGGAATACAGGACACAAAAAAAGAACACAGTTAACGAACCAGGACAACATTGCATGAATAACTTGCGGATATTATTTAAAGCTTTTTAAAAATATTTGCATAGTTCTGATGTTACTACAGCAGCCGTGAACTCAGTAAAGCCACCAGCGGTATGCCTGACTAAACAAAATCCATGGCTACAAATAGCATGTTTACTTCCATTGTCTGTCCGTCTGTCCACAAAAATACATAGATGAGATGAAAGGTTCATCCACAGATAGGAGCGTCTATTCATCGGGTGGATTGCCGTAACCATGACCAACTAAAAGCATTCAAAATAAGTAATACACTTTGCGTGTTCTCAATAAAAAATGTAATTTCCAAATGGCAAATTGATTCTCTTTTATTGTCTGCGATAATTGTTAATTTATTAGAATAAATTACTCCGTTCGGGATTCAATTTGTAACGCGAACTTATTTCCCAAGATCCACAAAATATTTAGTTCGATTTTTATACCCCTTTTGCTGGCATTCGGTATTAAAAGGCATCTAAGTCAGTCATCCGGTATGGTGATTTGAATGCTGGCCGGCATAATGGAATCATCAATGTTTAGAGTCCGTTACGGTTAACAGAATAACAAAAGCAACTGGTAAAACATTACTAAACAAGAAGAGCAAACATTTAGGAACTCAGTATTAGTATGTGCTGATTACAAATGGTTGTTTTGAAATAGTTTTTTAATGTACAAACCGTTGGGCAGAATGTGGTGTTCTCAGGATGCTGTTGAACTTACTGTTAAGTATTTCATAAATTTTTTGTTATGTTATATGGTTTTAGAGATGAATACTCTTGGAAGAGATCTGCAGTGGATGGTAAATTTCTTACACCCAAAAGGAAAAATACACAAAAAAATTGCGGGAAATTTTTTGTACGATTTTTCCTCAAAGTCATAACTAAATAAGTGCACTTCTATATATTATTATCAATATATTGATATAGATAATCAAGTTATGAGTATTTCGGTCGTTTCATCGTCTTGGCGGTCGTAATGCCCGAATAATATGGAAAATGAAGACAACATATTTGTAAATAAAGTTTTCTTTAATCCGATGGAAGAGTTCCTCGAAGAGAGACTACAAATATATCCTCATATTTTAAGTATCCGTTAACGCAAATTTATGGTAAAGGTCGGAAGTTTAGGACTTATCCTCGTCGCACAAATAAGAAATAACAATAGACTACGAGTTGTTGGTGTACATGATAGACTTGAAAACCCCTTAATGTTCGTAACGGTGGTACGGTGAGATGATGGGACTGTGGTAAAATGAGAGGTTAATTGTAAAAAATTATTAAATTTAGTATTCTGTTTTTAACACTTCAAAATATTTGTCCTAGAGCCAATAAAATATGTATATATAAAAGATCAGCATAAAATTCAAAGGGTCCTACCGTCGGTGGCAAAACCATGCCCATGCCGGACGATATTCGGGTTTTTGGTGATTTTAACTACATATTTCCAAATTTGGTATTTAAGACACGCAATAGATAAGAATTCTTGTAGAATTCTTGGGTTTCACTTTATGGTGTTTTGAAAACTTTAACTGCAAACTGCATTTGCAGTTTGAAGTGGAAAACGTTCGAATATTGAATCTATAGACTTCTATTCATAAATATTTTCTTACCTCTTGTAAGGCAATTGAAAGTCCGAACCAGCCAAACTTAATATTATAACTTGTTCCATTTATTGTTTAACCTCCACCATTTGCAACACCCGAAACATAAATTTTGTGTCCCACTTAGTATATATATCCTTGATTAGCATAAAGTTATATGTCCGTTGGCGGAAATCACTTTAGCTTTCGAACAAAATGAAATAGGTTGATAACATTTTACTCAGATGTGTGTTAGGTATGCAGGACCTTTTGTATTTAAAATATGCTATAATAACTGGATAATATAACAGAACCGGCCGATTTAATGTTTTTGGGTGTAAATTGGAGGCATGTGTTCCCATTATGTAAGAAATATCCTGTCAAAATAGATCTGCGCCTCTAGATATTCGTAATTAATATAATTTGTGTCACACTTTTCACCGAAAATGTTTCAAATTTGGGTACTACATCCTATGACAGAAAATTGCTCATACAGATCCACGTCTTCGTATAGCTTTCATATAACAGTACCTCTCTCTATTCGGTATTCTAATGTTTTTTATCAACATTATCCACCGGAATTGTTTTAAATTTACGTATTTGAATATCGTAATTGCCTTTATCAAAGATTGCATATTCAGGTCCATGTCTGCGTATAAGCCCTAATATAACGGTTAATCACAATTATTTTTATGATTTTAGCATTATTTTTTAACAGATTTTTCAAATTTTGCAAAAAATTTCATATACTCTGGATTAGCAGTATATAACATTTTGGTAAAATCATATGAAGGTATCAATTGATCACAGCTATTTCTGGGATCTTGGGCACATTTTTCAATTAATTTGACATCTTGGTTTCTAAGGAAACTTCTTCGCAGAAAATTATTAATGAATACATCCGTTCGAAATATTGGGTCCATAGTGCCAATAATATGGCCCAGTTATCTGAATTTGTTGGTGATTTTCTCATAATGACTAGCAGATAATAAATATAAAAATGAAAAAGAGATAGATTACGGGACAAATTTAAATATTTTTTGGACATGTGGTCCACGACACAGCATTCTCAACATTTTTTGAATTCTGCCTCATACAATATTAACTACTGTTATTATCATGACGTTATATATACATATATTGTCAAAATTCTTTTTATAAAATTATTATTATTATTATTTTTTTTGCAATTCTATTGAAATTTTTTCGTAAATTTATGAGGTTTTAAGTTCATAATTCATTAAGAATAATAATCCATTTTTAAGTGTTTTACTTCTTAAGGAAACAATACTGTTTGAATGATTTGTTTATTTATTTACTAGCTGGCCCGGTCCGCGTTGCCGGCCCATAGTTTTTGTCTATTATGCATATTTGTCAAAGCATGATTATTCAAAGATATGAATGTTATAAATGTTCACGTACTGGTCGATTAGTTTTTAATTTTTAGTCAAATGAACAGTAATTTGGAATTTACTGTACTTTGTACAACTCGTAATTGGGGGCTAATTGATTTAATAATAGGCAAAGTTAATTACTTTTTTGAACCCATTAGCACCTCAGATTGTGCATTAGAGTCCTCATAAGTCCCCCTAACCATGTCGGTCTGTTTGTCCGCCAAAAGGTGGACTTGAGGGGATACTATTACATGGAGAAAATCCTAAAATTTGTAGATATGTTGAAATTTTTGTGTAAGATTTTCATCCCCAAATACTCATTTTTAGCCAAATCCTTTGAAATATGGTAAAATGCGAAACATCGACCTACATTGAAAACTTTCTTCACCCCTTATAATCCAAGATGACAAATAGAGGCCAAATCAAAAATATAGCTATTTTACATCCATTACCGTAAGATGGGAATTAATTTTATTTGCCATTTAAATTGTAAGTTGGAGTCCATATTTTTCATCATAGTATAATTTAATGACGATTCAACAAATATTCGGTCCCGTGCTACTTTCTTATATTTGTAATTTGTTCATGTTTTCACAATTTATTTCATATAGATGTATATCCCAAATCTACGTTCCCAACCAATATTCTCTTGGGGGTTACAAATTCAATAGAATACAAATTTTTCTTTTCTGACCACACATTAGATGTAAAAGTGGACTTGGGGATACTCCAATGTGGGGACTTTATATGAATAAATTTCTTTGTGGCAATTATCTGTACGATGGTTCCCTACCCCAGGGTAGCATAAATAAAATTTTTTAGTGGTCAAGACCAATATGGGCCCTACTCCGAAAATTTTATGCGAAGAGGTTCTCTACCCCCTTAGAAACAAAGATGCCAAATAAGGGCCAATAATAGAAGAAAATGGCGAAGGCTCCAAAAATGGCTTAAATCATACGATGATTATTTATGATCGATATCATGACCTGCTAAAGCGATTTAAGGTATCTTAAATGTTCAGGCAGAATTTTTGGAAGGATAGAAATCCTTTTCTTACTAAAAGTCCCATTCGCTCTACTATTTTGCACCCTTTATATTTGGTATTTTACTGATTGTACTCCCAAAAATTTTTGCATTTTGAGCTCTCATTGGACGGATTATTGTCACATGAAAGAAGTAGGGCCACGCTTTAAAATAAGCCCCATTAGTCTTTTTCGGTCATTTTTGTTTGTTTAAATGTCTGCGCATCTTCCAGCTGAAGCACGATGTAGGCCCTGGAGTTGAAAGGTAGATGTCAGTTACCATCGTATTTCGCACTTATTTCATTTTTTTGGTGAAAAATTGTATATAGTGAAAAATTATTCTTTATTTTGTTCACAAAAAATCCACGGAATTCAATATGATAATACAAATTGAGAAAAAATTTACAAAAGAAGAATAACAAATTGAAAAAATCTTCACCTTGTTCGCTGATTTTTTACAGCAAATGTTTAAAGATCCTTGCAAAGTTTGTCAATAGAATGTACTATTATTTTAAAATTCGATTCCATTGAATTTTTTTTCGATTTTTTCCCGATTTGAGTATTTTTGCAATGAGATATCTTTTTCATGGTTTTAGCGATTTTGAAAAAGTAATTATCTTTTAAATTTGGTGTGACCGCATTAAAATATTTCGATATCTTCTATTCAGTTTCGCCACCACATAATTCGTATTAATATTCGAATTTAAAAATAAAATATAAAAAACACTACAAATGTACATCAGAAAAAATTAAGTCAAAATGGAAAAAAATCATGCAAAATAAAACATTACTATTGTACATTTCAAAAGTCAAAATGAAAATGTTAATATATCACATTTTTACGCGATTTTTTGGATATTATCCTTTTCGGAGAGGAGACAATTGAGAATTTGTGTGAATCGTTAAAATCAGTCCAGCGGTTCTTAAGTTATAAGCGTAGTAACTAACACAACTTACATTTATATATATAGATTTTTTTTTTGGGACGAGCTGAATGACAATATCTTTTCTGTTAACAAGTGTCGAATATGGTTTGTTCTGATATTTTTTCGCATTGCATAGTGTTTGATAGTGTCCCACTGATTTCTAGCTTGTCTTGAAAGAGAAATATATAAATCATTTAAAAAGCCCCGCTATGAAAAACCCATATATTTTTTCATTAAATTTGCTATCTTTACTTTAGCCATTAATGTGAAGAAAACTATTTCTAAAATGTTCACTTCGTATACGTACAACCTAATCTATGGGAGTTTGAAAATGTTATAGTTTGTTTTGAAATACCAAAAGTTTATGTTGAATATGTTTCCAACGTACTTTCAATGAGAGTTACCTGAGTACGCAAAAAAAAATTAAAAAACAAGGAAGTCCTCTGTGGTGGACGATGCTTTCAGATGAAGCCATGCTCCTTTGTACAGATATGAATAAACACTCCTGCTAACCATCGACCCTCTTCACGAAATACAACAAACACAAGCCATATTTGGCTTTTAGTAGAATTCAGTCAGTAGCCTTTTGAGTGGCTTGCTGGTCGAGTGTTGACTAAAAACTGTATTCGAGGCTCTAGTTAACCCAGTTAGCAAACCAAATTCAAATAAAAACGGATGTGTTTGTGTGGCCAGGGTTTGTATGGCAAAAAGCAAACTCATAGTCCCCACACAAACATCGACAGACTGACATTCTGGTCGTTACACTACACCTACCCAGGTAGCTGCATGTAAGATAGGGACCATAAAAAATGCCATATGGTAGCTAAATTTATAACCATTAAAAATTCAGCAAATCCCATCAGTGTAGATATAAAATTCATTAGAGCTACGTTTTTTATGCAAACATCCCCCAACTCTTTCCTTCCGCTTCCGCAGCCGCTGTTCAGTTCGTTCTACCCAATTTATGTTTTTCGTTAGAAAGGTAAATCTATGAAAACAACAACATAGAGAGGAAATGTTCAAAATATAAAATTGTTGCTCTCTGTCTCGTCGCACAACAAATTCGCGAATAAAAAAATAAAAAGTTAATATTTGTACAAGGATTTTTTTTGGTTAAAAGTCAACAAACTTGTTAATCATGGCTAACAGTTGAGTTAAATTTATGTGACAATTAGTTTTATGTTTTTTTATACTTTTATATTTTTTGTTTAACTAGACATTTATTACAAACATGTGAGATTTTAATATTTCAAATGTATGTATGGTGAATGTTATAAAGAATTGTTATTTAAATCATATCTGTTACTGATAACATTATAATTGTTCAATACTTTATGTTCAATTTAATTTAATGTTAATAATACCGTCAATTCATGAATCCGAATGAATTTGAATTTTCGACAATTATTTGATATATGGGAAATTTAAAATTTCTTTTAAACTTTTATTTTAAAAAGTGATTTTTTTGCCGGCACATCAGTAATTTTTGTTAAAATCTCAGTTATGGACTGATTGAGGGATATGGACTAATTATCTTATATTATCAATAAGATTTTTTTAAATCTATGAATTGGTCATTTGAAACAATTTTAATATCTACGCACAAATTTAAAAATTCAAAACCCTTTCAAGCACAAACACCCACTAAATTATGCAACTTTCGGGATTTGGCGAATTAGAGCAACACAATATAAACTGATTTAAAAATATCTCATTTCGATGCGAAATATTCTAACCATCGTTAATGCCACATTATGGCATGAGGCTAACCTTCGTACTAGCTTTATGTGTACTGCACTACATACCTCTTCAATTAAATTAAAAATAATACCAGATACACTTTAGTGTTCCGTATTTAAGTGAAAAAAGCCCCAATAAGCTGCTTATAATAAGCGATAATAAAACAAAAACGCATTCAAACATTGTGGTGTGTTCAAACATCATTATCGAAAATGTTGTTGTTTTTTTTTTTTATTTTTGGTAACGTGTGTTCGAGGGTGTTGTAAGAGGATGAAAATTAAATAACTTACATACATGCAAACGCACGGGACATTATAAAGTATCAATCAAGCTTCACGCCGGTACATTAGGGCGGATGCGAAACAATTATTGTTAATGATTCTTGTTATTTCGTAAATTTTTGCAATCGGCATTTCGGCGTTTTGGGAAATATGGTCGATCAAGCTTTTTCTAATAAAATCGATTTTAGTGAAGAAATCACCAGAACGATTCGATGGCTAGAATATGTTGCATGGATACATGGGATTAAGAAAAGATCCCTATATTTTTTGTACTGTTCAGAGAACATTAAATTTTTTATACCGTACGCCACTTTATAATACATGGTATTATGTCTTTATGCATATGTTTGTAACATGCAGATGGAATCGAAATAGACCCATATTTTCTTCCAAAGAATCACATATTGAGTCGGTTTTGTGCATATCCCTTTGTCCATGTATTTTTGAAAACAAAGTGTAGGTTGCATTTATTGTCCGTTTGAGATACAATTTTCCGCAAAACCCTAATGAAATTCGTGATAATTGGTCTAAATTTAGATATAGCTCCTATGTATATCATGCACTCTATTGTCCGGAGGGGCAAATGCCTCCGTCTAATTTCGAGAAAATCGAACCAGGGTTGGATATACCTCTTATATATATTGAACCATTGAGCCAAAACTACTGCTCATATATTTAAACAAATAAAAAACAGCTAATTTCGGCATTTTAATACCCTCCACCAATTGGAATGAAATTGCAAAATGTAAAAAAATGTAATTGAATATGTCAATATCATATGAAAACTGCCAATTATTTACCAGAGAAGGTGGTGCCGTTTATGAATGTTGGGAATATCTAATATTGGCTAAACGAAAAGGTGAATTTATATCAGCAATTGTCTCTTATAGAAAGCAGTACTTATTGCGAAATTCAAATTCCGAATTTGTAATAATTCTGGTAAAAAGTACTAAATACCGAATATATGGAGATACAGTCTTATAAGGCCTATACGAAACAGTAGACCTCTACAGACATTTATCTACCAGAGAAGGTGGTACCCATTACGAACTCTAAACACTAAGTTTGATATAATTGTGTTGAAAATGTAGCTAAAATCCTTAAAATACCGAATATTGTGAGGTATAGTTATATTGGAACTAGTATACCAAAACTTGGACCTATATAGACAGTAGTATGCAAACTCGGGTTAAAATTGTGGCTAAAATAGCCAATCACCTTAAAACTGGCGGTACAGTGATGTGGGGTTTATACCAAAACGTGGACCTATCTCACCCATTTTCGATAGCAAAAGTCCAGGAGACAGAAACTACATCTGAGTAAAATTGATCGGCTTACACCATTTTGTTCGCATGCTAGAATTACTTCCTCAAACGGACGGACATCGCTAAATCGACATAGAACTTTATGATGATCAAAAATATATATATTCTTCGTAAGGTCTAAAATTTATATTTCGAGGTGTTACAAACGATATGACAAAATTAATATACAGTCCATACTCCGGGTGAGAGTGTGAAAAAGATAGTAAAAATATTGCAAGCTTATTTCAATCAAAAAATTGTTTAAAAACATTTGAAATCCTGCACCAACCCTAGTGCTAATGGATTATATTCATGTGTTAGCAAAACCATTTTGCAAGTGTTCACTTGCCATATACTCGTACATGCATACAAATGCAAATGTATATTAAGCGTTTTACATTCATATCTGTGTACGCAATTTACAATCTCATTCGCACACTCTCTCACACACACACACACATACACGCTCATCCACATCAGTGGCGGTAATTTCATGGTGACAGTCGAATGCGAGTAGATAATGACATCTGGCTCTGATGAGATCTGATGTGATGCTGTAATTTGGCGTGATCTGAACTGTTACGGAAGGCTGAAGTGAATATGTAGCCGCGCCGAAACGCTGAGAGTTTGCTTAAACATGCATGTGATAAGACCAGTTTGCGGGGATATTAAAATAAAATAAACAACAGTTATCTGATGAAATACATCGGAAAATACCTCTGCAATGTAATGACTGTTGAGATACATACGCACACACACACATACACACGCTCACACAAATTTGCATACACAACCATTGATGTACACAATTATTGTTAATGATGGGCAAATTGAAATAATGCCATACAATGGCAACAAAGGACAGAACAATTTGATGCGACGACGAAGGCTACAGCAACGGCACGGCATAGTTTTTTTTAACGTTTCCGTCCTCTGATATAAATTGCAAATGATTTGTTTTTAATTAAATTTTAAATTCTTTTTGCAAATTGATTCCATAGAAATTAATTAATGAGCAACCCTTTTTGTGTCTTTACTTTTGTAGATAATTTGTGCAATCCATTATCGACCACAAGGGAACCTTTTGAAGGTAAGTGTAAACATCCACTTGTTTCTGATTTATTCCATGCAAAATAAAAGTGCACATGTAAAGATGTGGAATGTGTTTGGAGACTATGCAAAGTGGTCCAATAGAGTTTGGAAATTGTGACACTTGTGACCTTAATTGTGAAATTTAAGTAACTCTTTTGAAATTCTAATTAAAATCCTTATAAATACAGAGTGAAAATTCTTAATAAAACTCAACTACAGACAATTTTTTAAATGGAGTGAACTCTTTATTGCAGCCAAATAAGCATTTACACAAATCTAATGGTATTGAGATGATATTATGTCGGAAAAATCGTCAAACTACCACTAACACAGAAGATTGTATATCAATTTGAAGTAAAGGGAATCCCAACTAATACTAATTTGAATGTATTATGCATAGTGAGCCTCTTAGAGGATAAAAAGACTACATCAATTCGATAGATTTTAGCACGTTATTATTTATTTGAAAGCATTAGCTTTCAGCTTATACGGTTCAGACCATTATTTCCCAAAGTTTGCTAGATTCCAACCAATCTAACAAGAGTTTAATCATTTTATATACCCTCTACCAATTGGAAGGATCTTAAAAATTTAAAAAAAAAACCTGGAACATACCACTTAAATGAACACCGTAAATGGGGTCTATACGAAGACTTTTTACAAGCTTCAAACTTTAAATACGAAATTTGTAACAATTCCAGTCAAAAATGTCGCTAAAATCATCAAAAACCGAATAAGGGTACCGTTATATGAGGGCTATACGATATCGTGGACCTATGTAGACAATTCTTATGTAGGCGCTAAAGTATTCAGAAGGAACTCCTATTGAAAAAATTGGCTATAATGATGAAAATACCGAATATCCGGAGGTACCGTTTTATAGGGGATACACTATATCGTGGACCCATACAGACAATTCTCTTTCAGGGGAAGTAGAGTACTTAGAAGGAACTCCTTGTGTGGATTTTGAGACAATTTCATTAAAAAATTGAGCTAAAATCATCAAAATACCGAATATCAGGAGGTACCGTTATATGGGCGATATATGATATCGTTGACCTATGTAGGCAATTCTCATCCAGGGGGCAAACTACTCAAAAAGAACTATTTGTGTGGATTTTCATTGCATTGAATCATCAAAATCAAAAATACCGAATATCTAGGCTATATGATATAGTGAAGCGATATAGCCCATCTTTTTTTGCTTCCTATGTTAATTTGCGAACATAGCTAAATCGACTTAGAATTACAAATGGAATGACGAACTTAACATACTCTGCATACTAAAATAGCCCACAAAACATTTACTTCAATGGGAAGGATGTATTTGTTTTCTACTTTTTGTCATTATAGGCTTAGCATCAGTTTCATTATTGGTAGCTTTGAGTCGCAGTGACTTTACCAACCGAAGAGGTTGTTAAAAAAGGAAGACTTCAACAGCTTCATCATAGAGGCTAGGATATTTCCCAGCAACCCAGAGCCATATTTCGATTTTTGTTTGCGATTAAAAATATTTCTCATTTGTTTTGATCGACATATTACTTTATATTTGCTCCTGAAATTGGTTAGCTCTCCCCTAACGATTTCTTGACGTTTTTCCTCCTTTTTCCAAAGTAGATAAATAGACAGTGGCTACTGTTAGCTATCTAAGATTAGGGCTTCAATACAATTATATTTACTGTTCTTTGCAAAATCTCCCTCAAAATTATTTTGTTTAGAACGCCTCATGAATTGCTAAAATGTCGGATTGTTTTACCAGTTCATTCAAATATATTAATTTGACAAAAATTCACTAATTTTTCGTGCAGTAGATGGTTCGCGACCTATAAATGGGAAATACTTACAATAAAACTAAGGGCTGGCAGAAACACGGGTGAATCACAATAAAGAAGACAGACAAATTTTCCCCAATGGTTTCGCATAAATGCTGCGGTATTTTATTAATGCAGCGTCAAATTTCATATTTAAAGGCTTGAGTCGTCATCGGCTTATTCGCAAACCATCGGCTTAAAAAAAAAAAACCAAATAAGAAAAACTAAAGGTGTTAAATCGCACGAGCTAGTCTCCAAAACCCGAAAAAACACGACTGTGAAGTGACTAATGCAGCAATTGAATTGTTTCACTGGCTGTATGACATGTGGAGCCGTCTTGTTGAAACCACATGCCCTCCACATTCATTTCTTCAATTCTATGTAAGAAAAAAACTGGTTATTATGTCAAGATAACGATTTCACGAGTGCGTTCTAGTTGCGACACCCTTTATATCATTACATTTTCTCCCTAACAAGGCGACTCCAAACATCGAATTTGAAACAATTCCCTTAAGATATGTGACTAAAATCATTGAAATACCGAATATATGGAGATTCTGTTACATGGGATCAATACCAGAACAGAGATAGATTTCTGCTCGAATTCGGTTATAAAATATGGTTTAACGTCCAAAAATACCTTGACTTCGTTTGGATGCAAGAGTGACTTCCACGGACGGCCGAAAATGGCTAAATCGACATCGAATTTTATGGTGTTCAAGATTATATCAACATTGTAGTGTATTTTAGTTAATATACCCTTCAAATTATGGTGGAGGAATGACAAATGACATTTCTGACCAATTTTAAAAGTATGTAATCACAGCTCAAAACGTTCATTATGTTAATGTGTATATTTTTGCAACAACAACGCCATATTCCGTTAAATTCAAAAATAATTTGAATGCCACTAAAAGTTTATGTTCCAAATTTTTATACAATGTTTGTCATTTTTATTATCAACGGCAAATTCCATTGAATAAATTATATATTTATGTGTGGATGTGTATATTTATTATTTTTGTTTCCAAGGTTATTGGCGAATTTTGGCTGTTAACGTCAAATGACACATTTTCAATGTTTGACATTCAATTTTATTCCTAAAAGTTTTATTAATTATCTGCTTTAGAAAGTTACCCAACACAAATCGATTATGTGATTAAGTTCAAAATTCTCATTTTCCTAAACATTCGATATTTGAAATATTGACGCTAATCTTTTCCAAATGACACAATAAAATTAGATTGCTCTGATCAAGCAAATTATTTGCAAATTTCTCTTCGGGTTTCAATTACAAACAGACATCAATTCATTCCAAAACGCTCGACTCCACTGACCTTTTGTTCTTCGAAAAGAAATTGAATTTCAAATTTAATGGCAGTCAAATGAGAGAGATCGACACCGAACTGGCGAACATGGCAATTGGATGTTCAATGACTTGGCAATAATGCCATAACATTTAGGACATTTGCGTCTAACGGCAGCCATAAAACATAACGAATAAATAAAGGCAAGTTTGTTTTAAATTTAAGCGGAATGTCAATTTAATAGAAACTTTAAATAGACCGAATAACCATGCCGGAAGCAAAGCAGGCGGGCAGCTCACAAAGATAAAAGACTTTGCATAGAATATTGGTAGAAACACAAACAAAGGATAACTAAGCAAATTCCTCGTGCATATAGACGAGCGAACGGCCAGTGGCGACCCATAAAATACACACATATCCTGGCGGTTGTGTGTGCCTGTGTGCGAGCATTTCTTTGGGAGTTGATGGTGTTGACTGACTTTCATGTGGGTGTTGTGTTGTGGATAAATTATCGATTTTCGAAATTTGAATGTCTTTATTAACAATTTGTAACGTTTTTTTATGGGGGTCTATGGCATGGTATGAACAAATATATATGTATACTGCCGTGGGAGTATATGGATGGTTGGATGGATAGATGGAAATTTCCCTGTAAATATGGCGGTTCTTGCATGTGTACGTGTGATTGTGCGGATGTAGGTCGGTCGATGTGTTATTGTGTCTAATGCTATTTTTGAATCTTTTCATGTTGAGGGGGGGCTGGAGAATTCTACTGATTGCACGCTTCATTAGTCAGTAAATCCAGTGATGAACAATGCTCGCAGAGGCATTCAATGCCAGCATGTTTAGTTCTCTTCAACTTAGAAAACTGTTTTGCTAAACAACAAAGGATAAAAAGGAATTTTTGTGGTATATTTGCCGTGGACAGGTCCTTTGCAACTGCAGGTCAATTTATAGGCAGATTCTTTAAATTTAGAAAAAAATATATGTGGGTGTGTAATTAGACCAATTTTATAAAATAAATCTGTACATATTTATTTTTGATTCGGTTCATTGGAACCGTATCTTTATTGATAAGGCAGAAAAATAACAATTTACTGCTATAAAAGGAATATTTTAAAAAAATCAATAGTTTATCAAAAGGTAGGAATCTTCTGTTCTAAAAACTATCACAAACTGGGTTTGAAGGCGGTTTTGATTATCTCATAGTGTAATAATTATCAATTTAATAATAAAAGCTTATAGTTTTCAAAATCATCATATATGTTTTGCGAAATTCAGCTGGGGTAACAGATTTATTGGTGAGGAGAGGAGGAGGAGAGGAGTTGTCTCAAAGTCGAAGGAACTTCGGCATGGATTTCACATTATGTTAATATAATATAGAACGCATATAGCGAAAAGCCAAAGCACCCAAAACAAGGCTCTGTTTGGTGCCGATATTGATCCAGGGGAATAATTTGGTATTTTTTTTTCGAAAATGAGCAAGGTGTGGCGCTATCGTTATCGGGTTATGCTGAAGAAATGTTTGTTTCCATACATAAAGATAAAAATATTGGCAAATCTTGGTTTCAACAGGACGGCTCTACGTGCCACACAGTCGAAAATACACTCGATGTTTTGCCCTGTTTTGAAGATCGAATTATCAGCCGCTACGATTTTATACTGTTGGACTATTATTTATGGGGTGCCGTCAAAAATAAGTGTTACTCCGACAAGCCAAAAGCAATTGACGCCTTATAGAACAATAATCGTGAAGCAATTGGTGAAATACAGCTGCACACAATAATTTACTTAAGAATTGGACCAATGGATTAGGCTACTGCATGGCCAGCCGATGCAATCATTTGAATATTTGTCTCTCCTTTTAGTAACAGGAAGGTTAGTACTTGCAAATAAAAAAAGATTTTTGAGAAAATGTTCAGTAGTTCAAAGCATTCAGTAGCATTTTCAAAAAGAAAAGTTAGGTGGCGCATCCAGTACATTTTCAATACTCTTGCAGTTAGTAAGTAAGTTCACACATCGAAATATTGTCAATTGTTTAATTATTTTAAATATAATTCCTCAATATATTTAATATCTTTTTCAGAGCTAGTATAGAACGGAGATATTAACTAGCGCACACATATCGATATATCTATCAAATTCGAAATCGAAATTTCCACTGCAAAACAAGCAAAAAAAAAAACTTTTCCATAAAAAAGATAACATAGTTTCTCGTCTTTAATTCATTTTAATGTCCCTATGTTTTGAATAGCTTAGGAATTCATTTTTGCGTTGCTCTTAATCTCATTCTTAATATTTAAAAGAAGTTATCTTTAAAGTAGACGTGTTCGCATCTACTGCTTTCAGAATTTTAATGACAGGTATTTTCTTGACTTGACCAAACTTGTTATTATTGGCAGTAATAATAAATGTAAAAATTGAAAATTTTTTCCTGTTGGAGAAACTAAATTGTTATTCACAAATGCGCTTCTACACATTTCCATTTTTTTCAACATAAATAAAGTAAAGTTTTATGTCATCATATTATACGCTCTGTAGTGCATTATCAAGTCGGTGCCACTCAACTTAATTGTGCATTACATTTATTGTTCATGCTTGCCTGCCTGCACGGATGTTTATGGCTGTGATGGTAGTTGTTTGTTTTTTCCATCTTTTCATCTCCATCTCCTCTCACAGCTCCACCGAGTGGAATGAATAAAAGAAGGCGTTGTTTCATAACATCAAACAATTTACTACTCCCTTACCCAGCAGCGTCAGCGCCAGCGTCAATATCTGTGCCGTCAAATACAGTTATTTAATCTCCCACTTATCATCATTTTCAGCTTTTAGCGTTCAGCCTTTTTGGCCATACTACAACGGAGCAGTATCTGTTTGTATAGCAGCAAAATTGTGGCTGATACTGATGTGTTGTAGATAGATGGATTCCTTTGAGAAATAAGAAGCGTTGTTGCTGTTTTTGAAACTAATACCAACGCTTGGCTGCTTGATGGGTCAGTTGGATGGTTCGGATACTCTGGCATTACTGTGCAGTTATATTCTCCATGGCTATTAGGATTAATGCGTAACTTCACATACACCCACACACACACACAAGTTTGAATGTGTGCATGTATAAGTTTAAATACATTGGGGCTTTTGGTGCGGCCAAAACGAACAATTGAAAAGATAAATTATTTTCACTGAAAGTTTGAAATAAAAAATTAAACGTTGCGAGAGGAAACTATAAATAAAAGAATAATTACCGCAAATGCCATGAGATAACCTTGAGTAATGATGTCAATTTGAGTCGCGAGGAAAATAACGTTAAATCTATTCCAAAAGAATACATTCTAGCAACATTAGGTGACAAATGCCAGACATTAGAAGATATGTTTTCGTTTTAATAGCAGCAATATTTAATATTCATCCACAATTTATAAAACAACAGTTCATGAACATTTCAGTTTATAAACAAGACGGGAAATTTCAATAACACAGTACCAATATTCAATTCCATTTTCTTTGGATAATCTTTCATTTTGGCAACATCTGTTGCCTGCCTCATTTTTACGTTAATCAGCAACTTTCAAATATATTCTATGATTAAATTTCTTTGTTAATATATTTCGATGAAAGCATCAAGATATTAAAAAAGAAAATTAGGTCGGTAGCTCCAACACTTTTAAATTACAAAAAAGAAGCAAGTTAAAAAGTATCAATCGGTCATGCCGACAGGAGTATCTCTGGTTTGAATGACTGACTTGGACTATATTGATTACTTCCTTTACTTTATATCAAATATGTGTGTATATAATTTTTGAAAATGCTGAACTTTGGTGTGGGAGTTACCTAAAAGAGGGAATCAACATATCCCATTTTAACAGACATATTTGTACATATGAATATTGAGATACGCGATGTTTAAGGAAATTTGCTTTTCAATTTTTTTTTGGCATATATTTTAATATCTTGAGGGAAGGCATCAGAAGGATCTCTGGTTGGTAAAAATGTTGACCCGTTGTGGGGAGTGGGCACATGTATTCATATTCACACTAGACCTTGTGTAGGTAAAATTATAAGAATATGCGAAGTTGGAAAATAATTAGATGGCCCATTCGCGTTTTATGGTTACTCAAAATGTTGATATGTTTTGGGGTCTGGACAAGAAGGACTGATCCGTTTTACTATTCTTCATACCATATGTAGAAATATTGAGATGTACTAAATTCGAAAACAATCGGACTCTCATTTCAAATTTTATAAAGGATGTAATTATTTCAAATGTCGGAGGTACTTGAAGGAGAGAGGCGATGCATACCATCTCCGAACTCGATCTAAGTTTGATGATAATAGTACAATGTGCCATATCGGATACTCAAATGCCCCTAAATCAACTCCAAATCTCCTGAAATTTGTTTTGCACAAAGAGACCTAGGGTCAAAAAACGTTATTACGATGAGGCACGTTTTGGTTACATACCCTCTGTAGGCTTATGGCTGAAAGTGAAGGGTAAAGCAATTTACATTTTAAATGACTTTCCTGAATTTGTAAATGTTATTTTAAAATTTTGCAGAAAGGTCTAAAGGTGAGAATACATAAAAATCTTTTTTGACTGGCTCCTTCGGAAAATAAGAAAGGAGCGTAGGGCCAGAATCGTTTTAAGTCAACCTAAAACTCTTTTGCTCCTCTACGAAGAAGCCAGCCGAGGACTTGAGCCAGTCAAAAAAGCTTTGTATGTATTTTCACTTTATGTCTACATAAAGCCCAGAGAAAAGGACGGGTCACATAGGTCCCTGTTTCGGTATAGCATCTGACTTATACATATTATTAGAATTCAAATGATAGTGTTATTATTTAGGATTTGCGTCATACACTATTTAAATACTATGTTCATGTTCTGATGTGCTGCAATTTAAACGGCTTTCAATTTTGTCCTTGGCTTTGTTAAATAACAAGACATAGCCGAATTTCGAGATTATTTCAGATTCGCAATTTCCTAAAGCCCTCAATAGAGGGTCCCCAAAATGTTGAAGATTTTTCGCATTTGTATACATAAATTTTGTTCGTTTAAGGAATCAATTTTATAATATAAAAAAATATTTTCTGCCGGATTGTTCACTCCACAATGCCTAAAATTTCAGCTTACCGCTACATGAAAGATATGCAAGCACTTAAAATATATTAAAAGATATTAATATTTCATAGCATAAAATTACACCGTTTTTCGATGAAGAATATGGTTTAGGTTTTAAAACACCAATAATCAACCTGACACAACAGAATCGTAGGCTTCCAAATTTCAACATTTAGTTTGAAGATCGATTTTATTCCTTGGAAGCTCAAAATTTCAATTTACAGCCATTTTGGCTGAAAATATGTATATTCCCCTAAGCGGTGCCGTAGTTTACCATAACTACTGAGCCTTTCTCTGAACTTCAATCCTGCGGACATTGCTTAATCTCTTTAAAATTTCGTAATTACCATGCATATTTTAAGGAATTACAAACAAAAAGATAAAATTAATAACGAGAGTTAATGTTTTTAGCTTTTCCATTGTAGCTAATTTATTAGGTACACCAAGAACTGGTAGAAGACAGTTCATATAACAGCTTGATAAATACAAGACAAATCATTTAAAGAGATTTAAATAACGATAAACCCAATACTATTATCTGCTAATTGAATTTTTTACTACCGAATTGCATTATTAAGTTTTGACACCAAAGAGGTTGTTTTAATAACGATTTATTTTTAAATCATACTTGCAAGTTGTTTTTTATCCATTTGGTTTTAGACGGGGCCTATTTTGACCATGTACTTGAAAATTTGATTTTTATTGTACAGTGCTGTGATAAATACTTTAGCCGCTTTGAATACTTTAATGCCAATATTGCTACAGATTTATGACATAAATTTGTATTTCATAAAAATGTTCCCGACTTTTACACATGTTATTTTCAGAAAAAAAATTAAAATTTTCTGTAGAATCCTGTAGATTCTTTTACAAATAAGACAAAAATAATAGCCAAATAGTTCACAATGTAGGACAGAAAATTGTCCATTGATTACATGTCCAAAAATGATTATATTTCGTACCAAGTTACTTACGAATTCAAGAAGGCAGATGCCCAGATTAATTTTTGTTTTTATTTCGAAACTTGAAATTTCATTCGAAGACACGTTCTCACAATTAATGTAATAAATATATGGATTATGCAAATACAACTATAGTTCTTAAATCTTTTTCCAACATGTACTCAAATAGCAATGAAAAATGACTGGGACAAGTCACGACGCCAAAATTGATACGGCAGAGCATTGTGTTTATTTAAGATTGTGACAATGTAAAAGTTTCCAGACATCTGATTTATACAACTTCACAAAATTACATTTCGAAAATGGGGCATAGAGAAATTCTAGTTTCAATTTAATGCTGGAGTGGCTAAATCTGAATTTTATTTATGTAAAAAAACGACACAATGCAAACTTCAACGCTAAAGATTTTATGTATATGTATATGACTATACACACATACATATATTGGTCGTTTTTTCATTGAAAAAAAATATATGTATCAATGCTCCTGTATTAGCTAGCAAGCATTGCCCTCCCGCCGGGGACGTGAAAACAAACACTTCTGGTAAATAACCGAAATTTTGTCACCAAATGTCATAAAGCCAAAACAAAGTACACAAATAAAAATAAATCAAAATGTGATTTTTGCAATACGGAATTAATTTTGTAAAAGATTTTCTTTTTTTTTTGGTAGTACGGAAAATGTACAAACACATATTTACATTTGGTGTGTCAGGAATTTTCAGATATAACAACATTTATTTTGGTCCATTTGCAACTATAAATTTTGTTATTATCGAGCATGTTTGTCCACAAGCAACTACATATTTTGTAAATGTGCAAACACTCAACGCTTAGTTGAGTAAACTCATGCATCCGTACTCAGTAACAGAGGTTGGCCAGAAGAAAGCAATAAATATTCAAAATCAATTTTTACTTTTGGCAGACATTTTTTTCAATTTTTATCATAATCTATGAATGTAAATTGTATACGGAAAATCAGTTCAGTTATAATTCTCCTAAACATTAGATGGAGCGGAGCGAAATATTTCCAAGTACACTTACATACATACTATTCATGAGGTTTTTATGTAATTGTAAGTGTAATTGATTGATAAATGAAAAAAAAAGATGCGTTATTTAGGTTAAAAGCAAAAAATATTAAATTTCGCCTAAGTTATTTATAAAAAATAGAAAATACCATAAATCGGGTGGTATCAAAACTTGACCTACACGGACAGTTGTTTGCAATAATGGTTTTTACCCTTTGGGAACAAACTGCAAAATTTACAGCCAATTCTATTGAAAATCTGAATCTAAAATACCATAAATTTATGGCGGATGTACCAAAAAATTGGCCGATACTTTCAAGTTATTATTAGTAGTAGTCCTACTGTTAAAAAATTAAATGTTGAATGCCCTTCATGGCTTTAGACCAGCCTCAGAGGTTTCAGAGAAAAATAATATAAGTGAGGTATATCCAATTGTGAATCGATTTTCACCGAATTCGGCAGAGGTATTTTTACCTCTCATACCAAATAACATTACTAGACAGGGTGAGATAAAAAAACTGCAACCAACTTCAGACTGGTGTCATTTTTAAGCCACTCGTCCGACAGTTGTTTACATGCGTACAATAGCATTTTGGCTCTTGTAAAAGCACTCCAGCATTTAAATGTGAATAAATATTTGGTGTCTCGTACCATTGTTCGTTACCGTGATACTGGTAGCGTAGCCCGTAGGAAGGAAAACAGCAACATCAGCAGAAATGGTTTGAAAAGTAAAGAAGCGACCTGGTCGAAGCCTGCGTCGCTGTGGTCGAAAAATGGCTCGTGAGCTGAACATATCGCTATAATCCATTCGGCAAATATTGAAAAATTAACTCGGGGTAAAGCCATTGAAATTCCAAAAAGTGCAAGAACTTACACCGCTATAGAAATAGAATAGAATTAAGTTTTCTCCGATGAGAAAACATTCCAGCAGTTCGTAAGAAAACAAAATTATCGTGTTTACTTGCCAAAGAGGTCAGCTGAAAATGTGCACCTTCGGTTGGCCACCAGAACTCAAGCGCCGGCCGTGGTGATGGTGTTGGCCGCCATAACAGCCGAATATTATCGCGAAAATATTCTGGAGGGTGTATTAAAGCCTTGGGCACGCAAACATTTTGTACGCAGACCTTGGATTTTCCAACAGGACTCAGCACCATCGCACTCAGCACGTGTTACTCAAGAATGGTTACAAAATGGGTTTCCTCGCATCATTTCCAGCGCACAATGTTCACTAAAATCTCCGGAGACCAATCCGTTGGACTATTGTGAATGGAGTATTTTGGAAAGCAAGGTTGGCACTACAAAGTACCAAAGTCACGATCACCTCAAGCAAACGCTTCTCCGGGAATGGACCAAAATACCGGAGAGCATCATTCGGGCGGTGACGGTTTCATTGGCCATTTGAAGGCCATAATTCGTGACAAAGATGACCGATTCGAACGAATCTAAACTTATTCTAAAATTTGATGCTATTTCCGACATTTTTGCTTAGTATCGCATTCTTTTTGCATCAACAAATACTTTGAAGCTTTTTTGTGCACCCACAACCAGCGCATAGGCTAGATTTAGATTAATGTGCAAAGAAGCAGTTATGATTTTTTGAAAGCATATTCAATAAATAATAGGTTTGTAATGGTTTTATTTTAAAGCAATCTAAAATGCAAATTCATACCTTCATTACAAATTACGTTGCCTTGGAATGCCAGTTTAAATGAAAATACATTTCTAAGCTCCCGCCACACCACCTTAAATGGAATCGTTTATTCGATAATTGCGATATGAAATAAGTTAACTTACTTCTATCGTACAGTATCATAAATTGAGACGTTTAATTTTGTAGACATTGTAAAATTCTATTTTTTGATATCATTAAAAATATTCAATTTGATATTGAAGGAAATTCGAAAAAAATACAAAACACAATTGGGACAAATAAATACTTTTTGTGCAGAACGTGGTCTAATGAAGTGGAAAAATATAGCACACACACACGAGTCAGGTTGCGTATTAATGTTCGCTCACACGCACGCATGGGTATGAACAATGTACAGGACTCAAAGAAGACAAATAATAGAAGAAATGATCCGAAAATCTTTTCAGAAGCTTAATAACAGAAGTAAATTTCAGGGTGAGCACCGATAGGTATCACTGACTTCTGGCTGGGTTTTTATCATTGATTTATATGCATATCGTATACTTCAACGTAAAAATAATGCTTTCTTACCTAAACCATATATATGTATACATATGTATGTATGTGAGTATGTAAGAATGTGTTCACGTCGGCCTGTGTTTGAATATCTCAAAAATTTGCGGGTGAGGATTGAAGTTTTTATGCGAGTGATTTTACAAATGCAAATTTATACGTGGATGAGTATTTGAACACGTTTTGAATTTTGCCGACAACTGGAGGCAGCGAGATTCCATCAAAGGGAGGGTGGATCAAAGTGCGTGGTCCACAGTTGCAAAAGGATGTGAACAAATGTGTTAGTGTTAAAAATGAAATGAATTTACTTTTTTCTGTTGCGTTGATGTGGCATTGGTGCTGGTCCTGTTGTTATTTCACATCATATTCTTTTTATATATTACGTGACGTTCGTTCGTTTGTTTGGGAGGAGTAGATGTGAAACTCAATCCCGCTAATATCGAATGAATGAAAAAGTGAGCTAACGAACAAACGGCATGTAAACGAGCTAAAGTTAGACAATGATTTTTATTCAGTCATTACCCGCACTTCCGTAATATGACACCCCGACCAACAAACACGCACATACCTCATGAACCTACAATGTACATGTGTGTATGTATGTATTTACGCGTACATATTTCATTTGGCGCACATTGCATACATATGCGACTACTTTGGCGAAATGACAATGATAAACACATACACACGCACTCACACTAGCACACAACAAATGCCTACGATGTAATGTTTATTCAAAAACCTCAAACCAGCCTTCCGACCAACCAGCGAGGCAGTCATTCAGTCAGTCAACCAACCAGCCAGCCAGCCAGCCAGCCAGCCGAATGCAAACGTTGTTTTGATATGCAAATCCTGCACGTAAGAAATCACAAATCAGTTAAAATTGAAATCGAGTGAAAATCTGTGCTGTGTAAGACAGGAAATGAATATTCCTATTTGAGTGAGTGTGTGTGAGTGTTTGTGCGCATTTGGATAATATCTTCGCTCGTTGGAGGAAGAAAGTTGGAAGGTAACCAAAATGACAAGGCACTTAGTCGTTGTTACTTTTGTAACACAGCCTTTAATTGATTTTCATGCAGCTGTATTCTAAATACTGATTTATGGGTCCATGGCAAATACTCTTCATATGACTTGGTGAACGTATTTAATTTAAGGCATTTAAAGAAAGATTTACATATATATATTTTTAAGTGGTTCTTGTAATTAATTTAAATTATTCAGCTAAAAGATCTAACAACGAATTTTTGTGTAAAGCATGCGCTTTAATTTTCCAGTGCTGTTATATAACGTCATCCGCTATATTGTTGAATAAATATAATACTCCTTCAAATTCATTTTCCGAAAACGGAATTTTCATATATCACCCTCTAAGGGGGTGACATCAGAAGATATGGGATTATGTTTTCTAATTTAACATGATACGAATTTGATGAAATTATAGTAGTGTTCGATTTTTTGTTGAATTGGTCGTTTGTGTTATGTGCCAGTTGGAGTAATACCTATTTTTCCAACTTTGGTAGACATTTTGGGCTGTGAAAAGTTTGAGGAACATAGAATACAGTTCCCACATTTTACACGAGATCCTGGACGTAAAAGCTACTTTAAGTTCGGCAGGGTAACATTTTTATGCCCTTCACTTTGTGAAAACTTGATCGGCTATACGCCAATCCCTTAAACTTGGCAGTTTCCTTATATGGGGGGAGATCTTCTAAGTACCAAAACGAATCTGATTTCGTTATATGAGCGCTGCTTAAAATGCCAAGAGTCGGACAGAAGGATGAACGTGGCAAAATTGGGGACGGGTAATTTTACTTCTTTTGTGAGGAAATTAAGAGAAAACTCCAGCAAGATCTTTAGA
This sequence comes from Musca domestica, assembly GCF_030504385.1. Classification (NCBI taxonomy): domain Eukaryota; kingdom Metazoa; phylum Arthropoda; class Insecta; order Diptera; family Muscidae; genus Musca; species Musca domestica. Next base: position 468,373 of record NW_026712230.1, on the reverse strand, counting down.
AGAATGCAGTTAGAGTTTTGTATAATAAACTATATAGTAGCTGGAACCGTTATACCAAAACGGGAGCCTATATAGACAATTTTATACTACAAAGATTATAATCTATTGCATGTTTTAAAACCAAATTTGACATAATTTCGTAGATAAATGTGACTAGGATTATTAAAATATAGAATATCCATCTATATATCAAATGCGAACTATTGAATGAAAACCGTTGACCAATATGAACAATGTTTTGACATCGGTCGATGAATCCCTTATGAAGTACAAATACCATAATTCACACAAATCTATTAGAAAATATGGTTTAAATCGTCAAAAAATCAAATATTAGATAACATAGTCCAAGATATTCATTGTTCTGCTAAAATTCATCACGAACTACAAATGCCACTTTTTAGGCAAATTGGTTAAATAATGTGGCTAAAACCACCAAAATACCGAATACGAGAGGTACCGTTGTATGTGGCTATCCCAAAATTTGAACCGATATATATCATTTTCAATACCAACCGTACTAGACACAATACAAACTACTGTGACAAATTTCCACGTTAAATAATATGGGCTGTATCTTGATTTTATAAGACAGACAGACAGACGGACATTGTTAAATCGACTTAGAATTTTATACTGATCATGAATATATATTCTTAATGGGGTCTATGACGAATATTTAGGGATGTTACAAACGGAATGACAAATGTAATATTCTTCCTTTCCATGGTGGAGGGTATACAAATTTTACGTTGTGCTAGCTTCGATTTCTATGAGATATATTTTTATATCTTTAACTTTATGGCTGATGGGAAATACCGCTTCTCTCTCTTTTTTACTTTCATACAAAAGATCGAAATTTCCAAAAAAAAGTATATTCAAACATGGCACATTCTAATTTTAAGATTAGCCTCAGAAAGGGTCATCTTTTAAAAAATATAAACTCTCGTAAAATGTGAAATTAATATCCTTCTTTCTTTAAACTTAGCATATCCTAATATTTTGATTTTATTTTCAAAATTTTGTCGATATTTCGATCCACTCAACTTTTGTTTTTTCTTTACGGTTTTGTTTTTTAATTTTGAAATTTGAGGAGTTGTACTTCCTTGAACAGATATATTCTATCTTTACACAATTTAGCAGATAAGCAGATAAAGTTTGTACTAAATCGGAGACCCCTTTTCTATTATCATAGTATGAAGGTATAGTAAAGAAAGAAAAGGATGGACACACAAGCTAAAAAAATTGATCATCATAATATAAATCCTCGGAAAGTAATATAACTACAAAGAAAATAATGAAAATTCAAAGAGTGAAGTATTTGTGTTTTTAAGTTCAGCTAATCTTCCCAGCCTATCTGCCGGATTCTTAATGAAATGAAAACTGTATTTCGGAAAAGTATAACACTGCCACTATCTTCATACACTCCATATCTCTTGTGATATGTTTCCCCCATACTTTCTGGCCGAACAAATATAAAAAATGTGTACGTCTATTTACATAATCCTATGAAACTAGATCTCTACTCAAATTTGTGTTTATGTAATTCTCCTTTCATTCTTTTTGTTCATGCTCTGACCATTATGGCCTTTCGACAGAATAGCAAACACAAAACGTAGTAGTTTAAGTCAAAGAAGGAACATTAAACGAAAGGAATATACAATGAATTTGAACATTTTATTGCCTGGGTATTGCGTATTCTGACCAAAGGCCAACAATGTTTGCACAAATATTTGCTCTAATTCTTTGATTATTTCTTTTTCTGTCCGGGTACGTAGGGCCCTCCTGCATATGGAAACACAGATTTTAATCTTCTAACCACAGTCGTTAGATACAAAGTCATTTGTTTTGTCATTACATATGCGGTTGAAGGAAACCTAATTAAACTTTGGCCATGATTGCTAATGCTGAAATCCTGGAGGCTCGTTTAATAATCTCGGGAGAGAGTAACAAGTTCCATCAAAAGAGAGAGATGATGGAAATTTTATGCAGAAAAAAGTTTTATTTTTGTGATAGATCAACAATCATTTTCCCAAAAATATCTGAATACAAATATTTTCTTAGTGGATGAGTTAGATTGTTTTTGAAATGCCCTAAATTTTCCTAAGTGTTGCACTTGGAGCACAGGGGTCAGACTTGTTTGTTTGTTATAAACTTTAAATAATTTGGCTTTTTTAGTTCCTTTTGTAAACCTACTTCAGTTATAGTTAACAACATTGGTTCTGTCGGTAGGTCTAGGCGACTACCTTATTTTCGTCGCTAAATTCCTCTTCATTACCACCCTCACAAAGGATTAGCAATTTAAATTTAGTCGATCAAAATTTAGATAAAATTTTACTGGTCAAATTGAAATGAACCCTGAAAATTTGCAGTTTTTGCACTTATTCACAGTTCACATAGCGTTCGTACTTATAAATGGTCATATGTTGAGGTTTAACGAATTCAATATTTAACGAACTTTAAAAAATGTTTGAAGTTCATTTTAGCAGACCTCTTTCGCAAATAATCACGATCATTCTGTTTGTTTACAACTGCTGGGCAACGAATGTTTTCTCACCGGAGAAAACCGAATTCGGCAGTTCACCACTTTCGACAAAGCGAAGCACTTTCTTTCTGTTGCGGTGTAAGTTCTTGCACTTTTTGGAATTTCAATGTCTTTACCCCGAGCTCATTTTTTAAATATTTGCAGAATGGAATATTGCGATATGTTCACCTCAAGAGCCATTTTTCGGCCCCTGCAACGCGGGTTTCGATCAAGTCGCTTCTTTACTGCTGATGTTGCTGTTTTCTTCTGTCCACTTCCTTGACGTCGGGCTACGCTACCAATATCACGATAACGAGTGATGGTACGAGACACCAAAGATTTATTTACATTTAAATGCTGGAGTGCTCTAACGATAGCCACTTGTGGTTTTCTAGCCAAATATAAAGAAATCACACTATCACGCTTGAATTCCATCACGAATAACTTTTTTTCCGGAAAATTCACAGCAAAATGCTTTTGTACGCTTGTAAACAATATAATGAAATGTCGCTGGAATAATTTTAGCAGCTGTCGGACGAGTGGCTTAGAAATGATAGCAATCTGAAGTAGGTTGCAGTTTTTTTCATTTCACCCTGTAGATACCGCCAAAACTCAAATATTGATAGAACTTAAGGAAAAGGCGATACAAAAAAGCACTACAAGCTACTAAAATATTAACAGAAATTAACATTTTACTTCGTTGAAGTTATTAAAAACAGAATTTTTTAGGTAGATTTAAAAAAAAAAAATAAATATATACTAATAAAAAACAATTAAGCGAAGGCTATAGTCGTGCGTGGCCGACCATGTGATACGCTATAACACTACAATATGGTAGAGGCCACCTTTTGTCCAAATTCATTTTGAAAGATTTCGTTTTTGAAATTATGTCATAGAGCACTGTCCAGATATTACCCTTAGCTTTTTGACCAGGGACATTTGTCCAATATTTACGCACTCCGTTGGCTGTTAGTTACAGCTAAATATTAACCCATGGTCATCCAAAATGCTGGATTTCTTGTCTGTTCTTCACTATCTTTTCATGCAAAATTCCGTGTCAATAGGTTTCAATTGTGTGATCATTAAAATTTTTCTGTTTTTGGTTCATTTGAACCCCTAAATATTTTGCAAGAGGCCCCTCTGTATCTCCAAATAAGGACTTATTTATATGATTTGCTTGTCTACGATATTTGGCTATCTTAGTCAATGAAATCAGTATAAAGCCAGAAGTTAGCCATTTGTGTATTTTGGATTTCGCCTGTAAGCTATTTTCAGCGTTTCAGTGGAATGTCTTAAACTCTAATTTCATGTGAGATTTCGTGTCCTTTTGTTTCTACTTGTGACCTTTAAAACGACTGCAAAGTCAAGAACAATTTTAGTTGTTGGTCCATTTAAACCCCTAAATATGTTGCGGACATATTTAAAAACAATAAGCCTAGTCCTTCTGAGACTAATCCTACCCTCATGAAAATTTTTGTGAGGAACGGACGATAATTGCAGTCTGTATATAATAACCCCAACTAGATTTGTAAGGTGAAAAAACATTACAAAATGTACACATCCATATTATAAATAAAATTGAAAAAATCGCATGCGATAAAAAATATGAAAAAATAAAAAATCGCAAAATACTACAAAATCTGTATTCACATCATTATGCGATATTTAGCTTATATACTTTTATGCAATTGACAAAATTTGTCAAAATCGGTCCAGCCATTCCTGAGATATAAGCATTCTAGGTAACATCAGCTTGCTTTGTGTCTACACATTGTATATATTTCCCTATATATCTCCGATATATTTACTTTACGGCACCTACGTAACGATCAGAATTGACCTTTTAGTCTATTTGTGGTTTCGCCGGGATTAAAAATATTCGCGGTCTAATGGACAATTTGACTTTTATTTAACACAAATGTTATTGTCTATTTCAGCCACTAAATATTAGTCGATGACCATCAAAATAGAAAGACTTTTGCACAGCCTAAGCTCTAGCCCCATGCTAATTCCGCGTCGATTGGTCTATAAGTGCAAATTTTAAAGCAACTGCAAAATCAGGAAATTCTTCAGTTCTTGGTCCTAAATATCATGCGATCATCTCCAAAAGCAATAGGCTTCTATTCTGACCACAACCCTGCCTCCATTTTCAATTTCACGGACAATTAAATTTCAAAAGCACGGGCATACATAGCTAGATCGACTCAGCTATGCGAGACAGGAAGATTCCTATATACTATTATATGTGGGAAACCAATATTTCGAGGTCTTACATAATTTTTGGCCCAATCAAACTTATAATACCCCCAACACATAGTATTGTAGGGTATAAACATGAAACGGTTATTATTTTGTAGTAAGGTATAAAATGTATTTTTTAGTTAAGTTATTATTAACAAGCTTAATTCCAAACAATATTTATGCAAATCAATTCCATTTAGTTTATCAATAACTTGGTTTTAAATTAAATCTATAATAAAGGAGTTGTCCAAATCATATAAGAGTTGTTATTTTAACAGTTTTTAAGTAAACAAGCCTTGTTATAAACAGTAATCGGTTTAAAGAATTTTTCAATTTAACAAACAAGGCTGACATTTGGTTGGTTAGTCAGTTAAATCGAAAAACTGCTGTACTATTAGCATCTAACTTTATTAAAATTGAGATGATGAAAAAATTAGAATAGAGGCAACTACAAATGTGTGAAAGCTATCAAGTATGAATCCATGAGAGTATAAAAGTCCAAGTGCTTTAGTTACGTCTGCTGTTCGACAACAATTTTTTAAATATTTAACCATATTCTGTGAGTGGATTGCCAAAATTCATAACTTTTGTGCTCTTTCAAAAAAATATAAAATTTATTGAACAACAAATGTCATTGCAGCAAACAAAGAAAAACCGAATCAAAAGTTTGAAATCTTCGACATTCTCTTTCCTTAAATTAACAGTATTGGCATGGCAAATTTCATTACCGCAAAGAACTTCTTCCATTAATAAAATATTTATAGATTTGTTTCAAAAGTTCGTTTGTCCGTCTTTCCTCACGGCTGGAGAGCAACTGTCAAAATGCAATTAAAATTCATTCCTAGTGGTTTTTATTCATATTTGCTAATCTTCGCTGTAGCAGGTCTTAGGTTACATATCAAATGTCAGCTATGCTTCCTTTATTTGCAGGGCACGAGGATAACAAAATGTGCACTTAACCTTCACAATGACTGAATGACTAAATGAATGAATGGATGAAGAGAAAAGTTTGTTTGTCACAGCTCATTAATTTTGTGTCGCGTGCCATGTGCAAGTAAGCGGATTTTTACAAATTCATCATTTACCTTTAGCTTTGTATGCCCCATTTACCGTTGTTATTCGTATACCACAGTTTTTTCTTGGGATATATTCGGTTTAGTTGATATATGTAACAGGCTCTGCCATTGTCAACTTTAAAAAAGCCAAAATGTTGCTCGCAAACGAACATGAACGTATTGACGCACATAATTGAATACAAAGACATTTATTTGTTTCGCAAACACACCCACACACACAGACATGTTATGAATGACCGTCATTTATTTTGTTTTCTTTTCCATCTGCCAAATGTTTCAAAATAAAAGGAGAATGGTATGTAAATTTGAAAAATTGCCATTAGCATATTAGCGGTACTTTTTTCCCCCGGAATTTCGCTCCATAATGAAGTAATGAACATTTTTTAACCTCGTACTATGAGACATGGCATTCGCATATTCCCCAGATAGTGATGAATAGCCATTGCGGATAATGCTGGAAGATAACACATGTAAAATGATCCGTGATATTATTTGCAAATGACATAATTACCAAGACATTTGATTCACTTTTAAATAACCTGGTTAACGATGAGATGAAGTGAAGTGAAGTCAATTACAGAAGTCTAAGAATGTTTAAATTGAGTCTGTCTTTGAAATGGTCTTGTTATTACGATAGTCATTATAAGATCGTGGAGTGGTGTTTGTGCCTGACCAAAAAAATCCTGCAATTCTGGAAATAACAAGCAGACCAATCATGTTCCACTTCTCCTTAAAATACGCGCCCTATAAACATACCAGCGGTGGTGTATGTCGTTATATGGGGGCTATAGGCAAACCAGAACCTGTATAGACAATATTCTGCCATCGGAGCTAGAATCCATTACGAACTCCAAATACCAATTTTTACACAAATCCGTGTAAAAATCTGGCTAAACTCATTACAATACCGAATATCGGGAAGTACCGTTATATGGGAAATATACGAAACGTAGACCTATATTTACAATGCAAAAACCATCAAAATACCCAATATCGAGATGTATCGTTATATGGAGACTACAGTAAAACCAGGACCTATTCAATCAGAGGTTGATCCCATTACAAATGTGGCTAAAATCATTAAAATACGAATATCGAGAGGTACCGTTATATGGCGGCTATATCCAAACTTGGGCCGATGCATACTCAACATATTTAGAATTTTATGCTGGTCATATATAATTTTTATGGGGTCTATGACGAATATTTAGAAGTGTTACAAACGGAATGACAAATTTAGTATGCTCTCCTTTCAAAGGTGGAGGGTATAAAAACACTGTTTTTACTGAGTATAATTTGTCAATTAATTACAATAATGGGATAATTCAATACACATTTTACCGAGGGGTAAAATATTACAATTTCAATATACTTCACTTTTTGTAGCGAATTTAAGATAAAAAAGCATTTATTAAATATTTTTCAAAATGTTTAAATTATTGGACAGATCATATAAAAATTTAAAACTGAGTATAAGGATTCGAAAGTTTTTCATTCCTTGAGTGTTACATTTGTTAAAAAAAAAACATAAAATTTTCAGTTTTGATTCGCCATTTACGAATATACTCCAAATTTATCAAAAAAGTTGAATTCGTCAAACCTTTTTGATATAACATGACTTGAATCCGGATTATATGAAAAGTACGTGTACTCAAAATCTACGTGTAATATATTGGTTACTAATATCACATCAGACATTCCTGAACCCCCTCGTGTGCCAAATATATGTGTAAATGTTAATTTATTTATTAATTGTCATCATGTGGGTGTACGACGATAATTGCCAGTGGATGTAATCACTTTATACGAGACATTTTTTCTTTCAACTCTATCGGAATGTTCCATCCAGTTATACGGTACTCAGAATTTTTAAAATTTTGGCGGAAGTTGTTAGCCAACATTTTCCTTTTTTGCGCTTAAGAAATTGGCTCTACAACTGGCGATCAAGTTGAGCTATGATATTGCCAGGGAGATGCAATGACCTACAAACCATACGTAATAACACGACTATTTATACCTCATTCTCTATTGATACAATCCGATATCTGGAAGGTAAAGAATATGTGTGTATGCCACTTAATGCGTGGCTTAAGCGTACTCATATCGTTTGATGGAAAAACCACTTTAGCGGTTTAACGGCTGACGATTATGGTTTCGTTGTTTGTCGGCTCCTAATGATTGGGTAGATTTTGGTTGGCAGGGTACCCTGCATTTCTCGGTTAGAACAATTTCAAATTTTTCAAATTTTAATTCGAATGATTCCAAGTGCAACTCGAGTGATTCCATTTGTAGTTCGAATTATTCCGTTTGAAACAAGTAAGCAAAGGCTATAGTCGTGCGGAGCCGACCATGTGAGACCCTACAACACTACAATATGTTAGAAGTTCCGTTATGTCCAAATCCATTTTGAAAGATTTCAAAGAAAGATCTCCAGTCTCGTTAAGGACACAACCCATACAGGTTGCATCCTTCTTGAGACTTTTTATGCAATATTTCTAGATTTTATTCTTTTCTGCTAAAAGGTCATTCTGAATTGGTGAGATTTATCAATCCAATCGTTCGTGAGATTTATGTTGTCTAACTAACGCACCTTTTGTGTATTTTGGATTTCGCCTGCAAGTTATTTTTAGCTTTTCGATAGAATGGAAATGTTGGTATTTTTTCATACAAAAGTAGCGGTCCGTTCTATCCGCTGTCATAAACTCTAACTTCATGCGAGATTTCGTGTCCTTTGATTTATATTTGTGACCTTTATAACGGCTGCAAAATCAGGAACACTTTTAGTTGTTGGTCCATTTCAACCCATAGGTATACTGCGGACATCTTTGACAACAATAGGCCTAGCCCTTTAGAGCCTAACCCTACCCTTGTGAAAATTTTCGTGAGGATCGGAAAAATATTACAAAATATACACTTCAATATTATAAATCAAATTGAAAAAATCGCATGCGATACAAAATATGAAAAAATAAAAAAATGTCACAAAATACTACAAAATTAATATTTACGTCATTATTGACATATTTTTATCCGATTTTTTTTAAGATTTTATTCTTTCATGCTAAGAGGTCAATCAGAATTGACAAAATTTGTCAAAATCGGTCAGCCATTCTCGAGATATAAGCATTGTAGCTAACATCCCCTTCCTTTGTATATACACATTGTACTTATTTTCGCTATATATATATCCGATATATTTACTATCGGCATTTACGTAACGGTCAGAATCGGCCTTTCCGTTTATTTTTGCTTTCGCCGGCATTAAAAATATTCGCGTTTAAATGGAAAATGTGACTTTTATTTAACACAAATGTTATGGTCTATTTCACCCATTAAATATTACCCGATGACCATCAAAATTGGATAACTTCTGCCCAGCCCTAAGCTCTAGCCCCATGTTAACTTCCGTTTCGATTGGTCTATAATTGCGACCTGTAGAGCAACTGCAAAATTAGGAATAACTATAATGAATTGGAGTCAAAAAGGACAAGAAATAATAGTTGGCACACTTTTGGTTCTTCAATATACGCTTTTAAAAGGTCGGCGACTGCAACGGTCTACTTAACATTTCACGAAAACGCTCATCGTCTTTGAAAAGTTTGTTGCTACATTTTGGTGCATTTCAAATTACTCGGGACAAATCAAATTTGCAATTTTATATAATTCCGATGGACAAATCTTGCTCCTTAAATTCTGGATACAGCTACGAAAAGGCATCAATTCACTTTTAAATTCCCTTTTAAATTTATTTAAAAAGTTTATTGGTGTATTAAACATGTCAACATGGATGAGCGAATGAAACGAAAACATTTTGCTCTAATTAAGAAGAAATCTGTGGGTCCCAGCCAAACAATTTTTATTTATTTTTTAGCACAACAATCGAGCAGTTCTCCGGCCAGCAGCACCAACACGAGTGAACAAACGACACAGGCAAAAAGAAGTTGTCAGTGTGTGGAGGAAGATGGGGCGGGGGAAAACACTTTAATGTAATTGAGTTTATTTCCATGCCCCACAGCCATTCTTAGCACTTTGGAGCTTGCCAAAACAGAACGTGGCTGAAGTTAAAGCAATTTGTCTGATCTTAGTTTTGGACGTTCATTTATTTCTTATTTAGCTATTTTTTAACGCTTTCTTTTCCCCCTCGCTTGGCCTCTCCTTCGCTTGGCTTCTTTTATCACAAAACAATTTATTTGCCAACAAAAACAACTATGGTAGTGAAAATAAAGTGACAAAATTCCACACATACTCATTCACACCGTGTGTGTCCTTCTTCTGGCCCTTCTTATGCCCTCTTTCGCAAAGTTTCCGACAATTTTTACACTGAATTACTACAACAAGTGATAGGCCGACCATTTGCAATGGCGTCCAGATTCGAGGGTGTCTGTCTCAGGCCATGAATGAGGTGTAAACATGTTGAGGGCAATCATTAATTTCAATTTCAAGTGCTTCATCCCGCCATTTGGCCTATGGACAAAGTAGCTGAAGGGCCTAGCTACCAACCAGACTGTATCTGTGAGCCAGAAACACTCGGTGCTATTCTGGGAAACAATACATCAACGTATCTACTACGTTCGTACATTTGTACTCATGTATGAATGTGTGTTTTGCATTGACATTGGGCATCTGTGATGTCTTGTAGGACTGTATTTAGTATGCAGGGGAGTATTGTCATTAACAATTGCATGTATATATGATTAAGAGTGTCACAACCCTAATGTCTAAAGTAAAGGGCCTGGAAGATTTTGAAAGAGCTTTCTTTGAAATAAAAGAGCATACTTATGTTTAATTGTTTTAATAAAAAACCATATCCTTATTCTAACCTTTATAAAAATTATACGCAAACTAAACACCTAGCAAAATGGGGAATTTGCGGAAAAACGCTTATTTGTAGAATCCACTGCTATTTATGGCATTTTATTCATTGAATACCCAAGCCGTCCATAAGGGTTTTTTGAAAAAAATCGGAACCATTCAGATGCTCTTCGAGTAAAAATGAGAATAAAAATGTTGATGCCGATATGATCGAACTGGAATATGATCTATATTTGGATATAAATTTTACTAAATTCTCTACGAGATACTCGGACTATGTTATAGACCCTACAGCCATTTTTGTGACTTATGATTTGGTTAAAATTCTGACCATTTATGGGGGATAAGTTAACCTATATATTCCACTTTCACACTTGAACTGATATTGGCACAGTTTTTTAAAGTTAGGATTATTCAAAAGAGTAACTCTTTGTGGGGGAGGAGCCAGAAGGAGAGGACCGATCAGCATCAGCAAACTAGATTCAATACTACAATGCTAGCGCAACTGACTTCCGTGTAGAGGTATTGTACTTATTAATGGACACCGTTAGTTTTATTTAAAATATTCAGAAACGGAATATCGGTATATCCAGAGTAAGGGTCTAAAACTTTTTGATACCAAGACAAATGTAAAAAGAACATTTGTCAAAATTCATCTCATCTACACCGTTTCATTTTTAATTCGAGATTATCAACTACAATTTGATTTTTTCCATATCTAATTAGAATTATTTTGAATAATTTCTATTCCAATAGTATATTTTAATAATTTTACAATTTTTTCACTGAACACCATTTCTGTACACAAAAATCGAGAAAAACTTACATGCAAAATGAATAAATCGCGCAAAATATAGCGATCTTTTTTATTAATTTTTACTGGGTAAAGTTGGCCTTCCTATCTTCCTTTAAATTTTGTCATTTTTACTAGTTTTACAGATCTCACTGAGCTAATGTAACATTTCCCTCTTTTATTAGTCTTACCACACAATAGTAATTTCTAGTTCAAAAGGCTTAGTTGATTTCGATTTTTAATGATTTTTCAATTGTTACATATCTCTTGACAATTTCAAATTCCCTATTACAAACCATTTCGTAGGTAAAATGGTCTAAACAACTGTAATGGAGAAGTATATGAGGGTTTTACCACAGCGTAGACCTATATACAAAAATCTCTGTAATAAGGTATTGAATCTTTTGCAAATTCCAAAGCCCAAATTATAAACAATGCCTTCAACAATGTGGTTAAACTCGTCGAAATAAGAAATATCTGGAGTCATCGTTATATAGGCTCTACACCATTTTCAATACCAAAAATTCTACGGTCCAACACCACATTTGTCTATGTCCTTTATTCCGGATGGGCATGCAAATCATATGCGAGGTCTAAAATACTTATAATATGGTAAGAAAAACATAAAAAAGCTAATCTAAAGTATAAACCAGCTTAAGAAAACTGTGCGACACAATAAACATTTAATAGAAACCAGAGTTTTTGAAAGTTGGGCTAAAAATATCAGTCATGACAAACAAATTAGCGCGAAGAAGTTACGCAATTTGCTGAACTTTTGAAAATTTTCGGGTGAAGTTTCATTGGAAACCATAAATATTAGGTATATACAGGGTGAGATGAAAAAACTGCAGCAAACTTCAGATTACTGTCATTTCTAAGCCACTCGTCCGACAGCTGTTAAAATCATTCCAGTGACAGTTCATTATATTGTTTACAAGCATTTTGGTGAAAATGGTTCAAAAAGTAAAGACGCGACTTGATCGAAACCCTTGTCGCAGTGGCCAAAAAAATGGCTCGTGAGCTGAACATATCGCAATATTCCATTTGGCAAATATTGAAAAATGAGCTCAAAATAAAGCAATTGAAATTACAAAAAGTGCAAGAACTTACACCGCTACAGAAAGAAAATGGACTCAAAAGAGCTAAAGAGTTGCTTCGTTTGGCCGAAAGTGGTGAACTGCCGAATTTGGGTTTCTCCGATGGGAAAACATTCATTGTCCAGCTCTTTGTAAACAAACAAAATGATGGTGTTTACTTGCCAAAGATGTTAGCTGAAAATGTGCACCTTCGGTTGGCCACCAGAACTCAAGCACCGGCCATGGTGATGGTGTGGCCGTGACATCAGAATAAATACCGAATATTATCGTGAATATATTCTGAAGGGTGTATTCAAGCCTTGGACACGCAAACATTTTGGTTACAAAATGAGGTTCTTCGCTTCATTTTCAATGGTCACCAAAATCTCCGGATACCAAGGTTGGCACTAAAAAATACCAAAGTGTCGATCACCTCAAGGAAGCGCTTCGCCGGGAAAGGGCCAAAATACCGCAGAGCAACATTCGGGCAGCGTGTGACGGTTTCATTGGCCCTTTGAAGGCCATAATTCGTGCCAATTCGAACAAATCTAAACTTATTCAAAAATTTGATGCTATTTCTGATATTTTTTGCTTTCATTCAATAAAATTAAAAAGAAAAAATAATTATGGCGTTTGACTTTGTTGCAGTTCTTTCTTATCTCACCCTGTAGTGTCTTTAACAATATTACCCGCAAAGATCCGGGGAATATGTTTATATTTTTCTGAGCCTTTTTCTTCAATATTATTCAAAATTTTTCATTAAGATGTGATAATATTAATTGTAAATATTCTAAGAATAAGCAACACAAATTTTTTTGCGATTTAGCTATGCTTTCGTAATCTATCAGGTTTTTCTTTCATTTTGAAAAAAATAATTAATTTTGTCGCAAAGAGTTATTGGCTCTTGTAAGTAGTTACTGATGGAATTTTTAGCATATATTTGTCCTCCGTGTCCCATTTTTTATATTTTACTAGACTAGACTATTTTATTGCAGAATTAATTAATTATTCGTCTGCAAGTTTCCTACATAATATTTAATCATTTGTTAGGTCTTAATTTGATTACTCCTACTACGATTGCGGTATGATTTCATGATTGATTAATAATTATGATTTTGATGACAGTAATATTTAATTTGAAATTCTAGTTGAAACGTTATATAATTTCAAGAGCAAACGATGTATCGCATGTTGAAAAGCCTCCTTAAATTGTGAACAAATTTTGTTTCTTGCCAAAAAAAAAGAAAACAAAATGTTTTAACTTACTACTGGATTTTCATTTTTTATGCCAGTCGAACAGAATTGAAATTTAATCTCAGCACTTCATTGGTATGTAGAAAACGTAGTTGCAAAAAGTGCCTTGGGCAAGAAAAGCACTACCGAAATGCATGAGAGGCCGTACGGCATATGCAGCTGTTATACCAACCACACTGACTGCAAACTGATATCACGCTCTAATCCAGATATGACAGCCTGTCTGCGCGTGTATGTGTCAGAGTGTGGGACTGGCTGGCAATCATGAATCTCAAAATCCAGTGACGGCAATATGTATGTAAATATGAGGACTCGCTAAAGTCTACGATATTTAGAATATGTTACATACATGTGCGAAGCGATGGGCACGTGAGTATCCTGAGAATCTGTAAGAATTTATACTGTAGCGGATATTAGGATGGTATTGAGAATTTTTACTAGGATTTGTATTAGGATGGCTACTGTACAAAATACGTTGTGCATACTTTTGAGCGCGGGCGAGGCGCTGGGTAAATTTAACAATTAAAAATCTTGAGCGGTACCGCATACGATAATGTCTGTTAGATTAAGTTATATTAGTTTTTGTAGTGCTTAAGGAAAATATTTTTTAAATAAAAACTAGAAACGAAACTACATCCAAAGAATAGGGTCGTTCTTTCCCTTCTTGCCTTTATACATTTGGTTCTTCTTTTCATCTCATCTCTACATTTGGTTCAATCGAGCCGGATAGAGAATCGAAGCATAAGGTTGTCTTCCTTTTTCGCCCTTCTACATTTGGTCCAGTCGGGACGAAAAGAGAACCAAACCTACATCCAAAGAAATAGGTTGTCCATATCCAAAGACCCCGAATCAGTATTAATCTAGATTTAATGAACTAATAGTGCTTCCCTCAATGCACATTTAGCCCTGCAATAGTTTTCATACTCTACACAACCCGGTAAGATACCTACGGACATCCAACTGACATTTATTCCGAGTTAAATCACATTTCTTGAATCACTCTATGGTAGGTGGATTTACTTATGCATTGTGATACATATGTATGTCTGTATGTGCAGACGTGTGCGAAAAAGTGCATAGCTATGGGATATGTCTGCATTGTATTCCATTCGAATTTGTGCTTTGAGGCATTTCAATTCTTTGCTTGTTTTTGTCAAACTTCCCCTTTGTGTCGCAAGGATTTGGCTTCGATTTTGTGGAAATTTTTGATGCAACATACAATTGTTCGAAAATGAAATGCCGAACACTTGCAAATCACTTAAAGCACAGTTTTAGCTACTTCTTTCATACGGAGCAATTTTTGGCAGATTTCAAGTTTTATTTTGTAAAAATGTGAACCGCCAAACTTGTTTCAATCGATTTTTAGTCGTTGCTTTCAGCTTAACGAACAAACTTTTAACTACGCAATCATGTATTTTGAATGCGGCTATAGTTTACAGTTACGTTGCAATGTAAGAGAAAAGTTCTTAGTTTTGACACAACAACCCAATTTACAATGAAAGCGAAAATATTTTATATAATCGCTATTGCGAGTTGGAATGCCAAATAATAAAATGTCATTGAATACTTCTTAACGATGAGAGAATCAAAAAAAAAAATTGGTAATATTTTATTAAAAGTTAAGAAAAAGGAAAATAAGTTGATAGCATTGGTATTGACGTAGAGTGTGTCCACTGCACAACAAGTCGAGGGAGATGTGAAACAAATATAATATTATGTGCATTGTTTATATTTTTTTCTGTCTTGAAATAGAATCATTATCAATGGGAAAGAAAAATGTACAACATAAACAATTTAAGTTAAGTTATTAAAAATATTCTTTTAAAAATTGAGTCAATTGTATTGTTTAACATTGATACAAACGTACAGACTTTTTTTGTATTCCTGTGGTTATAGCTCAAACCGAATCATTGAATACACATTTTTGTTGTATAACAGTTTGAGTCTGTATAACCCGTACCACTACTTTTCCGACACAGAGCGATTTGTATTTTAACACGCTTTAACTGAGATGAAAAAAAACATAAGTTTTTTCAAAATCGGATTTGATGATCTAAAATTTCAGGTGGAAAACGAAAGCGAAACAAACTCATCAACAACAAACAGAACACTTCTCAATTTTATATTTAGTCATTCATAAATTAGCTAAAGTTATAAGTATTCAAAATGTTTTATCTCTTTTGTTACAATTTATGACCCACATCGCTACGGATGTATTACAATATGAAAAGATTCAACCAAATCGGATACTCCCTTCGTGAGTTGTTGTATTCACTAACCAATCAGACAGATAGTTTCGTTCAAAGACTATAAGGCACATTTTGGCTGTATCAAATGATACTAGTCTGAAGGTACAAAAATATGGCTCGGTTAGTGTGCCTCTACCTATTGTATACATTGTTATTGCAAAATAGTTAGGATTAATCCCATTATTGTTGTTTTTAAAAAACAACGTTTGTTTATTAGTGTAGAACGATGGTAATGTTTAACAGGGGGTAAGGAAGGGAATACCTGGGTTTCGGAAAGAGCCACCAATCCTCATCAGTTCACTTGCATTTTGTCTGGGATATTCTCCACAGAAATTATTTCAAAATAACTCCTATGACAAAAAATTTATAATTCATGCTGGAAGGTCTTGTGTTTATTTTACAATTAAATAATGGGAACATAAATGGAATATCCCGTTTTTTTTTTTTAAGATGATCGAGTGTCACATTCATATGATTTAAAATTTGGGTTTTTTTTTTGAGAAATTTAATATAGCTTTTAATATAGCAATATTTTCCACACATGTGAAAATTATATACTTTTATTATGCTATTGTACTGTAAGTTCTTAAATGTTATTGTTTTTTTTTACAATGAAAACAAGTAACAAAGCTGTAAGTTTGGTCGGACCGATTTTTGAATACCCTCCACAATTTAGAACGAATTTGATAATTTTCAAAAAAAAAAAAATCCGTTAAAAATTCTGTTAAAATCTTAGAACTACCGAATGTAGCCGTTATATTAAGATCCATACGGCGACGTGGACGTACATGGGCAACTATTGTCATAAGCCATTACAATATTCAAATGCGAAACTTCAAATAAAAATTCGGTGAATAATGTAGCTAAAATCATCAAAATACCGAATATATGGAGGTACCGTTATATTGGGGCTATACGAAGACGTGGACCTGCACCGACAATTTTCTGCTATAGGCTGTAGTATCCAGTACGAACTTCAAATGCCAAATTTGAAACAATTCCGGTGGATAATGTCGGTAAAATCATCAAAATACCGAATTTCGGGAGGTACCTTTATATGGGGATTATACGAAGACGGGGACCTGCACAGATAATTTTCTATTTTAGGCCGTAGCATTCAATACGGACTTCAAACACCAAATTGGAAACAATTTCTGAGAATAATGACGCTAAAATCATCAAAATACCGAATATCGGGAGCCGTGGACCTGCACAGACAATTTTCCATCTTAGACTGTAGTATCCATTATGAACTTCAAACACCTAATTTGAAACAATTCCGGTAATTAATGTCGCTTAAATCACCATCATAGCGAAAAAGGGATATGGGGGCCATACCAAAACGTGGTCCTACATGACCAAACACACACATTTGAGTAAAATTTTATCAACCTACTTAATTTTGTTCGGAAGCGAGAGTGATTTCCACACACGGACAAATCGGCATAGAATTGTATGCTAATCAAGAATATTTATACTTTGTGGGGTCTACACATTTCGAGGTGTTACAAACGGAATGACAAACTTAATATACCCTCCATACTATGGTGGAGGGTATAACAAGAGAAAAGGTCAATTTGTATCTAATATATATGACTACTATGATAACACAATTCTAGGTGACCTGAGATTTGTTTAATTTCGATTGCGTAAAAATATCAATTTTATCTTTTTACAATATTATAAAATGTGTGAAAAATACATAGAATTTATTTACTACATATTTATAGTCAGGCTGTTTTTATCCTCACATGTCATGCTCGACCTAGTAAAACGATAATATAAATACAATAAAAAAAAAACAACAAATTCCATGTAAGCATACCTTAAAAATAAGTTCACAACATCGGATCGTAAAGTATTACCCATTTTATGAGATTTGGTTATGCTAGGCCACAATATTCTAAGTGCGGTTGGCCATATTTCTATTAGAAGCATAAAATGGCTGCTAACAAAACAAAACGAACATTCCGTCGATATAATAATAAAACTCAAACGAAGTATTAAAATAAACAAAAAATGCTGATGTGTCTTTTATGGGCTGCCCAACCCCTTCATCTAAAACATCAACTAAACAACGAAAAAGGAATGATATCCCGACCAAATACGAAGAATAGCAGGATTCGAAAGCTTTATTATTTTCAAACTAAGAAATCATAAAATTGATGTTTTCAACGAAAAGAAGAACCCTTTTTTATTCATTGATTTAAGTAGGCATTGGGATTTTACGGTCCTGCTGTTCCCACAACCCACTCCGTGTCTGTCCAAATGGCAAACAAATTCAATTACCGTGCCAGGCAATGACAGCGGCGCACCAGAGCGTAATTGTGGAAATGCGATAGATAAAATACGTAACGGTTGTTGTATGCAATTACCATTGATTTGGAAACGCAATGAGCATCCACAATAACCACTTGACGACAGCGTTTCAACGATAATTGGACCCCTTGTCCTACTTATTACCCGTCGTTCCTTTTCAATATTGATTTCTTCGATAAATTATCATGTTCGCTGCTAAAGTACCAACCAACCCTATGATATTCACTTTTACCTTTTGCTCTATTTTGCACAGCAAGCACCATCAATCACCACAGCTCGCTATTCTCCGAGTGCCTGGATTCTGTGAATTATGTTTCGTTGTTGTGTTCATTGGCTCAAATAAATCCACTTAGAATTGGTAAGCAAACATTGACCGCAAATAGGCTGAACACTTCAAACGATTTGAAGCGATTCTTCAATAGCCTTGAGACAAAAATGCCCATTCTTCTCTAGTCCGCACAATGGATGTGTAAGTGTTGGTGTTAATCTTTTTAGGCTATTATAACACAGTTAATAAGAAAAGTTTACTTACGTTGAATGGTGTATGTATATATATTATTATTTGGAATAACCACACCCATCATTTTATTTAGATGAAATACTACTACTACTACTTATATCAAAAATAATAATATCAATTATTTAATTAATATAAATTATAATATTTTATGTTGTTCTAATAATTACAATATTTGTTAAAAGAATGTGGTAAATGCATATTTTATTTTGTTTCAGATCTCATCATTATTGTGGGTATGTATCAATTTCGAAAATCAAGAGCCTTAACTATGTCTCTGAATGCTGCTAAAAACTTAGACTGCTTTCTTGAATAATCACTTCAAAATATAAAATATAATAAGTTCCTCGATTCTTCCTAAGTATTTATCAGATTAGAACATTCGGTATTATGGATGTGGATTAAAGGTTGTTATATTATTCTTACTAGAACCCATTATGACCTACAAATAAAGACAAAGACAAATCTGTAAAAAAATGTGGCAAAAATCATCATAAGGCGGTTATACCTAAACGTGGACCGATACATATCATTTTCAATACCAACCATCCTACACAAGATACAAATTGTTCTGCTAAATGTTGAATATACTCTCCTTTTCGATGTGGAGGGTATAAAAATAAACGACATGTGTATCGATGTTTTTAAAGCTTATATCGAAAACTAACCTAAATGGTCCCCTTTTCCTAATCTGTTGATATTTTCGAATTAAGATTTCTTGGCAACAGGGCATTCTAGGTACGTGGTGTCTTTATCAATATTATTGATAATAATACGAAGATTATTTTAGTAGGAAGTTTCCACCTCATGACGCCTTTTTATACCCTCCACCTTGGAAAGGAGGGTATATTAACTTTGTCATTCCGTTTGTAACATCCCTAAATATTCGTTTTAGACCCCATAAAGTATATATATTCATAATCAGCATAACATTCTAAGTCGATTTAACGATGTCCGTCTGTCTGTCTGTCTGTCTGTTGAAATCACGATACAGCCCACATTATTTGACGTAGAGCTCCAAAATTTAGCAGAGCTATTTGCATTGTGTCTAGGATGGTTGGTATTGAAAATGAGATATATCGGTCCACGTTCTGGTATAGTCCCCATATAACGGTACCTCCCGATATTCGGTATTTTGATGACTTATGCCACATTTTTTCACGGATTTGTCTTAAAATTGGTATTTGTAGATCATAGCGGGTCCCTGAGCGTGTGGCAAAACATTGCATGTATAGGTCCACGTTGTGGTATAGCCCCCATATAAAGGTACCTCCCGATATTTAGTATTTTAGTTTTTTTTACCACATTTTTTCACGGATTTGTCTGAAAATCGGTATTTGTTGGTCATAATGGGTTCCAGCTCCGGTGGCGAAACATTGTAATTATAGGTCCACGTTTTGGTATAGCCCCCATATAACGGTACCTCCCGATATTCGGTAATTTGATGATTTTTGCCACATTTTTTTCAGGGATTTGTTCGAAAATTGGTATTTGTTGGTCATAATTGGTTCCAGCTTCGGTGGCGAAACATTGCATGCATGGGTCCATGATTTGATATAGCCCCCATATAACGGTACCTCCCGATATTCGGTATTTTGATGGTTTTTGCCACGTTTTTTCACTGATTTGTCTAAAAATTGGTATTTGTGGGTCATAATGGGTTCCAGCTCCGGTGGCGAAACATTGTAATTATAGGTCCACGTTTTGGTATAGCCCCCATATAAGGGTACCTCCCCATAATCGGCATTTTAATGGTTTTTGCCACATTTCTTCTAATGTTTCTTTTACCCTAAGGTGGAGGGTATTAAAAGTTTGGCCCGGCCGAACTTAATGTTTTTTTACTTGTTTAAGTTCCTTTATTAAAATATGAAAAACGGAATCTTAGAAGGTCAGAATATTATAAAAAATGATTTTTCATAAAATTCCATTATCATAGGTACCAAAAGTCTTTTGGGGGTTCGATCTACAAACCGAGTACTATTAAATCCACTTGGAATTTTTAGCTGTTAGTGAATTCGAAAAAAAGTGCTAAATTTGTCGAATATACAAAAAATGTTTTTATTGATTGATGATAAATTTCTAATGGAAGATATTAAGATACATTTGTGTTGTTCGTGGACTTACATTAAATTTTGATGTAGAATACTTCTTCCTGTGATACTTTTCCCAAAGGATGAAGTTTTAAGCAAAATTTTGGCTTAGAATGGAAATATTGATGCAAGGGAAAAACATTTAAGAGGCTATAGTAAAAATTGATGAAAAATTAAATTTACTTCGACGTCATCTTTTTTAAATGACATTTTACATAAGATCACCTGAAGTATGCCTTTAATTACAAAATGAGTTCTTAATTTTTATGAATGAATGCTTAGGTAAGATTTAGACTTTTGACGTATAGGTCGAATTTTATGAAAAATAATGTTGTAGAATATTTTAGCTCGCTACTGTTTCCTTTGTTATAATGGTTTTGAAAAAAGAGATTAATGTTTAACAAAGAATAAAACTTCCGAAAAAATAATAATATTAATTTAACACTTTCATGCATTCCAAAGATTTGTTATGAGATAGAAAAGATTCCAATTGAAATTTATAAGAAACAACATAGGCTTGGCTGACAGGTATATACAGGGTGAAATAAAAAAAAAAACTGCAGCAATGACAAAGGCCATAATTATTACTTTTTTAATTTTATTGAGTTACAGCAAAAAATGTCGGAAATAGCATCAAATTTTAGGATAAGTTTAGATTTGTTCGAATTGGTCACCTTTGGCTGGAATTATGGCCTTCAAACGGCCAATAAAACCGTCACACGCTGCCGAATCTTGCTCTGCAGCATTTTGGTTCATTCCTGGCGAAGCGCTTGCTTGAGGTGATCAACACTTTGGTTTTTTTAGTGTCAACGTTGCTTTCCAAAATACTCCAGACACAGAATAGTCCAACGGATTGGTATCCGGAGATTTTGGTGGCCATTGTGCGCTCGAAATGAAACGAGGAACCTCATTATGTAACCATTCTTGGGTGGCGCGTGCTGAGTAATGTTGGAATGTCCAAGGTCTGCGGTAAAAATGTTTGCGTGCCCAAGGCTTTAATACAAACTCCAGAATATTTTCGCGATATTCGGCATTTATTCTGATGCCAAGGTCGATTAATACGAGCGGATTGCGACCATCGGCTGTTATGGCGGCCCACTCCATCGCCATGGTCGGCCAGTCGAAGGTGTATGTTTTCAGCTGACCTCTTTGGCAAGTAAACATGATCATTTTGTTTGTTTACAAACTGATGGACAACGAATGTTTTCTCATCGGAGTAAACCAAATTCGACAGTTCACCACTTTCGGTCAAGCTTTAGCTCATTTTAGTCTATTTTCTTTCTGTTGCGGTGTAAGTTCTTGTACTTTTTGGAATTTCAATGGCTTTACCCCGATCTCATTTTTCAATTTTTGCCGAAGGGAATATTGCACGAGCCAGTTTTCGGCCACTACGACGCGGGTTTCGATCAAGTCGCTTCTTTATTTTTGGAACCATTTCTGCTGATGTTGATATTTTTTTCCGTCCACTTCCTCGATGTTGGGCTACGCTACCAGTATCACGGTAACGAGCGATGGTAGAGATTTATTCACATTTAAATGCTGGAGTGCTCCACTTGTGGTTTTCCAAATAATCACATTACTACGCTTGTATTTCATCATGAAAATTCTCACCAAATGCTTTTGTACGCTTGCAAACAATATAATGAGCTGTCACTGGAATAATTTTAAGCAGCTGTCGGACGAGTGGCTTGGAAATGACAGCAGCCTGAAGTTTCAAGTTTTTTTTCATCTCACCCTGTATACTACCATTGCACAGAACAGCACAACATATTCCTATATTGGCACCTTTTGTATTGCAGTCCAAAATCCAAGAAATTAGCTAACTTTTGTGAAACCTCTGCACTTAAGAAGAGAAAGCTGTCTGTCACGAACGGGCAGGGTGTTAGGACTTGTAATAAATATGTGTTCATCATGAATGACGAACATATAATACCGTTCGTCCTTTTCTTTCCTAAGGATTTAAAAATTACTACTTACTACAGGCCAATGTTCATGAAAACAGAAAACATAAAACGATTAAAGCCACCAATTGTTTCACTTCAAAGAAGTCATTTGTCTTTTAGCACCACCATAACTTTATAATCCCCCAATTTACGACGGCATAACATCAGCATGTGTTATGTCTTACTTTACAACAATTGACGTTATGTTAATTGAATTCATTAAAAGTTTTGTTGTGAACATATTTTACAATATCCTCTGATTTAAGCAAATGTGCAACAAACGTCTGTAGAACTGTTTTGTTGGCAGTTACCTGTTGTCGTGCTATGCGTTTCTCATATTGTTCCCGACTACGCTTTTGTGTGTGGGTGTGTGTGTGTGTTTGTGCGCGTGTGTTTACTAGAGGGTGTGCCAGACAGACGAAAGAGGAGTAAGTCATGTTTGTGAACGTTAAACTTTGTAATGAGATGTTAATAAAATGTTAATGTTTATTATGTGTTTAATGTGGCAAATACAACAATACCAAGTCAACCAACATGTCCTTGCCAAATACAACCAGAATATGTCTGCATGTGTATGTAATATATAATTATTGTAATTATTATTGTTTGATAATTTAAATACGGTTCAAAAAGTTCGCACTGGCGCAAAAGTTATTTGTTATTTACTTAATTAACCCATGGGCGTGATCAGTTACGTGAAAGAAATTATCTATTACAAGGACACTTACATTGGCTCAAATTAACGCGCTGGCAGGTCAAAAGTTGTTACAAAACAAAATTTATAAAAAAAAACAATGGGCAAATTAAATTGTGTACATGTTTAATCAGACGGCACCGGAGATATTACATCCTACCCGGCCCCTCGTATCATATTCATGGAGGTGCGTTGAAATTTTTTGAAAGATAGTTTTCTTAACATCGCGACAGTATGAAAAATTTAGCTAAATCTTAAACAAGAGATCTGTAATGTAGATGGTTTCTCTTAATTGGTTCACAGAACCACATTTTAAGTCCGAAAATTGTTTTGTTCCCTTACTGGTTTAATGATAAAACTAGCAAAAGAGTAATTTGCCAAAATCAATTTCAGAGAATTTTTCTACCCAAAATGTGTGAAAACGTAAAATTGTCATTTATTATTCAATATTTCATTTTGAAATTTGAAAAGGCGGACCGGCTAGGTGATTTCCTACATTACTTTAATACATTGGAAAGGGTTAAAATACGCTTTGGACGATTCTGTCGTTCTGATAGGTATTAAAAACAATTTCACGCAAATGTTGTGGTCCATTTTATATGCCTAAAAATATCCATAGAGCTTTAAAATTTACTCAATAGTTTGGATTGTGCCTAGGATTATTAATGGGATACGTCGTTTCACGTTTTCGTATAGCCCCCATATAGCTGTACCTCCCGATATTGGGTTTTTGTTCATTTTATCCACATGTTTTTACGAAATATGTTTGGTTGTGGCATTTACAGATTGTAATGTGTTTTACCTCCTTAGGTATATCATTGCCTTCCACGTACTACAATAGTAGTACCTGCAGACATTCGGTATTTTTACAATTTAGGCCTCATTTTCATTCGGATTTGTTTAAATTTCGGCAAAATGGACAACGGATGTCAAAACAATGTTCATATTGGTGGAAGATTTCCATATGAAGGCTACCATGGATATGAGGTATTTTGATGATCTTAGTCACATTTTCTATAACAGTCCTTGTAGTTGAAAATTGTTCCCCCATTTTTCAACAGTATTCTGCAATTGATCTCAGATCTTTGCAGATTAAATTAAATATAGATACTTTTAATTAAAAATGTTTTTTTTTCTTTGCCTAATGGTGTAGGGTATTGAAGGCTCGGCCCGACCGAATTTAACGTTTTTTACTTTTTATTTCATAGTTGAAATGTTAAGAATTACAAACGGAAGTCTTGAATCGTAATTGCTATCAATCGTAATGCTTTTGCTTACATTTGGAAAATGTAACAACAAAACTAATAGTTTGATTTGGATTAACTTGTGGCTAGAACAAAAACTAATTATTAAAAAAATGGTAATGTCACAAATGAAATAACTTGTGTACGTTCGTAAATATTTAAATATATTTTGCTACGAAATACTATACTAAAATCAATTTGTTATTAAATAAATTAAACAAGATCATCCTTAACATATATTATATTGGAGGCATGGTTATATAGACGCCATACCAAAGTGTGGAAGACACAACCCATCCTTTTTCTCATTTGTTTTCTTTTTAATGTTTATGGAAATAACGCCTGTACCCAGACAGACTAGCGTAAGTGGCTAAATCAACCTCCAATTTCACGCAGATCATCGATAGGGTATTTAATATAATACCTTCTCCATCTATCATACATATCTACCAATTCCTTGGAAATTTTCACGGGACTTAGTTACGGGGATTTCGGTGCTGTATTGTCGTTTCGTTGTCATGTACTTGTAACGGATTTATTTCGAAGAGAATTTGTTGCTTTTGAATTTATTCACTGAAATAAATCGTGTCCCACCTTTAAAAGGGTATTTGATAATCATTAATATATTTGAACGCCAACCATTTTTATTCGACCTCTTAATTCTCATTAATTCCATTGACAACTAATTAATGGAAATATACACCCACTTAGATAAACAACAGCAACAACAAGAAGACGAAGATGGGTTTCAATGGACTTTAAGTACTTCAAAGTTTAAAGAAGATGGTCTTATTACTCAAGTTGAACCGCAACATTGTTGTGGCGGTGTAGAATAACAATGGCCACCTTGAAATCCCATTTAATGTGGTAACAAATACCATCAAATGATTTATTACCGAAATGCTGAAGGAGTAGAGGGTGATTCATCAAAATTGAGTAAACCAATGTGACTACTGCCATCGAAGGGTTAAAGAGTTAATACGCTGCTTATGCGAAACGGAAAGAGAGCATTTATTTTGTGTGTCTCTGCTCCGCAATTCAGTCACAATCAAGAGCTCACACACACACACATATACAGGGAAAGAAATTCCTGTACAATAACTTTTTGGGTATTAAATTTAAAACCATTAAAAATACATAAATCTTTTAATCAGAGTTCATTTAATTAAGGGGAACACTTTTGGACTCCCGCTTCGCCCATTAAATGAGGCATATTTTATTGGCATTGTCATGTCAGGAATTCATGAGGGCTTATTAAACTTTGTCTGTACATGGCTTAAATCAAATTTAACGCATTCAAGTTTAATTAAAAGCCATAAAAGTTCAGATTATAAACAGCAACAAAGACACAGCCACACTCAAGTGCACACATGTATTTCTTTCGGGATTTCTTGTCGGGTCGTAAAATATTACAACTTAATGTCAAATAATCAAAACAATTTGTTTTCAACTAATTATTGTAAAACAAATAACAAAAATAACAACAAGAACTAAAGTAACCAATAGTCATAACATTTTTCCTATTCTCTAGGGGTTGGGGGTCGGTAGAAGGTATCCTGTCACACACAACCTAAGAGTGTCTTTGAGAAAATTACCACAAGTCGGTGAAAATGGAATGCCATGCCGTTTGCAACGATGGAGTGCTGGCAAAAGTACAAAACAACAATTTTTATGAGCAATTTTTGTAAAATAACCACTACAATAACATAAAATGTACAACCGCACGTGTGCGTGCGTTTGAGTGTTGGCGGAGTAAGGAGGTGTGAGTGTGTGTATGTATGTTTGAAAATTCATATGTAGTACAAGTGTTGGGGTTACCATAGAATACGTGCGATAAGAATTTATTATAACGATGTTGTAAAATGTAATGAGCTTTTACACTTTAGTTTATGAGAATGTTCAACAAAAATGCTGCGATCCTTACATCCTTACATCCTGCATACAAACATACACATACACATACACACACACACAAGTGAAGATAACTTTCTTTCGTAAAGGTTTTTGTTTGTGTCGCCCCACTCTATTAACACCTATGTGTGTGTGTGTGTGCATTTAAGGCGGTTGGTATGTACACATGACCAGCAAAGGTTTCGTTTCTATCGTATCCACAGGCATGCAATTGAAAGTGCAAGTGACAAAAGTGACATTATATTCACTTCATATAATCCAAGTATTTCGCATTCTGTATCGTTCTAAGATTTCTGTGCAGAGCATTAATAAACAATCCCATGATGATTCTATCTGATATGAAGATAACACATTTCTATAAGTAGCATAGCATAGTGTGTAATATAACACATTGTCCATACAAGACTATCTTAAAAAGGAATTAAAGATTTTATGTTATTCAAGTTGAAAGCTAAATTCACATTCCCATAACATATAGAGCATTCCCGTTTAACATTTTCGATACTTTTCAACGAAAGTTTTTCTAATATGTTTCGGATATGTCAATGCCGTCAAAAAATAAATAAAATAGGTCTTCTCTCGTGTTTTTGCCAAGCACTCATTTTAATTTATAGATTTCAGGTATTTTTAAAAAAGTATTGGTTGTAATTTGGGCTCTGCATGACTTTGGTGAATGCAATATACAACCCATAAACATTTTTGCATGAAGATCCGTAAACCTTAAACATTTTTGTCTGATGATCCACTTTAAATTTCCCACGCTCCAGACAGACTGTTGTACAGATTTTTTTAATTTGTAGCGAATTCGGAAATATGACAAATTTGTCGAAAATAAAAAATAGTTTTTTATAAAACGAAATCGATGATATTTTATGGCAAGCTAACACATTTCTTTCGTTCAGAGACTTACAATAAAATAAAAAAATTTATATGGAATATTTCTCCTTTGACACTTTCCCCAAATGATTAAGAATTATCCGCTTCAGACTGCTGTCATTTCTAAGCCACCCGTCCGATAGCTGTTAAAATTAATCCAGTGACAGCTCATTATTTTGTTTACAAGCGTACAAAAGCATTTTGTTGAGAAAAAAAGTAAAGAAGCGACTTTATCGAAACCCGCGCCGAAGTGGCTTAAAAATGGCTCGAGAGCTGAACATATCGCAATATTCCATTCGGAAAATATTGAAAAATGAGCTCTGGATAAAGTCATTGAAAAATCCAAAAAGTGCAAGAACTTACACCGCAACAGAAAGAAAATAGACTCAAAAGAACCAAAGGGTTGCTTCCCTTGGCCGAAAGTGGTGAACTGCCGAATTTGGTTTACTCCGGTGAGAAAACATTTGTTGTCCAGCAGTTTGTAAACAAACAAAATGATCGTGTTTACTTGCCAAAGAGGTCACCTGAAAACGTACACCTTCGGTTGGCCACAAGAACTCAAGCGCCGGCCATGGTGATGGTGTGGGCCGCCATAACAACCGATGGACGCTCTCCGCTCGTATTAATCGACCGTGGCATCAGCGAATATTATAGCGAAAATACTCTGAAGGGTGTATTAAAGCCTTGGGCACGCAAACATTTTGGCCGCAGACCTTAGACAGGACTCAACACCATCGCACTTATCACGCGCCACCTGAGAATGGTTACAAAACTAGGTTCCTCGCTTCATTTCCAGCGCACAATGGCCAAAATCTCCAGATACTAATCTGTTGTATGTCTGGAGTATTTTTGAAAGCAAGGTTGGCACTAAAATTACCAAAGTGTCAATCACCTCAAGCAAGCGCTTCGCCGGGAATGGGCCAAAATGCCGCCGAGCAACTTTCAGGCAGCGTGCGACGGTTTCATTGGACGTTTCAAGGCCATAATTCTTGCCAAAGGTGACCAATTCGAACAAATCTAAACTTATTCTAAAATTTGATGCTATTTCCGACATTTTTTTGGTTTTATTCAATAAGATATTTAAAAAAAAAATAAAAAAATTGGCGTTTGACTTTGTTGCTGTTTTTTTTATCTAACCCTGTATAGTTTACTCTAAGACTTATAGTGAACTTTCGTGTGGAATATTTTTCTTTTGACATTTTCTGTCTTAGAAGAAGTTTTATGTTACTTTCATGATTCAACTGGAAACAAAGCGGAAGAAAAGTGCATGATAAAAAAGAAATTATTTTCTTGAAATATAATTTAAATAAACTTGAGTCGAACCTGGAGAGTTTCTAGTGTATAATTCGCATATGCTAATTTGCAATAAGTTCGAAATATATACTACTTTCCAGAGAACGGCCCTTGTAAGCCATCATCCACACCAAATATGCCTGATGAGCTGCTTAACCAACGGTGAAACGCGTCGCATAGTGGTGAGTGTGTGATAGTGTCTATCTGGCTTTCCTTTTCACTGCAAATTTCAGATCATTAAGCTCGTCTCAAAAGAGAAAACAAACACATAAATCATAAAACATGATCTTCGCCTTAACAAGGCAAAACTCAAAGCTACTTTTCGTTGGTTACCTATAGTGAAATTGAATGAAGAAAACTTCCGTAGATAATGTCAAATTTATGCTTTGTTCAAAATTATGCTTTGTAGGAGAATTTTCATAGACCATATAAAGTACAACTTAAATATTTATAAATTCCTGGCGTGTGAAAAAAGTTTGGATGTATTATATTGTAAAATCAAATGCTGTTGAATATTTTGACTAGCTACCATCCCATTTAAAGAAAGATTGAAATCATATTTTGAAAAAAGTAGTAACTCGGTTGGGGGTTAACATTTTGACCAGAATAGTCCTCATATCCAAGACACAATATACTTAAAATACACAGATTCAAATTAATCTGAAATTCCCAAAAAAAATTATGAGAAAAAGGGCGAATTTGTCCCGTTTATTTAGATTACTTTACGATATTAAATTGGAAAACGCCAATATACGTGTCATTTACTGGTAGCTCTACTTTCATAAATAAATAATAGTCTATGATTAAGAATGCTGTAACTCTTACTTTCAGATAACTGTTTTGGATCTAGGATTTGGAATCTAGTTTCTGTTGGAAATTCAGCAATCCTCCTTTATATATGTTCCATTCGATTATGCCATCATTTTGATTTCTTAGCTGGTAAAAAAAATATAACGGCACTATTTAAAATATCTACATAATGTTGGCACCTTGCTTTTTGTCACTTATTTCTTTACATCAACAGGTGCGAAAAATGTTCACCTTAGTTTGATATGGTCCCAAAAATTTGCTTAAAAAGGTTGGGATCATTAAATCTCTGCTATACAAAATTGTAATTGTAAATTTACAGATGCTGCGGACCATTTGCGGTTTAAATGCTCTCTTGCAATTGAAGCATATCAAATGCCACTAATGACTGTATGCAAAATTATTGGAGAGGACCTTTTCAAGGATAAATGCGCACACACACGATCACACTGTTCGAGCAAAAATGCTAATTTACTTCACCAAAGTGGAATATCCTTCATGTGCACCTGTACTTGGAATCCTCATTGGAAATTTAAATATTTTGTTTATTCTCTAAACTTATACGGCACCTTCCCACAGATGCTTAGGCCACGAACAATGCCAGTGACAGACTGGCATCCACTTCAACTAAACAAGTGCCATTCTTTCAACCTCCACACACACACATATACATACCTACCTACATACGTATTAAAACAAATCTTTGTGATTGTGAAAGCAAATATTTTTTATTGCTTTTAACGTTTGTTTATTTATTTTTATTGGCATTAAAACGCTATGTTTAATTTATGAGCAGCTCAAGGAGAACAGCCAACCAGCAGCATAAGGATGTAGAATGACAAACTATGCATATGGGTGGCAGATAAATTGTGCAGACTTATATGTGTCTGAATTTGTGCGGTTGTGAGCGAAAAGGTGATGATGAACAATGTAAACACACACTGTTGTATGTAGATGACGATGGCGATGCTGATGTTGATGACGGCAGCGAATAAATGCTGGATGCTTTGCTCTTCGATGACTTCGTTGGCAATAATAATGGCATTAAATTCTCTCACAAATGACCATGCAACATGTTCCTTGGTCGATCGACATGTGTGTGTGTGTGTGCATCACATTCTACCGAAATAAGGTATTAAAATCCTGTCCCGACTAATGCAAAAATACATCGATGAGAATGAATTTGTACTCGAAACCACTCAGAAGATCCGGCACATAACACAACAATGGCAAATGTTTTGCTAAAACTTTTATGGGGTTTCCTGTTTTTCAAATGGTAAAACTAAGAGTGCTTAATCCACGCTGTGAGAGGATATGTGAGAGTGTATGCGCCGCTACTCTTGCAAAAACACAAGCAATCTATTCGGTTCTAATTCTACGTAAGCGAAAGGTAGGCAAGTCCTATTGACGTAGATGCTCTGAATATAACCAGAGAAATGTTTGTTGAATGCAAGGTTTCAAGGAAAATAATGTAATTTTTTTCAGTGTAACTTGAAGTTGGTTGATGTGTGTCATAAATATTTTTTCGGAAAAGTTCAAAAATTGTTTTAATATTTTGTTAACATATAAATTGAGTTTCAAGCGAAAAAGGTGAACTATTAAATTGACATAACGTTAAATTAATTGGAAATCGCGGTGTTTGTATCAATTAACATAAGCACGTATGTGTATATGTAAGTGAGGTGAATACAATTTTTAATTTTGCAATATAAATATTTCTAAAATTATCATTTTACTGCCCTTAATATTTAGCCTGTAATTCATGAAAGCCTTGACAAATCATGATATCTCTTTTAAAAAGTGAATATTATAATTGATTTGGTTGAAAGTTTGCAAATCATAATTTTTGTATCATACATGTGTCCGACATGAATGTAGATACAATCGGCTCCTAACTTCTGGAATCTCTCCAATAAAGGTTTAATATTTAAAATAATCATAATTTTGACAAAGATTTCATTCATTTGCTTTAAACTTCGTCTCCATTTTGCTGCCAATATTGAATCCAGTGTTAAGGGGGAGTATATCGGTTCACTCCTTTTGATACCTATTCCACCATAGTTTACATCAATATGTACAATCATATTATTTGTAAGAGGTAAGAAATAAGACAATTTCGGCCCACTCCTGAAACTCCCTCCACGACATGATTATTAAATTATCATAACTCTAGAATAAAGTACAACGAGTCGCCGATTTTAGTCAAACTAAGCGAATAATAAATAGATCCAATGTTGACATTTTCCTC
Source organism: Musca domestica (assembly GCF_030504385.1). Classification (NCBI taxonomy): domain Eukaryota; kingdom Metazoa; phylum Arthropoda; class Insecta; order Diptera; family Muscidae; genus Musca; species Musca domestica. The sequence goes on along the minus strand of NW_026712230.1, from coordinate 436,406 downwards.
CAAATAACATCGATCTTTGGCAGCACCTGCGAATTAACACGACATATATTTGATATACATTTCCAAAGGGTGGACAGATAAAGTTCTAAAATTGAACAATATTTCAAATTAATGTAACAGTTGACAGTAACATTTGGATTTGTAGGGCTTAAAAGGGATTAAGTGTACGTAGGAATATGACCATAATTTAGACCATCTTCAAATACAACAAGTTAAAAAGTATCAGTCGGTTCTGCCGATAGACGTATACCCTAAGCCAATGTTCGATTATTTAAATACATTTTGACTTTTGTTATGATTATTCAAACTCTTGACCCTCTATGGATTGGGTTCCGAACAAATGGGCCAATACTGTCCATTTTATATCGGACCTAAATAAACGTGTCAGGTTTGGCCAATATTGTTTACTTCATCATAAAATCCATATTCATCCCAAGGTTCTGGTTGAGAGAAATATTTAGATATAGCAAATTGTAAAGAATCGCTGTTTCGCAAGTTATGACAGATAAAAAAGTATTCAAAATTATGACCTTTTGTGGGTGAGGTAACAGAAGGAGTTCGCAGGCATATATCATCTTTACAACAGATCTTGCGTTAGCAAAAATGTTTGTATGTGCGAAATTTGAAGAGAGTTGAATGCTTATTTGGCTTACTTTGAGCGTTTGGTTTCTTAAAATCTTGGGGGAGGTATTAGAAGAAATGGTCCGATCTCTGCCATCTTCATAACAATTCTTGTGTTGATGTAAAAATTGAGATGTGCCAAGTCTGAATGGAATCGGAAGTTAATTTCGCGATTTATGAGTTCCATAGATATTCAAAATTTTGACGTTTCGTGGGGGAGGTACCAGAAGGAGAGGACCGATAAATCTCATCTTTACAACAGATCTTTTGTTAGTAGAAATAATGGAATGTGTGAAATATAAAGAGAACCTGATGCTCATTTCGGATTTTATAAAAGTTTTGGTTATTCAAAACATTGACCCTTTGTGGGGGAGGTGCCAGAAGGAGTGAATCGATAAATTCCATCTTAACACCAGACCATGGGTTAATAAAATTATTGGGATGCGTGAAATTTGAAGACAATCGGACTCTTACATCACACTACATGTACATTGTATTTATTTTGTAAGAGTTGTAATTATTCAAAATTTTGAACCTTTGTGGGGGAGGCACCTTTGGATTTGCAAAGTTGGGGCAAAATCGGATATATTTTGAAAATTTCGACATTTTGTGGGGGAGGGACCAGTAAGAGTGGACCGATATTGCTCATCTCCGAACTCGATCTAAGTTTGAAAAAAATATTACGATGTACCAAGTTTGAACTAAATCGGACACTCCCTTCGAGAGTTATCGTGCGCACAAGCCAGCTAGACAGACGGACGGACGTCGCTAGATCGATTCCAAATGTCCTGAAACGGATTTGGTTCAAAGAGACCTAGGGTATAAACCCGTTACTTCGACTAGGCACGTTTTGACTGTATCAAATGATATTAGTCTCTCTAGCCATATGGCTGAGGGTATAATTTAAATGATCTTCAGAATATGAATCCATTCGAGCATTGACTTTGACAGACCGAAGCTATTCTTTTCTAGAAATGTTTCAGATAAATAAATTTCAACATTTTGAAAACAATATTAAGACATTTTAATTTGATTTCGAAAAGTGGAATATAGAAGTGAAATCTGAACAAAACTACTTGACATTGACAAGACAACTAGAGAGTTCAATAATAAGAGATTTAAAACTTTAATATAGTAGGAAATGTATAAATTTGTCATTTATCCAGAGGTCATCTTGCTCGTAAGTTCGAAATCCCTTCTTAAGCAATAAAATGAGAGATTTATCAATATTTAAATGATTATCCAAATTGATATTTATGCAGATTTATCACTTTTCGATCAAGAAATATATGTAGAGGTTTCATCCAAATCGGAATCCAGTTCAATAAAAATACTATGTTTTTTAAGTTGACAGTAATACTCGATAGAGGTTCCTAACCAACCAATAACCCAACAAAAAGTAAATTTTCAATCGCATGACTAACCTATAATTTTAAGAAGCGAATGTCACACAATATATTTAGTTATTCTATGGCTACCACTAAGAAAATAATCTTTTAGTAGACTTGTTAGTGACCTTGTTATATGACCATATTAAAACTTATCCTGGAAATGATGTTTTATATTTTCCTTGTCTTTTTCACATTTTTCTCTCAAGTTTAATGCCATTTTCAAAATGTATTCTTTCCCAACACATACATACGAAGACTTCCTTCTATAGTAAACGCATAGGGGTTCATTTTCCGCTGCGCAACACCTACCTTAAAGTCAGCTCTCCTAACCCACTATTGCAGAGGTGTGCGTGTTACACACTTGGTGCTACCTAATCATTTGTGCTCGTTAATTTGAAGTGAAAATTATGGTCACATTTGAAATTAATTAATTATAATTTGGGGTCTCTGCAACAACACAGGCAACAAATCATTGTGTATCCATGAATTATGTATTTGCATTTATATCCTGCAGTCATTAGGGGCATTAAATATGCTAATGCACTTATTTGTGTAAAAATATTGTTGAGTATATACACATTTGTATGTGTGCATGAGTGTGCGTACGGCAACGAAGAACAACACCGGATGTGTTCATTGTTCGAGGGAATTTTATTACAAGACATAATGTACAATGATAGGACTCACAAGATAAATAAAATAATAAACTTAAATGTCTATAAACTAAGTGTGTGCCCTGAGTGACACCGGTTGCAGAAGTGTCAGTCATGATTATGTCGCCCATTACAACATAAAATTAATTGTATGTAAATAGCTTTTTTATGGATGATGAATAGATAATACCTCTCACTTATCGAAAAATTGTTTTCCTTAATGATATTTTCAGCGTAATTATTTAGCGTTTCGAACTTTAATTGTATTCGATATTGGAGGGGAACTAATGGGGGTTGTTTCAGAGTTGGAGGCTATTTACATTGGTATTCGTAATTACAGTATAATGTGAAATTATTCGTAAAGTTACTACCGAAGTAGTTTTTCTTTTAACTAAATTAAAATGCAGAATTTTTTTCAGAATTTTTGTTTTTTTTCATAGACACAAGTTCTTCGAGACATCCTGTTATGAATTTCATTTTATATTTTGCGACATCAGAAGCACGAATAACATCCGTTATTCCGCTGAAATGGAATATGAACTTTCAAAAAAAAAAAAAAAAAAAACAAAAAATAATATATTCGTCGAAATAAGCACTACTACCACCAGCGTACGTTCTCGCTTCAAGGTTGAATTTTAACGAATGTCGTGGGAAAACAAAATATAAAGAAAAACAAAAATAAGTCTTTTCCAGCAGATGCAGATACAAATTGAAGACTGACATGAATGAAAAGTATTGAAAAATATATATATATTTACATAAAAATGTATGGGGAATAATGCAAAGGGGAAACGGTGGCATAGTCAAATGGCGACAGGAAGTAACATCGTCGTGTAACAAGAATACTCCCCTCCATCTTGCAACAAGCGACGAAGTTAATAGACAACAGTAACATTGGCAATATTGAGTTCCTTGATGTGATGTTTGTTCGGGTAACACGTCAAAAATTACACATGTATTTTTAATAAATTTACATTCAATATCGTTCGGTGCACTCGGTACACTGGTAAACTCTGTAGGATACATAATATTTTGTACGTGAAAGTGGTAGGGGAAAATCTAAAGCACTTTTATTTGCTTTGAACAAATATTGATCTTGAAGAACATTTCAAAATTTATTGAGTTCGCAGATGCCCAAAAATATTTTAAATGTCTGTAGCTTCGTTTGCAAGTACTTTATGGACCGGGGTATTAAAGATGAACTCATTATGAATCCCTCTAAATGATTTCTTTTCCATAGAGTTTTTAATTTCCTTATAACGGTCTATCTATTGGGAGCTAATTTTAATTATTTAATTCCCCATTTTACCCAAAGCTACACTTTGAAAATATCTGTGCACTTACATTGAGTTATTGAGAGGGAGTAGAGATGAACACATTCCCATCTTAATAAAATCTTTGATTTTTCAGAACGTAAATTTTGACAAATATATTCGTAATTACAAAGTTCTACAATATTCGCAACGATATTCGATTGTAAAAACTAATAATCGGATGCATAGTACGAACGTATCCTTGCCAGAATCGATGGGAGCCATGGATACGCAAAGCGAAGAATAATTTCTCATATTGACCGTGAACGGTCTACTTTTTGTTACGTCACCCTACCCCCTGTGAGGATGCTTCTCGATTTTCGGTCATTTGAATGTTTTTAAAATATGTCGGCATTTTTGGTTGTTTAGGATATAGGTTCCTTACTTATAAAAACTGACAAAATTGATCCATTCCTTATGTGGAACATTTCATTTAAAGAAAATCTACATGATGCAGGTTTAATAGCTGAACCCTCCAATTTATTTGGTATATTAAAAGTAAATCTTTCAGTATATTAACAGGTTACCGGACTAACAAATTCAGACTGGTAGCTAAGTTAATATACCTTCAAATCTATGGGATCGCAAATTAACAAAATTAATAGTTGCATTAGTTAAAAAGGCGAGTCCAAATGTAGGATCCTTATCAAAAATGGTTTCACCCTCCAGTCTTGTTTTTAGAAAGTTTTACCTTTGAAATTACCAATGATTTGGTGTTTTGATTTGAGTACGAGAACTTCGTTCTAAACAAAAAAAAAAAAATCAAATCGATCTACAGTTTTGTGTAGCCACCATGTAATGGTTACCACTAATTCTGGTTCTTTGAAGGATTTGATTCCGTTTTCAATGAAATTTTCTATAGTTTGACGTTTGGGGTGAAAATTCGAAAAAAAATCGATATTTGTATATGTTTAGGTATAGCCTCCATATAACTTTTACGGATATTTAGATAGTCGGTATTTTGAAGATTTTAAAAAGTGTTTAAATGTTAAGAAAGAAATGTGGAGCGAGAGTTAACTTCCGTACCGCCGAAAAATAAGAAAACAAGAATTATTCTGTTTTAGATGCCAAATACAACTGATGCTTTATTCAAAAAATTCTTATATTTAAGCGATTTTACAATTATTGATTTTTCTTAGAGTTAACAAAGAACAAAGGAACATAAAATCTAGAGCTATCAAGAAAAATACTTAAGCTAAAAATTTGTATTGGGTACAGTAAAAGTAAACATTTCTTTTTGGGTTATTTCCGTCATAGTTTTATTACTAGTGTTGTTATTGTGATGTTGAAGTGGAGAATTATTGCTGACGAAATAATGTCAACAATATTGGTGTTAGCTCTTTGGTGCTTATGACAATGTTGTAACTAATAATGATGTTAATAATAATGATATTAATAATAATGATGTTAATAATAATGATGTTAATAATAATGGTGTTAACAATAATGATGTTTTTAATAAATGAGGTTGTGGTTGAAAATAATGAACTTAATAATAATGTTGTTTATTGGTGGCTGTAGGTAACTCCTCCCTCTCCAGAATGAAGTGAGGGCCAAAGGGGCTTCGGATCATTTGTAGCCAGAACTTCATTATTGTTGTGGGTTATGGAGTAGATTAATTTTATAGGCTTTCTTATTACTAATATTATTGATAATATTATGATTATAGAACTAATTATACCAAATGCGGAATAAGAAATTGTTTTGTAATTGTCAGAGTCTGTTTGAAGAAATTCGATATTTGCTTTATTTTGGAATCTGTATTGATCTAGTTTGGGTAATGTTAGTTCGTCTCTTATGGAGAGTGTTGTAATATTGTTTGAGAAGCTAGTTTGGAAGGTTATTGTGCTAATGTTTTCTTGGTGAATATTCGGTTTATCTGTATACCAGACATTATTAAATAAGATTTTGCATTCATTAAAATTAATAACAGAGGAAGACTTGATTGGTAGACTCTTAGTTACGTTGTTACATACTGTGGTTATGTTTCCTATTGGAGGGTTTATAAGCACTAGGTAATTTGGTTCTGGATATATTATGTCCGTAGTTAATCCTATGTCTCTAAGGTGACATGCCACCGTTTCTTCTCTAAGCAAAATTGATTTTAGGCAATCTCTATTTCTTTCGTATTGAGTTTCATAGTTGCAGTAAAATTTTTGTTCTATTTGTTTGCATCGGTTGTCGAAAAGATAAAGGTTATCATTGTTTATTAAAGCGTATTCACCGGTTATTATTTCTAAGGTGTTATTTATGGGGGTTTTGATTATGTGTAATAATTTAAATAGTTCATTAGAAATTATAGGAATTTGTATGTCAAATATTATGTTTGTGTCGTTATAATATGCTGTCAGTTGTAGTAATTCATATATATGTTCTGGTGATATAATGTCCGTTGCATTGTTAAGTATGTTGTGTATTTCATTCAGTTCGTCAGTAGTTAATATTAATTTTGGGACGGTGTTAAGCCTTGCTAATACTACTGATTCTGCGATATCATTAAGGTGGTCGGTAAGTATATCTATGTTAAAACTGATTTGAAGTAAATTTTGCATTTGGATTATTGCATTAACCGAGGGGTTTATGGCATTTCTTGTCTGGTTTTGAATCATCATTATAGAACGTTCTATTAGGTTTTGTTCTTCATTTATGTGATTGGTAATGTTTTCGAATCTTGTTATCATTTTGTTATTTAACATCATTTGGTTTTTAAGCGTTGTTTTTATTTGGGTATTTCCTCTAGTTAAATTGTCAATGTTTTTATTTAGTTCTTCTGCATCTTTGTAGTCCATATTTCCCGTTATGAATTTGATTGCTGATCCTAAGGCATTTACAAGTCCCCGTTTTTTCCTATAATTTGGGGTTAATATATCCAATTTGGCTGAGAGATTATTCAGTTTCAGTTTCGTAGTTCTAAGTTGTGATGCTGTCAATCTTGTCTCCTCTATTCGATCCAAAGTTTGCTTTATAGTGTTAATATTGTCGTTATATGTTTTAAGGTTAATAACATGGATTAGATGTTGAAAGTCTGTGATTAATTTAGCATCGCCTAGTTGTAGTGGTATAAGTCCCTGAGTCTGCGTTATGTTTGTTATTGTGACGTCGGATTGTACAGGTACGAACCTAAAAGACAAATAGAAGTCAGTTTATGTAAGACGTTTTCTTTTAATTTTGGCTTTATGTAGTTTTTGGTTATTTGACGTTATCAGCGTCACTTTCTTGTTTTCCTTGACTACCCTCTTTGAGAAGCGAGGGGTCATTTTGTTCCTCCCTGATTCCCTTCTGTATATTGTCTGGTTTTCAGTTAAATCTTCTGGTTCTTCCCTATTTGCGTTTAGTTTTTTTATACGTTTGTCAGTGTCCATGGATAATTTATCTTTAATAATTTTGTGTAAGTCATTTTGAAATTCTTGTAGTCTATTTAAGTAGTCATGTTCAGAGTTATAGCTTAATGTCTTTTCGAAGTTATAAGTCCTACCATAGAAGAGTTCAAATGGGGTTAAATTTGTAGCACTATGGATTGCGTTGTTATAGGTAAAAATGACTTCTAATAGTATTTCGTCGTGATTTAGTGGTATTTCTGATGACTTATACTTTTCGTAAACTATTCTGTAGGTCTCGGTAATGGTTGAATGTAATCTTTCTACGGGAGAGTTTCCTGTACTTTGATGAAATGATGTATAATGTAAGGTTATCTGATGCATTTTACAAAAATCTTTTATAATGGATGCATTAAATTCAGCGCCCTGATCACAAACAATTTTCTTGGGTATGCCGTGTAGGCTTATGAAATGTTTGAAACTTTTCAGAATTGATAGGCTATTCCTAGAGTCTAAAGAGTAAGCGGCTGCAAATTTAGAAAATTTGTCTATGATGGTAAGTATATTACGCTTGTTTATACAATAGATATCTGTGTGGATAATATCCAGTGGTTTTTCGGGAATTTCAGGTTTTTGAAATTTGGGTTTTGGTGGTTTCCTGTCATATTTTAAAGTTTGGCATGTATGACAATGATTAATACAATTTTGTATTTTGTTTTTCATGAAAGGGAAGTAGTACTCTCGTTTTAAGTGTGCATATGTCTCTTGAATACCTCTATGGTTATGGTTCATATGGTATTCATTAATTATTTTGTCTTGCTCATCAATGGTTCTTATGTCTTGTAGAATGTCCATGCATCGTACTAACTTAAATAGTTTGCTGTTTGCAAAGTATTTTGAGTAGGTGCTTTGAATTAATTTAAATGTATCGTCATCTGCCATAAGCGCAGAGACTTTATTTGGTGTTATATAAATTTGGAAAATGTTAGTCAATGTTTGTTCGTCGTACTTTTCTCTACGTATAGTCTTGCGTATTTTATTTTTAAATATTGTTTCTAAGGTTATTGGTGAGCCACCGATTTGAGTTTGAAATATAATTTGAATATTAAATTCGTTAATTGGTCTTTCTGATATCGGTATTCCATCGTCAACATTTTCGTCGGAGGAATGGATTGTTGTTCCTTGTGTACCATGGTTTGAGATGTTATCAACTGAATTAGTGTTTATATCGACATGTTCATTTACAGATAGATTGTCTAATTTAATACGACTTAGTGCGTCTGCGTTAGTATTTAATTTTCCTTTTTTGTAGATAATTTCATAGTCATATTCTTCTAGTTTTAATCTCCAGCGGATTAATTTTGAATTTGGTTCTTTTAGACTCATGATCCATGTAAGGGGCCTATGGTCGGTAATTATTTTAAATTTCCTTCCAAAAAGGTATGGCCTGAAATATTTTGTCGCCCATACGATAGCAAGTAATTCTTTTTCTATCGTCGAGTAATTTATTTCGCTATTCGATAATGTACGACTTGCGTAACATATAGGCTTGTCACTACCTATTGGTCCTTGGGAAAGTATTGCTCCTAAAGCAAAGTCGCTAGCGTCGGTGGTTAAATTAAATGGTTTTGAAAAGTCAGGATATTGGAGCAGTGGGTCGTTCATTAAAAGATTTTTGCAAGTAGCAAATGTGTTCAAATATCTCTCGTTTAATATTATTTTTCTCCCTTTCTTAAGACATTCTGTGAGGGGTTTCGTTAATTTCGAGAAATCTTGAATAAATTTCCTGTAATAACCTAGTAGTCCTAAAAATGATTTTATTTGTTTTTGTGTTTTTGGTACGGGGAAAGCTTTTATGGCATGAATTTTATCAGGGTTGGGTTTAATACCATCAGTGGAAATAACATGTCCGAGAAAAGAACATTCTTTCTTTAGGAATTCTGATTTGTCCAGTTGTATCTTAAGATTGGCTGTACGTAATTTACCGAGTACTTTTTTCAAGTGTTGTATGTGCTCCTCTAAGGAAGTTGAATATATAACTATGTCATCTAAATATACAAGGCAGACTGTCCCGATCAAGTCATTTAATACATTGTCCATTACCCTTTGGAAAGTGGATGGAGCATTTTTTAATCCAAAAGGCATCCTTACGAATTCATAGTGACCTCTATCGACAGAAAATGCTGTTTTACCAATATCTTTTGGGTGCATTTCGATCTGGTGAAAACCGCTAGCTAAATCTAAAGTTGTGAAGTAGAGACTTCTCCCCAATTTATCTAATATGTCAGTTATGTTGGGTATGGGATATTTATCAGAAACAGTTTTCTCGTTTAATTTGCGATAATCTATAACAAGTCTCCATTTTTGTATATTGCTCGAGTCTAATTTTTTTGGTACGATCCATATAGGAGCACTCCATGGTGAAAAACTTCTTCTAATTACACCTTGTTGCAACATTTTATCGATTTGTTTGCGTATTTCCTCTTTGTGTATGTAAGGGTACCTGTATGATTTTGTAAAAATGGGTTTGTCGTCAGTTGTCCTTATTTGGTGTTTGATTTGATTCGAGAATGTCAATTGTTCTCCCTCCTTGAAAAACACATCTTCAAAGCATTTGCAAACCTTCAGCAAAGCTTGTTTTTCCTCTTTATTAAGATGACCGGTCCTTATCGAATCTAAAATGTCATGATTATCATTCATACAGTTGTGTTCTAAACTGAAGTTATTAACTTCGATGTAATTCTGGTCGTTGTATGGTGTCGTCTTTATTGGTTGTTCAATGTATGCAATTTTATCATGTCCAGAAGTATTAACTATTTCCACAAGGCTGTACCACTTTTTAGAATGATACAGTCCCTCTGAAATAAAGAGGTCGGAACCCAAAAAAGTCCTTGGGAGAAAAAAGCTACCATTTTGTGTGTCTACCGGTACATTAATAACAACTCTGGAAGAGCTTGGAATAATGAATTTCTCAGAAGTAAAATTGGGTTTGAGATGAATAGGTATGATGGCTTGACTTGTTACTAGAGTTTTGTTACCTAGGTCTATTTTAGCTTTGAGAAAATCTAATATGTCCAATCCTATTAGTCCATCGAAATAGTTGTGAAATTTGAAGACAAAAAATTCTGTATCTCCTTTTTGTTTGAATTCCGTAAATAAGGGTAGTTTAATTTTTTTGTCCAGTGAGTGTTTAGTTAAAATTGTTGTGATTGTAATTGGTTTGCAAGTTATACACTCTTCGTCATTTACAAATTCTGGGTTTATGAATGATGACGATGCTCCAGTATCTATTAAAAATTTCAGGGGTCTACCAAATGGGGAGGATATGTTAATATAGGGTAATGTGTGTCCATGTTTGTTAATATCTAAGTATCCCGTTGGTGTGGGTAGGCATTCATATGAAAATTTTTCATTATCAACTATTACATTTTCGTATTCCGTTCTAATACCATTATTTTGTTGGTCTTTTAGATCGTTCATGTCATTATCATCATTTTGATGATAAGTGTAGTTTTGTTCGAAGTCATTGTCATGTGTTTGTCCGTGGTAATATCCGTCTAGATCATTATGGTAAGCTTGAGACACATTGATGTTGTTTAGGTACGATGTCTGTCTCGTTTGTGTAGTCATAGGTTTTCTTAAATGACTATAACCAGAACTAACATCCATTGGTTCTGGTGGTGGTAAGGGTTTGGTCGTAAGCTGTTGCTGCCTGAAGTTGCTGAATTTGCTCTGTCCGGACCCATTGTGAGAAAAGGTATTTCCATTAGGTGCTTGAGGTCCCTTTTGTGAAAATGCATTAGTTATTGGATTATATTGATTTCTTCCCTGAGTATTAACCGTGTTTTGGAATCTATTTATATTGTTTTGTGCGTAATGGTGAATTTGTCCGTGTGTAAATCTATGTGTGTTATTCATATTTGGTTGGTAATTACGAGCAGGGGCATAATTCCGTGTATTCTGTCTATACCTTGGTTGGTAGAATGGTTGGTTGTAAGTAAGTCTTCTTGAATATTGTATATTTTGTTCCTGAATGCAGAATGTTAATGCTTCATCTAATGAATCGGGTCTCATAGACCTAATCATTGAGCCAAGGGGTTCTCGGAGGCCTATTAAGAATGCATCTAAGCACATTTTAGCGTTAAATTCGCGCCTCGAGTTTATGACATGTTTGTTAGTTTCATGAATTGATATATTATTATTTATTGCTGCCTGTAGCTCTATAACTGAACCATAAAATTCTTGCACAGTCTGATTATTTTGTCGTAAATTGTGGAGTTCACGCACAAGGGAGGTTTCACTCCTTTTATCCGAATATTTAAGTATTAGATTCGCTTTAATTACCTCCCAAACTAACGGAGTACCGGATGAATTAAGTACTTCATTAGCTTCTCCCACTATTTTGTTTCTGATGGCTCTAAGCACTACTGTTGCTTGGTTAGAACCATCGATATTCGCTAATATTCTTAAAATCTCTTTAACGTTTTCTAAAAAATCATTTAGTTGCCTTGGATTTCCATTAAATGTTGGTAAATCTTTTACGGCATCTGGAATTTTTAATGTTTCGTATGCTTGAGAGGATTGTGACGGTTGTTGAGATTGTAGCGCCTGAGGGGCACTAATGTCATTAACGGTAGTCATTTCTTGTTGTTCCGGTATTGCAGTTAAGTATCGAATAGAATATGGTCTTGGTCTTAGTCTTCGCATTTAATATAATTACCCTTTTTATTGATTTGAGATATTTTGATTAGCCTTTTTCTTTATAATTGAAATATTTCTTTGCTTATTTCTGTTTTATATTTTATAAAGTAATATAATAGTGATAAATATTATAATTTTCTTAAAATAATTACCCTAGTATTATCATAATAAATAATTTCATTGTTGATTTCCAAGGTTTTTATCTGCTTCTTTTCTCCGATGAGACCTGTATAAGTTGCTTGTAGATATGGACTGCTTCAGGACTATTTCTTGTTCTTCACTTGTAGTTGTTGTTTGTTGTTTTAATTGTTGCTTGTTTTTTTTTTTTTTTTTTTTTTTTTTTTTTTTTTTTAGTTTTTTTTTTTTCGTTTTTGTTACGGTTGTTGTTATTGTTATATGTTATTAACTTTTTAATTGTTATTTTTAGTTGATTTTCCTTTTTTTTTTTGATCTTCACTGTATTGTTATTTGTTTTTGTTAGTTGGTTTTTTCCTTGTTTTATCTGATCTGATCCACTATGACCGTATTATTTGTTGATATTCCTTCAACGATTTTCATTAAATATTTATTCCAACCAAAAAGATATTCATTCTCTCCGGATGGTAATATTTGTTGATATTCCTTCAACAAAATATTATTTATGAATTTATATATATTTTTTATTTAAGATATAATTTGTTGATATTCCTTCAACAATTTTTATTAAATATTTATTCCAACCAAAAAGATATTCATTCTCTCCGGATGGTAATATTTGTTGATATTCCTTCAACAAAATATTATTTATGAATTTATATATATTTTTTATTTAAGATATAATTTGTTGATATTCCTTCAACAATTTTTATTAAATATTTATTCCAACCAAAAAGATATTAATTCTCTCTGGATGGTTATATTTGTTGATATTCCGTCAACAAAATATTATTTTTGATTTTAAATATATATTTTTATTTAAGAGATATTCCTTCTCTTCTTATAGTAAATTGTTGATATTCCTTCAACAAAATACTATATTGTATTGGCACTTGATTTTCTCGGTTGTACGGACGTAGGTTCTTTTTTTTTCCGATTGTTGGCGCACGATTTTTCTCCTTAAGGATTACTTGATATACCGTCAAGCCTAATTAATTTAATATATTTTTTCTTCACCAAATTTTTCTCAAAAAAAATTTTTTTTATGTCCTTTAAAGGATAGTTCACTGTTTTTTCCACAATTAACTTGTCACTGTTTTTTTTTTTTTTTTTTTTTGGTTTTTTTTTTTTTCTGTTTTAAGGATACATTTATTTAATTATATTTTTTCACTTGAGAAAGACCGCACCAACAATGGCCGTACGACTGCGCCAGTTAACTTCCGTACCGCCGAAAAATAAGAAAACAAGAATTATTCTGTTTTAGATGCCAAATACAACTGATGCTTTATTCAAAAAATTCTTATATTTAAGCGATTTTACAATTATTGATTTTTCTTAGAGTTAACAAAGAACAAAGGAACATAAAATCTAGAGCTATCAAGAAAAATACTTAAGCTAAAAATTTGTATTGGGTACAGTAAAAGTAAACATTTCTTTTTGGGTTATTTCCGTCATAGTTTTATTACTAGTGTTGTTATTGTGATGTTGAAGTGGAGAATTATTGCTGACGAAATAATGTCAACAATATTGGTGTTAGCTCTTTGGTGCTTATGACAATGTTGTAACTAATAATGATGTTAATAATAATGATATTAATAATAATGATGTTAATAATAATGATGTTAATAATAATGGTGTTAACAATAATGATGTTTTTAATAAATGAGGTTGTGGTTGAAAATAATGAACTTAATAATAATGTTGTTTATTGGTGGCTGTAGGTAACTCGAGTGCATTTACTCATAGTGGAGGACACGGTCCAAAGGAATAAAGAACATAACTACCGAAAAGTTCCTTTGTTGATTTTCTTGTTAATTATATGAAAATTGTAGTCGTGCTGGGCCTACCCTACAACAATCAAATTTTAGTCGATTTTTTTATAATGTAAAAAATGTTACCTTTGGTTTTCAGCCTGTGACATTTGCCCCATATATTTACGCCCTCTGTCGTACTGATACGTATTCATAAGAGTTTAACTTATTGCTCCATTTTACCAGCTATATGAAGTCGATGGTCATCCAAAACGCTATGCTTTTGGCCTATCCTAAATTCTAGCCTCATGCGTTCCTTGTCAATTGCTCATTGATTTTGTCCTGTATAGTGACTAAAAAATCCGGAAAATGTTCAGATTTTGATACAAGCCAATAGGCTGCTATTCTGACCCTAACCCAACTCTCTTAAGAAATGTGGTGAGGATCGGACGATAATTGCGACGTGTACATGCAACTAACCATATATACTGTTGTAGGGTGTATAAAAGAATAGTACCAAATGTACAATTCAATATCGTAAGTAAAAAGAAAACCTCTTGCGATAAAAAAATATAACAAAAAAATATATCACAAAATATTAAAAAAATATTCACATTTTTGTTAGCTGTTTTTTCTAGATTATATTCTTGTCTGAGGCTATGATTAGGTGAGAATTTTCGAAATTTGTTGAGTCGTCCTCGAGTTGTAAGCAGCCTTACTAACAATCTTCATACTTCATTCTGTATATGTCAATATCGATTGTACATATTTTGCTATATATCCGATATCGTTGGACACCAGCATTAAGGTTACGATTAGAAGTGGCCTTTTCGTGTATTTGTAATTAAAAATATTCGTGGATTAATGGAAATGTTCGTATTTTTTACATAATAGTTATGGTCCATTTTAGCCTTGCGGGTAGGCTTAGGTTTGACCAAATGCAAATACAAAATCAGGAAAATTTTCTGTTTTTTGTCCATTTTAGTCCTTAAATATTTTGAGATCATCTCAACAAAATAGATTTTTTTCTGACCTTATCCCCGCCTATGTGAAAAATTTTGTGAAGATCGGACAATAATTGCGAATACAATTTATTATTATTTATTTATTATTATTTATTTTTTTTTATTACAAAGCTACATCGACTAAGCTTGGTGAGATATGAAGGTCCATATTTAACTTCTTATGTCTTGTATAATTTTTTGTATAATTAAAGAATCAAATATACGAAACGACTTGTTACTTTAGTCTTACAGTCAGGTCTCGTTTTCTACATAGTGGAGACAAGAACGTTTAAGTCAGGGGACAATTTTCCAGACCTGCTTAAATTTTTAGTGTGCTTTTATATAAATCTTTTGTCAATCAAAAGCATTCATCAAACATATTAAAAAATTAAAAATTTAAAAATCTATGACACATTTCTCGTAGTGTATGTTGAAATAGTCAATAACGTTGTTAGGTACTGAAAAATGAAAAACATGGTTTATTCATTGTCTAAAAAATTGTTAAACAGGTAAACACAGCACACTTGGCCAAATAAAATATTAACTTGTAGTTCAATGTTGAAAGTTGAACATTTTTGCATTTCCCTGCATCGTCTGCGCCGTACTTGTTTCGTGTGTGTAACTTTTATTTCTGCCCTTGTTTGTCTTTCTTCTGGCATCGGGCTCGAACGAGCCGGCTTGCTTTTTTTTTTTCCTTTTTTGAGCGCATCTTTTGTGCGACAATATTGCAGTTAGCGTTGCATGTGGGTGTATATGTATGTGAATGCATGTGACGTGTTCCGTTTCAAACTTAATTTATTTTCGTTTTTCTTTGAGTTTAATTTTGCAGAAAGAGAGAAAAACGAAATGAAATTCGCCAAACAAACAGAAAAAACTTTGTTTTAATTTTTGTTTATTTTATCGAAACTTGTCAGCATTACTTCCTGTGGTGTCACTCCGCCATTATCGTCATTTTCATCAGCACTATGAGAATGGATGAGAATTACTTGGCTGCTTTATTATAAACGACCCTCTTACACTTCATCATGCAGCCGAACCCCGGGCTATTAGATGCAATGATGGGGAACTGGCGTTGTTATGCCGAGTCTGATGCGTATGTATGTGTGTGTATATGTTTGTTTATGAGCTTTTGTTTTAGCTAGCGTTTTTATTTATTTTAGTTTAAAACAACAAGCATTCACTTATCCTTCAGAGCATTGCCTTCGTGTGTCCTTGTACGCCTTTGAACCTGGCGATGAATGGATGAGGTCCCCCATATCCATCCATGTTCGGTACAAAAACTCTTAGGTGCAGTGTTTGTGCAATGAAAAGGGAAGGCAGGCAGTCAGGCAGCTTGTGCAGTTTGTGTGTTTACTTTCAACATTTTCTGTAAGGCCACCCTCCTTTCACACTCACAGCCGAAAATCGTTTGGCCCTCAATGCGGAGAGATACGGTAACCCACATATGTATGTGTGTGCGCTTATTTTTTTGAGAGCATACATTTGTGTGTTGGAGGTTCCTTTTCGTTTATCTTCATCTTTGTTTCTTTTGCAAGAGAAATATTATACACTATAACAGAAACCTATACAAGCACATCTCTATTTTCAGTGCTGTTTTCACTTAAGTACGCACACAAACATACACACGTGAATACACATGGAACGCACACACACACACACTCACACACAACCACAACAATTCTCGCAAATTGATTTCCGTTGGAGAGGAAAGCAGAAGAAGCGGAAGATTGGATCAGAGTGGATGTTTGTTTGCTCGTTCCTTTCCCAATTAAGATCAATGTAATTCGTTCTGTGTGTATGTGTCTGTGTCCACTTTTCTCTATGACTATCAATGTTGATAATACTGCGCCCGGGAGTAGCCCATCCATGGCATTAGTTCAGTGTGCCTTTCGAACACATAATTCCAACATTGTTTGCTCTGTTCCAGTCTCCAGTTCGACTCCTTCTTCGTCGAGATCACTCTAAATTGATTCATGCTGCTGCGAGCTTTGTGAAAATTATGATTTTGCTGCATTGCAATGTCCCTTATCTTAGCTCTAATGTCATTTTGTCATTGCTTACAAACAAGGGTGGCTTAACTTTTTATGTGTTCCTCAACAATGGAAAACAAAGCTTTATTCGCTTAAGGAGATACGAGTGCGTATGAGTTGGTTACCCCATATCATTTTATGTTCCTTTGGGTCATTTTGCTTGGTTGGTTCTCGTTTGTAATGGTGTAATGGATTGTGCCGAATATATTGTTGTTGCAATGAACTAATGCCTTACAATGTAATATTTTACGTAGGTACGTCTTATGTACACGTTAAAAAATAAAAATTTGTGTGGATAACACGGACTTCAATTGGAATTATCGCTGCAATTATTTGGACTCATATTAAGCTTCCTCTGACGATTTACATGGCTAAGTAAACTGTACAACAATTTCAGCACTAGCCGATTGGAAATCCATGATGAGGGTTTTATGTTATTAGGCTCATTATTAGGCTTCTCATTTATCTACCTTCAATAACAATGATCCTAGGAATAATGAATACAAACTTGCACAGGTAGAATTTTACTCTGATCTGATCTCCAAAGACTATGTATTTGGCGGTGTAATAAACTGTTTGGAAAAAATATGCAGCCATCTGGCTGTCCTGAGCTCTTTATAACATCAATCACGAGTTGTAAAAAATTGCAACATGGCATTCTAAACCTCAAGAATTCGAAATTAGGTCAGTCCCAGAACATTTATTTAAGGTGCTAGTTGCAGCTAGTTGTTTATAAATGAACATTTCCAAAGGCGTTTGGTATCAAACGTTTTGAGGACATATAGCCTGTTCAGCAAACTTATTTTTCTTCCAATTGCGAGGCAAATGGCATACAAATAGAATTTTTGGTTTCCGTACGTAAATAAACAAAAAGAGCTTATAATTGTGACCTAAGAGACTACAAAATCGGAAAAATCTCTTGTTGGTTCATTTCAAGCCCTAAAGGTTTATTTTCTGATCCTATCTCAACGCAAAATTTTGTAAGGCTTATGTCATAATTGTGACCTGTAGCGTGATTACAAATGAAAATGGACACATAGCTAAAGCGACCCAGCTTGACGAGATAGGAAGATACATACGTAAAATCGTGGGTCTAGAACCAATATTTCGAGGTTTGTGGCATCACCTAACCTTGGTGGATTAGTTGATGTTTCCGCCACCCCATTTACAATTATATTTAAAATGAGAAATTCAAAACAGGCGCCCGTACGTAATCCCCGCGGACATGGTCCATAAAAATATGGGAAGTATGACCGTTTGCTAAATTTACAAAAATTATTAAATGTAGTAAACTAGTGTTCGCGTTAGGCCGTGCCGGACATACCCAAAAGAGAAAGTCTTTGGACATACCAATTATTATGGGTGTTATGTCCGGCACTTTCTGGGGCTTATGACCTTTTTTCTTGGACATTATCCCCATTCTATTATGTGGATCGGTCACAATCCCCAGAAAGTTGTGGACATGATCCCTATAATAATGGGTATGCCCAAAACGATTGGGTGTGTGAAAAAATTGAGATTTACTCCTCTGGGTATGCCCTGCATCTAAATTTCATATCTTTTGACCGGGGCTTGAGATTTTCTCCTTTGAGTATGTCCCGCACCGGCTAACGTGAATCAAAGATGTCTAAAATTAATCATTTTTGTAGAGCAAACGGTCATAATCCCCATGGGAATTGTGTCCGTGTTGGAAGCGGTTATGACCAAAAACAAACCGGACATAATCCCCGACATGGCACCTCCAAAACCAACGGACGCAATCATTCAAAAAAAAAAAAAAAAAAAAAAAAAATACAAATTTTCTTTTTGGAAACACAAACAAATTTTTGACAGTAGGCCAATAGGTGAAATGAGCTTTTACTCTCAGACGAAAAAAGTAAATGAACTGAAATAAAAACTTCTATATTGTTTTTTGTCTCCTTTTTTTATTATTTATCGTTATACTCGATTATAGCACATACACACTATCGGCATTATATGTATGAGTGTATGTATGGTCTATTCCCCAGAGCATCTGACAGAAATTGCTGTCATGCAATAACTTCGTGGTGAAAACATCATAAGATAATTGCTTGACGTTTTCTGCCAAGGAACTTTTTATTTTTATGTCATAATTTAATAAAAAGCTTTAACTTTATTACAAAATACGTTTTCATGCACACATCCAACGTCCACACATACATGTGTTTGTATATTTTTGTTATATATGTACACTGTAGTATATTTTTCTGTTAGCTGCAATATAAACAATTTAAGAAAATATTATCAGATTTGTTGTTGAACATAACAAAGAAGTGGTAAACAATATAATGCTCTTTAATTGGCTAAGTATAAACTGCTTCAAGTTCGGCCGAGTCGACTCTTTTATACCATCCACCATATGGAATCTTAAATTATGGTCAAAAACAATCAAATTAGGTCCATGTCTTTATATAATCCTTGATAATCTATTTTAACATTCAGGGTGAGATGAAAAACTGCAACTAACTTCAGACTGCTGTCATTTCTAAACCACTCTTCCGACAGGTGTTAAGATTATTGCAGTAACTGCTCATTATATTGTTTATAAGCGTTTGGTGAGAATTTTCCAGAAAAAAAGTTATTCGTGATGGAACTCAGCGTGATAGTGTGATTTCTTTATATTTGACTGGAAAACTACAAGTGAAAATACAATGTGAACAGCAACATCAGCAGAAATGGTTCGAAAAGTAAAGAAGCGACTTGATCGAATACTGCGTCGCTGTGAATGAAAAATTGCTCGTGAGCTGAACATATCGCAATATTCCATTCGGCAAATATTGAAAAATGAGCTCGATGTAAAGCCATTGAAATTCCAAAAAGTGCAAGAACTTACACCGCAACAGAAAGAAAATAGACTCAAAAGAGCTAAAGATTTGCTTCGCTTGGCCGAAAGTGGTGAACTGCCGAATTTGGTTTTCTCCGACGAGAAAACATTCGTTGTCCAGCAGTTTGTAAACAAACAAAAATATCATGTTTACTTGCCAAAGAGTTCAGCTGAAAATGTGCACCTTCGTTTGGCCACCAGAACTCAAGCGCTGGCCATGGTGATGGTGTGTCCGCCATAACAGCCGATGGTCGTACGGTGGCATCAGAATGAATGCCTAATATTATCATTCTGGAGGGTGTATTAAAGCCTTGGGCACGCAATCATTTTGGCCGCAGAACTTGGACATTTCAACAGGACTCAGCAACATCGCACTCAGCATTCGCCACCCAGGAATGGTTACAAACTGAGGTTCATTGCTTCATTTCCAGCGCGCAATGCCACCAAAATCTCCGGATACCAATCCGTTGACTGGAGTATTTTGGAAAGCAAAGTTGGGACTAAAAAATACCAAAGTGTCGATTACCCCAAGCAAGCGCTTCACCGTGAATGGGCCAAAATACCGCAGAGCAACATTCGGGCAGCGTGTAACGGTTTCATTGGCCATTTGAAGGCCATATTTCGTGTCAAAGAAACAAAAAACTTATTCTAAAATTTCATGCTATTTCCGACATTTTTTGCTTTCATTCAATAAAATTAAAAAAATGTAAAAATTATGGCATTCGACTTTGTTGCAGTTTTTTTTTATCTCACCCTGTTCATGAAATTTTATAAGAGAAATGTCATGTACCCGAATAACTTCAATAAATTTAGAAACGTTTCAAAGAGGCGGGTTGAGACAGATCAGATAATCGTACTAAAAGTGAACACTGTAAGGAATCTTTCTGCGAAGACAAAAAAAGCGGGCATTGAAAGTTCTAGTCGATTTATTTTCCAAATTGACGAAGATGTATTTTCTGGATAAAAATAAAATAGTTCATCGTATGAAAACGCTGCAGTAATATGTTTATGCATATTAGGATATTCATTATGATTATTGGAAATGTTGACCCTTTATGGGGGGTACCGAAGATGTGTGCCAATATTGTTCATTTCGCATCTGACCTAAGTCTGACTCAAATCTTGCAACGTGCTAGGTTTGGACTATATCGTCTGTTTCCTTCACTTTACATGAGAAATGTGTATACATATTTTTTTGAAATGCTGCACTTTTGTGGGGGATTGATCATGAACAGTGGACAGAAGTATTCCCATTTCCTCAATAGATTTTGTGTTAGTAAAACTATTTAGTTGTGTCAAGAATCGGAAACTCATTTCGCATTTTATAAACGATATAATTGTTCAAAACTTTAGGGAGGAGGTACCAGAAGGATTGGATCAATCTTGTCCATTCCTGGTTTTTGATAATAATACTACGATGTATCAAGTTTAGACGAAATCAGATACTCCCATTGAGAGTTACCGCGACGGAGGGACACCTTTTTTGTGGACAAATGAAATCCAAAATTTTTTACTACTTTTCTTGTAAATTTAATTTTTACGCTTGGATTTTGTGTTCCATACCCCCAAATTCGTTTAAATGTTAATAATTATATCTGACATACCTACCAGCTCAGTCCTCGTGATTTGTGTCTGTTTATATAATGCCACAACGATTCTTGGTGTCAATTTTTGCAGCTTTAACTTGTACTATTTTGTTGTGGCGAAAAAAAAACATTTTTCCCGGAAAATTAAAAAGTTTTGCAACACCTTTGGGACTTTGAAACAATAAGTTTCCTTCAGTCTCACCTCCGTCTCAAAAGAAGATGAATGCTTTTGAATTTTTTTGTTGAATCAAATTTCAGTCCCAATGACAATAAACTGTGTGTCGCTTTATTTTTTTCTGTAGCAGCGAAATAACGCTGGTACACGCGAATGTTTCCTGCGACTATCTGCAGCCATTTTGGCAAAACAGGAAAATATCAAAGCCTACTTCGAGGTATTGAAGGATTAGTTAGGCATTACACATGTAAAGAGAGAGATGTATATTTCTGTCATACCCTGTTACTAACAAATGTTACGTTCTTTAAGTTTGTGTATCACAAATTGCAATTAATGCGAGAAAAAGCTTTGAAACAGAAAATATTTTGAATGTTGAGATTTTTGTTTAGATTTTAAGTAAATGCTGTCATATGTTCATATCGCAATTAATTACCTAAATTTTGTAAGCTTTCAAAATATTTCTATCCTCAGTTAATTTACTTCAGATGCTATGCTGTTGTCAATAATAAGATATTTTACATAAAATTCTCCATTTTTATTTCGCCGATTATTGTCAGAAACGCCAAACATTCGACTACGAACTTAAATTTCAAACTTTTTTATAGGCCGCAGGGCAAAGAAAATTGAAACGAAACATTTCGTTTATGAATTTCTATTTCAGTCATTTGTGTAGCCGTAGCCTTTTATTCTAATTATGGCCGCAGCAGGTGTTGTTGACAAGTGAATGTTGATAAGAATTCCTGAGCGTATTTAGTTTGGCGTTAAATTTTCGTGGTAAACGTTTGTTAAACGTTAAATTATAAATTGCAATAGTTTCCCTCTATCAATCAAAAGCCACGCAAGAATGAAATATTGCAGAAAGTCGGCCATAACGAGGAGAGGTGGAGAGGGGTGCAGTGGAATAAAAATCGAAGAAACAGAATTGTTGTTTTCTAGTCATAATCGACTTTATCAATATCACGTTGAAAGAAAAATTATATGTAGAAATCTATTTTAAAATCGGATTTCCTAGTCAAAAGTTTTGTATTTTTGAAGCGAATTTTGTCATAGTATTTTTAATTATTATATCACCTGGTCAAAATCATCATGAAAACAATTTTGCAAAGTGAACACAAGTTGAATCTTATAAGAAAATCCATTTTTAACAACAATAATCTACATTTTAAGAGAGTTGTGTTACTGACTGACTGACTGACTGATTCATCAACGACGTATTTTGTCTATGATAAACAATATGGTGTTCGAAAAAATATTTTGGGAATTCGTACTATAGTACTTACTAAAGTTACTAAATATAGTACTATTTGCATTGGGCGAACAAAATAAGCTAACATTCTGAAATTTGGAATGGGGGTAACTGGTGGGGTATGCATTGCGTTTTTAGTAAACCTTTAAGTGCACGAAAAATACTAAAAGCTTGTAATTTGGTAACACAATGTTATTTTAGGGATAGAGCTTAGATCTAGAAATTTTGTATAGGAATTAAAGTTGGGAAGAATGCCTGAGGTGGTTTGGCATAATATAGTACTACATAGAGTTTAGGAAATAAACTAGTATTAACAGTTTATGTGAAGCGGTTAGATAATCAGATGGATTAAGAAATGTGCAGTGTATAGAGTACAAAAAGTTCTAAATTTGGTATCTAGTGTAGAAAAAGAGCTGAAACTATGCCTTTTGGTATAGGATCAATGTGAGAGTTTATAGTTTGGATACGGAGGTATTAAATGGTACTGCATTTAGCATAAAGTGTAGGAAATATTATAATTTTATGAAGACAACAATCCTACCTATTTTACATAATAAATAGTAAAGAAAGTGCAAAGGTCGAGGAATTCTGGCATCTCGACAAAATAGAAATATCTTTCTAGGCAGTATCTGATATTGTTATGTTTGTTATGTATTGTTTACAAAAACACATGGACAGGCAGATGGACAGATTGTGATTCATTGCAGTTCACCAAATTAAACCATGAACCTATATCTTTTATTTCTTTTAAAGTGTGGTGTAGAGTTTAAAAAGTAAAAAAACTCATTACCCTAGTGATCGAATTATTCAAAATAATTAAAAAAAAAAAAAAACAATTAAAAAGAAAACATTAAGTTCCGCCGGGCTGAACTTTTAATACCCTCCACCTTAGGGTAAAGAAAACATTAGAACCATAATCCACAAATACCAATTTTTAGACATACTTGTGGGAAAATGTGGCAAAAATTATAAAAATATCGAATAGCGGGAGGTTTTGCTACATGTGAGCTATGCCAAACCTTGTACCTATACATACAATGTTTCGCCATTGCAGCCGTATCTGTATCGTGATTTCAACAGACAGACGGACATAGTTAAATCGTCCCCATATGGGGACTACGACGAATATTTTGGGATGTTACAAATGGAATGACAATGTTAATATACCCTCCTTTCCAAGGTGGAGGGTATAAAAACTGTTAAACAGGTAGTTTGTGTCATATACAAAACTCTTAATTGTTAAAAACATACCCACTATTCAATATTGAGTTTGGATAAAATACAGTATCTCGCGTAAACTCTATAGTATATTTGTTGCCAATTTTTACAAACAGCAACCTGTTTTCTTTAACTGGAAAATAATCCATATAGGGACTGGAAATTTCTCAGGAAATATACAAACATTAGCTGCTACCAGAATAACAAAAAAATATTTATTCATATATTTGAAACGACGTTTTTGCCTAACTTAGTTTAAACATTGTTCAAAAGGTAAGGTATTGTTACCAGCCGGTTACTTTATATTCTGAGTGTGACCGACTCCTGAATCCAAATTTCAAACAATTTTTTTATGTACAATCAACAAAATACCGAATATCGAAAGAATAGGGGCTATAGAAAAATCTTGACTTATATATAGAAATTGTTCTATATGAGCAGAGGAAGCCATCAATTCCAAATACTAAATTTAAGTACTTCCTTTAGAAAATGTGGTTAAATTGTCAAAATGCCGGATATCGGGAAGTACCTTTATATGGGCTCTATGGAAAAACGTAAAACAATATGTAGACAATATTGTGCCACATGGCGAAATAACCCATTGTAAACTCTGAACACAAAAGTGTAAACTATTCCGTTAGAGGGTATGGTTAAATTCTTCGAAATTCCGGATATCGAGAGGCACAATTAAATGGAGGCTATACGAAGAAGTGGATCTATATAGACAACGTTCTGCCGCAAGATGTGGAACCCATTACAAACTTAAAATATCGAATTTTAAACTTTTCCCGTCGAAAGTGTGGCTACCATCATCAAAATAATTATATGGTGGCTATACGAAAATGTCGACCGATGGGCCTCATCGAACTTGACCTCACTGCAGCTTAAAGGCTACACTGTTCTTTTAGCTTTCTATCACATGCCGTTTGGACTCTAGCGTAATTACAACAGACGGAAAGATGGAAAACTGAGGAAAAACATAAAATAAATTAAAACAACTTGTTGCATGTAAACCGGGAATTTGCTCAAGGGTATATTTCCTAATTTTACAAAACTATTGTGCCTCATTATCGAACCCTGGTTTTTATATGTTTAGTATTGAAACCTGGGAAATGGGAATGCTCAGTTCGGCTTGAAATGATAAGTTTAATTCCAGCCTAAGCAGCTGCTATTAAATTTCTACAATTTCAGATATGACAAAATAATAAATCATTAAAAAAATAAAATAAAAATAGATATCTTTCCGCAATTCCAATAAGGAATTGGCTGGATAATACGACCCCGACCTTCAAGACATGCAAACTAAGCTGGAACTGCTTAATGGGACGCATGTCAAAGCGTGGAAAAGTTTGTGACTTAATCAAAAATTAATACCAAATTTTTGGGTTATCTATCTTTCTTTCTCTACTTGCCGAAAATCAATTAATACAATTACTTATTGATTAGAATTGAGCTAAATGTATCAAATTAATATGCATTAATGTTGCAGACAATGTTATTTGTTAAACTTGTTTTACAATGATAGTATCATTGCGGGTGTCTCAACTACAGGATAGTGTCTTTGTCAGCGATAAACTACAAAGAATAACTCATATCTACATACATACATGCAGATACGTATTCCATTCATTCATTGTTGTATCGAAATGTCTAGCGCTTCGTTTGCTTTGTAGTTCTCAGTGGAACGGCGTGCTTGAGGTTGGGCAAAGGAGCTCAGGCTTTTATCGACGCATACATTATTGTCAAAACAATGTTATAAACCACAATGAGATATGACTACAATATGCATATATATGAGCCGAAACATACACAATGTTCATTGCGAATGTTTAGAAGTGTACGACGTTTGATCTACAAATACATACGTACATATGTGTAAATATAGTACAAATATTCAACGAGTACAATTGTATTTGCGTTTGTACACACATATATAGGTATGTCATATTTCACTTAAATCCCTAACTGAGCACGCATAATGATGGCAAATTAAATACGTTTTTAGGTTAAATCATCATGTGGCACATACACAGGCTTCAAACATGTCCTCACACTTCCTTGATTCAGTTGCCCCGGCTCTCTGCAGACAAAATGACACGCACAAATTTACATACACTTGGAAGCTGTAATATTCTGGAAAACATGTTGGCTTAAAGTAAATCTTTAGATTATTCTGACTAAGAAAACACAAATCCAGTTGCGACACATTCCACTACTGGGTATTGCAACTAGACAGAGAGACAGACAGACGTACAGACGCAATTATGTACATAACAACAAATACATGGTGTATAATAGGATGGATAACATTTCAAATTGTTTTAGATGACGCAAATAATTAAGTATATTGGAAATACATATTTTTAACAGCCAATCATAAATTCCCATTATTATGTCGATTGCCAGCCTATTTTGTTGATACTTCCCTCGATTTATGCAATAATACATATATACATCCTAAACGGGATCACTCTCAATATAATTCCTGGTAGTGTTGACATTAGACAGTCTTCATACCGTTTTGATGAAAAGTTGGCGCTTGAGTTCTGGTTGCCAACCCAAGGTGCACATTTTCAGCTGACCTCTTTGGCAAATAAACACGATCATCTTGTTTGTTTACAAACTGCTTAACAACGAATGTTTTTTCAACACAGAAAACAAAATTCGGCAGTTTAACACTTTCGGCCAAGCTGGAGTGCTCTAACGATAGCAACTGGTTGTTTTCCAGCCAAATTAAAGAAATCACACTATCACGCTTGATTTCCATCACGAAAAAGTTTTTTTTTGGAAAATTCTCACCAAAATGCGTTTGTACGCTTGTAAATGATGTAATGGGCTATCACTGAATAATTTTAACAGCTGTCGGACGAGCGGCTTAGAAATGACAGCAGTCTGAAGTAGTTTTCATCTCACCCTGTTTGTTTATAGCTTATTACTTATTAAAACTTATGTTTGGAAAAAATTCAAAAAGATAAAAATATATAGAACTTGAACTTGAAAATATATATTGTGATCTTTTATCGCTGTTTTATTATTTTTTCAAAAAATTTGACAGCACAGTTCCTACAGATAGGTCACGCTGTTCGCAACCTTCTCAAATCTATTCAACCTTTTATCCATAGTGCCATACTTCAAACTATCGAAAAAATCTAAAAAATGTTAAAAAAAAATTAAAAATACAACAAAAATATGCTTTCACCCCAATATGTCCTCAAACATACATACATATGTTTGCATTGACACATGTTTTTCAGTGTAGCTACACCATAACACTGTTTATATATAGATACCCGTACGTTTCGCTGTATACAACAGACATACACGCACACAAACACTTTTACTGTGAGTTGACAAAGGGGAATACGATAACTAAGTAATAAAATAAATAATATATGTGAATGTCGCACAACACAGGCAGTTAAACAACAACCGAAAAAAACGCGAAATGGGAATAATAAATTTTTATTAGATTTTTGAAAATGCCACTTCTAAGCACCACACATAATTATTTCAGACTATTTCTGAAATAAGAACTTTTTGAGTTATTAACTAAAATTGGTTTAGTAACAGTAATGGATGTTTTAACGCCCAGTAAAATTAAATCGAAAAATATTAGACAATGAAAGATTTTAGAAAATATATTAAAATCAAATATATGTACAACATGCATTGAAATAAAACTCAAAGATTGAAAAATAAATAACGATTAGTTCAAACAAGCATCTAGTTAGCCGGGATTAAGAATATTGGCGGTTAATGGAAAATTTGACTTTTATTTAATACAAATGTCACCCACTAAGTATTCCCCGAAGACCATCAAAATTGGTCCCGTATTAACTTCCGCGTCTATTGGTCTGTAATTCCGACTAGTAGAGCAACTGCAAGATAAGGAAATTTTTCACTATTTGGTCCATTTCAACCCCTAAATATTATGCGATCATCTCCAAACGCAATAAGCTTCTATTCTGGTCCTAGCCCCACCTCCATTCTAAATTTCGTGAAGATCGGTGAAGATCTAAATTGCGACCTGTAGAGTGATTACAAATTTACATGGACAGACGGACGGACGGACATACATAGCTAGATCGACTCAGCTCGGCGAGATAGGAAGGTCCATGTATACTTTCCTATGTGGGAAACCGAGGTGTTACATAATTTTTTGCCCAATCAAACTTATATACTTATATGACTTATAAAGTATTTGTTTCATTTTTAGAATTAATGTTCCATTTTGCCACAATCCTCGTTTTTGTATCCAGACTACACACTTATCATCTGTATCAACAAGTCATCAGATTTTATTATGTTTCAGTTATTACTTCAAATGAGGAGGGCAATATATTTAAGTTTACAACCTAATGGTAAAGCAGAATGTAGTTTTTTAACATAACCTTTAATTGGGTTTTTTCAACTCATAAAGCTTCCAAATTTTGAATCCCATATAAGGAGAACGAAGTCTACACTAAGTCTAAGCTTTGCTCATTGTATTACAGAAACAAATCAACAATTTATTTTGCAGAAGGACAGAAGATTCTGTCTTTCATATTAGCCTTGCGTCATATTTTAGTTCTGTTGTAACGTATGTGATTGTGAAAGAAATTTAGAACTAGTCCATCATGAGACCAGATCTGAAATGTTGTCCTATGGTGAATCTTTTCTTCCATAAAAGGAATTGCACGCCCTATTTCCCATAGGCCGTTTTCTCCAGTTATTGCAAAGTGAATGTAATCATTACAAGTTGTATCTTCGACTTTAGAAAAAAATTTTTTTTTTTCTAACAGAATTAAATATAATATGTGTAAGTATCATTTATATATTTTAGACAGCATTTGCTGATTTGCTTAACTGCGCCAAAGAATATTTTTTTTCATTAAACAAAATAAACTAGCGACACTGTGTATATATTTTAGCTATAGATAAAACAATTTCACTCCAAATAACATCTCATATAAGTGAATAAAAAGTAAGACATCTCGTAGTTTATGAGCCATTGTTCACGGTTGACTTCATATCATTCACTCCTATTCTACTTTCAAATTTCGATATAGTTTATTTGTTTTGATTATTTTTGGAAATTTTGAGATGCGTGCCAACGTTGTTATACGTCAGCCATGATATTACATATTTTCTTTAATATTGCAATCAAATAACAGTGTTAGACAAAATTGAAGATAAAAAAAAATTGAACTATAGTCATAAAATGGTTACAAATTTGTTTAAAGTGTACGTTTTTCAAACATATTATTTAATATTGTGTGTTTCACTTCCATGTACCGAAGTGTTTACCTTAGTTTTAACCACGTTAAGGGTGGCAAAATTCGCAGACACATCATATAAGCGAATCAAATAAGTAAACCTTATAACGGCTAGGCCATGTGGCTGGTATAACTTCAAAGGACATAGGAAAAATTCAATTCAGTTCTAAAGTCTAGAATTGGTTTAGTTAATTTTCCATTTTCTTTTTTTATAAATTTCTGTTAATGTGGAAAAATCATAAAACAGGAATAGAATATTGTGGATATTCTACGAAATTTAATCCAAGAGAGAATGTCAATATTGTTGAACCCATGTTTGTAAAAAACGTGAAATTTTAATTTATAAAACATTGGGATATGGACTGAGAATAGAATAGAAATATAGTTGGGATAATAAAGCATCTGGAATAATGCCAATAACCACAACCATAATTCTAAGAAATCTATTTTTTTATAGAAATAAAAATAAGTTTTTTTAATGCATCACTTTTTTGGGACAAACAAGGCAATAGTATATTTTGACATAACATATTATTTAAAACTAAATGTTGACTGCTATAAAGACAATAAACTCCTTTCCAAGAAATATTTAATATTTTAAGACAAAAGGAAAAAGCTATTGTTTGCGTTTATTATTTTTACTCTGACGTTGCCTAATTGGAGTATTCAAGTTTCGTGCTTTTGTTCGATTGGCATTGTTTTGTGCGTTTCATAAATTTGACTTTTTGTGTTAGTTGCTCATCGAATGCACTGGAGAATTTGAGCCAGAGCAAGCCTGCGTCTTAGACTGATAATTTTATGATGGAAATTTAAGTATGGGATTTTTTTCTCGGTATGCAAATTCGGATCCCCATCCACGAATTTGAGGAGATAAAATTTTACATCTCCGACTCATTTTGTGCCAGTGCCGGATGTTGATTCATCTTTCGAATATTCAGCATACTCGACATTAACAGCACTCTGCTGCTTTCGATATAGGACCCGCTGAACTGGAGATCTTCCCAACTTGATTGTCTAAACAGTCCTACTATACTTCCAACTGACTCCGGAATGATTTTCTCATTCAGGTCGTAGTCTGTGAGAGTGAATATATTAATTAGGTCGTCGGAGATGCCAGTTAGGCTAAAATTATTGGTAGTATCTCATTCATGTGGTCGAGGATTTTCTCAATATGTACGCCCAATCCGTCATTGAATGTCACTTGTGGTCCAAATTCCTTTACTTCGGTCCTTTTTTTTTTGAAAGTTATGTCCTTTATTACTAGCACTTGAAGCAGGAGTGACAACAGTTACCAGTCACACCTGAGGCCATTTGAACTCAATCGATGGATAAAGGCGGCAAGGCGGCAAAAACACACCAACACTTGTCGCTGGCAAAGCGTTTTCAGGCACTGTGCCGTTACCTTATCTTTTTTCTTGCCTTTTCCCATAGTTTAAAAATGATGGCCGCAGCTTCCCAAAATATCTCTTGGGCCCTTCATTATCCGAAGCTGTGGATACGTCCGTTAACAATAAGTTATGCTCCGCGAAGATGGCGCTTTGTGGGTGCTCGTTGGACTTTTTGCAAGATTGTTATTATTAAATTGTTTACCCATAGCTGACCAATTACCATTCTGAAGCTAGTTTTATACTCGACACTACACTGTGCTACAGGATATTACGTATTTGTGTATTTGTTTGTAACATAAAGAAGGAAACGAAATAGAGCCAGAGTTCTGATTCGATGCATGTCTGTACGGCCTTAATTGAAATTTGTAATGATTTGTTCAAATTTGTTTTATTTTATGCCACAAGTTAATATGTGCCAAAAAGGATGTATTTCGGCACATCCGACCGAACTAAGCATAGAAACAAGTACTTCAAATTTATCACGCAATAGCTCGGATGTTCGAACTATGGCGAATCTTTCTTACATTGTTCTTGATATACTCACCAAGATCGTTGATCTCCGAAATGAATTTTCCACCTCCTCGGACTTTGACCACTTATTTCCGATATATTACAGTCTTACATAAATAATTTCAAAATATTTATAACTGTAACTTTAGTAATTGTTATTAACACATGTCCACGTTCCAATCCATGTGTTTTTTTATTTCCTATTAAAATTAAAATAAATTGAATTGAATTAATTTTGATGCATATTAAAATTGTGCAATTTATCAGTTAATCAAAAATCTGATTGATTCGAAGTCACGTGGATAAAGAAATAGAAAAATATTTAATTTATACAGAGATATGGAAATTGCTATTCGGAAAAAGGTAAAAACAGAATAGTACATGGAATAAAAAGTCAGCATTAATTCTCCTATCAGATGCTGCAACATGGAGCAACAGCAGTCCGTACGAGGAGCAGAAAGAGACAAATGATTGGATTGAATTTGGTTTTTGGAATTTTCGTAAAGCCAACAAATGGTTAGCCATTATTAACAGAAAATTAAATAAGGTAACAAATCAAATTGATTTTCGTTTCGCTTTTGCCTTTCTCATAAACACCGATTGTGTGTGATTGTGGGTGTGTGTGTGTGTGCATTACCTACTTATACATACATCCACTGTTTATTGACCGACGACGAGAAATGCGTTGGTATTGGTAACGCAGACACAAAGCAACGTTTGCTTTTTCGGGAGAGGACGTACTGTAAAACACGTTCATATGTGCACGTGTTAGGATGTCTAAGGAGTTTTCATGGCACCACACTTCTGGAGCACAAACAAAACTGTAATAAATCACTAAATTGGATTTTCTTGATTTTCATTATGTTCTCCAACGAAGGACAAAGAACCGTTACTTCCCCGGCATCCTCGATATTAAACGAAATGATTTCTAAATTATATTGGTTTTATTGGCCACCGGTCCCAATGAGAAATAACAGCATTACATTGGACAACAATTTTCAATATTTGGTCAAGATTTAAGTTTCGGCTGTGTCCTGTCCATTGAATTATAACAATGACTTGTAGTATTTGTTCTTTATATTTGTTTATGACAAATTTATACATTACGCTGATTTTAAAGTCAGAAACAACGAATATTTTTGGTAGGACTGCTAAATGATCATAGATAAGCAAAATCGTAAAAAATATAACTAAAGAGTAAACCAATATTTTTTTTTATATTTAAACAAAGCTTAAAGCGATGGTGCTGAGTCCTGTTGGAATGTCCACGCTCTACGGCCAAAATGTTTGCGTGCCAAAGGCTTTAATATAATAGTCTGTTATGGCGCCCCACACCATCACCATGACAGGCGCTTGAGTTCTGGTGACCAACTGAAGGTGCACATTTTCAGCTGACCTCTTTGGCAAGTAAACACGATCATTTTGTTTATTCACAAACTGCTGGACAACGAATATTTTCTCATCGGAGAAAATCAAATTCGGCAGTTCACCACTTTCGAGCGAAGCAACTCTTTAGCTCTTTTGAGTCTATTTTCTTTCTGTTGCGGTGTAAGTTCTTGCACTTTTTGGAATCTCAAAGGCTTTACCCCGAGGTCAGTTTTCAATATTTGCCGAATGGAATATTGCGATATGTTCAGCTTACGAGCCATTTTTCGGTCTTCCGTCCAATTCCTTGTCGACGGGCTCCGCTACCAGTATCACGGTAACGAGCGATGGTACGAGACACAAAAGATTTATTCACATTTAAATGCTGGAGTGCATTTGAATAATAAGAAAAACACCCATTTCCGGTGCATGGAATTTAATTCAGGAAAAATAGGTAGGTATCCATTGCGAGCATCAAACATCTAATATGTAGTACTTTCGTTGAAAACTGTGGCTAAAATCAAGAAAATCTTGGAGGTTATCTTATTTGGGGGCCATATGAAATTGTTGTTCTGTTATAGGAGGCAGAACACATTGCAAACTCTAAATGCCGCAATTTAAACAATTACGTGAAAAATGTGGCCTGAGTTGTTAAAATACCAAATAGCGGGAGGCACCGTGGCCGACAAGGCCAAATGACGTACTTGACCTTTCTACTTACAAAATACACATGTGTACAAAATGTTAGTCTTCTTAGATAGCTAGATAGCTAGTTTAGAGACAAGCATATATAGCTACACACTACGACTTTTAATTTTGTAATGACAATATAAATATACCCTTCATAATATCGTGGAGGAATAAAAAACATGGATTGGTTGATTTCATTTATTTTAGAAATCGAACAGAAACAGGTCCATAATTAGTTCGCATGCAATTTCACACAAATCTACCTATTTTTTCATAACTCTGGAAATAGTTCAGTCAATTAATCTTAAATATAGCTCGATAAAATGAACTAGATTTTACAACTCTATTTTTCAATATAGGTTAAGAGCAATTTCAAGATTATCAAAAGTTTCTTCTCAATTCTCTCATTTTTCATATTTAATTATAGTAGCAAATATTGTAACCCCTTTATAACTTTAATTTGGAAGAAAATACATTTCAGCAAATGAATGCGGTCGAATTGGCACACATATTCTCAACTGCATAAGGTGTTCATGATAGATAGGAAAAAATATTTATTCTTTACTATATACTACCCAAAAACTTAAAGCACATTTCATGGCGTGTCGTAATCACAGTTTATTCCGGATACTTAAGATTTTTATTGAAATATTCAATTTGTTATCTTTATTAGATGAATATAATTCAAAATCCAGGTGCTGTCAACATGTGTCATCATTTGCTTTATATGTATGTATGTGTGTGTATTATATAAAAATGCCAACATCATCACCCAAATATCCTTTTTGTTTTGAAGGCTACATAAATATAAAAAAATGTTTTCCTTAAAACACACACACACATACTCGCCCAAATGGCTTTCTTTGGCTTTAAGTCTAAATTTAGGCGTAACTTGTCGACTAGACTTCAGCACACTTGAATGGAAACAAACGAACTATAACGTTTCAAACGACATACAATTTTTAACGAAATTGAAGGATGTCTATATCCTTTTGTGTACCGGAGAAGTTCCAAAAGCATTCTGTGTGTAGCAGCCATAAAGAACTAAAAAGGGGCAAGGCTGAAACATACACATCCTCACCAAAACAAAAACAAAATACATACCTATATGTATGTCAGTATTTGTCCATTTTGTCGATATCAATAAAAGCAAACAACAGCCACAACGAGAGCAAGGAAGCCGGCCAACAAACTGCTCTTCCTACTTTTGGCATATTTGAAGGTCCTACAATTTACTAAATTGAGCCTCCCATTTTGTGTTGTAAACTTGAGAAATTAATTTAAAGCAAACGAATTGGGCTATGCGAGCCCTTGCATTGACACACATAAACGCACATTGTTTGCTGGCCAACAATTTCGTAAGAGAGCCTTTCCATTTCCATGGGGGCAGAGTGGAAGGTTTTGTTTTTCTAGGTGTGGCGTACACAAGGTGCGGCCTTGAGTTAGAAAATATTTGACGGCTCCTGCACAATTTTCTGTGGAAATCGAAGCGGCGTGGCAAAGTGGATTGGATGACAACCGCCTTACGCATTACGACGAATTGAAATGTCTTAGGTCGTAATTGATTTGTGTTGGTGAACGACCGCAAAATTGCCGCTGATAGTTACACGTGGGCTATTGCAGTACAAATGACATCAAACACTTGAAAATTCTGAATAAAATAATTGAATTGATCCCTTCTTCTGCGGTGAAAAAAGTCAAACACTTTCTGGTAAGGATACAAATTTGGGGTAAATTGATATTTTCGTAAATATTTTAAGAAACTTATTTAAGAAACTTTGGATTTTTACATATTTTTTGGAAAAAATTTAGGAATTATTTCGGCTTCCAGAAGGTCAAAATCTTGATATTTATGTCCACTCAACCCCGCTGAAACTTCTAGGAATAATAGAATGTGTTGAAAAATTGGAAATGGGTCAAATAAGATAAAATTTCAAAGCCATTATCTAAAAGAAAATCAATGAATATAAAAATTTTCCTGAAATGTTTGTCAAAATTTCGCCGTTGTTGTATTACTCGACAACTCAAAAGTATGTAACTGACTTTTATATTCTATTTCTGAATTTGATATTCCATTTGTATAAGAAATCATCGTTCGTGTAGAAGGTAGAAATAGACAGTTACTGAGACCTCTTTCGATTGCCTCAGGGAAACAGACAAATTGGTTGTCCTTAATCTACCTAAACTGTTTTTAACGGGCAATCGAATGGATACTTTATCTTTCAATTCGAAAGAATTGTAGTTTGGTATTATGTAATTGTTTGTTTCTATCATTTGCTCGAATGTTTACTCCAACAGCTCGAAGATGTGGTTTCTGTAAAAAATTTTACGCGAATTCGAATTTTTATTCGTATTCGAATGTCATGTGCAGTCACTTGATTTTGGGTTATACAGCAGAGCAAAACCCAAAAAAAAAAAAATAGCAAAACATTCAGGAAAATTAGCACAAGCACAGTCTTTGTTTTTCGAAAACTTTGTGAGTGCCCTGATTTCATTTTCAGTTTTGTTTGACTTAGAACCTTTGCATAAATAATTTCAATAGATAGTTTTCTACCGATTGTGAACGTCAAAATATGATATATTCATTAGAAATTAGTGACACTTCGGTTGAAAAATGTGAGTAGGGCATTCAAAACACCGGTCGTTACTACCTACCAGGCTTGTGTCAAGCTGTGAACCGACATGAGGTCATCTTCTTAATTCGAAATCATTCACGGAGAATCAAAATTGCCAAATACAGCAAACTCATTCGAAATACCGGCCTCCTCCATATTGGGATTCCGCCTGATATTCACCAACAATTAAATAAATATATTCGATATAAATTAACCTATTCTGTGGAAAGATTAATTTTCTTTTAGAATCTA
Organism: Musca domestica; assembly: GCF_030504385.1. NCBI lineage: Eukaryota > Metazoa > Arthropoda > Insecta > Diptera > Muscidae > Musca > Musca domestica. Next base: position 400,345 of record NW_026712230.1, on the reverse strand, counting down.
AAACAGAAAATAAAACTGTTTTTATTCAACATTTGTGGCAGATAGATGTTTAACACATTAAGAACCCTAAATATAACATTACAGCTTATTCGGTTTTAAATTTTAGGTCTTAGGCAACCGAGGTTACAAATTTAATGTAGGGTAAGTGTACCAGTAGTCGGCAGTTTTAGGATTTTCGATTTTTCAATCTTTCAACATTCTGAGTGAAATCTTTCAATTGCAGAAAAATAAAGTTGTTCAGATTCTAAATTTTGTTTAGTTTTCCAAATAATAAACAAAAATTGAATTTGTGTTTATTAAATTGGCAAAATTTGCAATTTTACTAATACAGTAGTATTTTGCCAGTAGTCGGTACCATTTTCAAATGCTGGGCATTTCTATTTGCCAGTAGTCGGCAAAAGGCATTTCAGTAAAAAAATGTTATTTTGTATATTTTTTATTTCAAATAGTACAAAACAATGATATATTACTAATTCACAGTTTAATCCAGAATTTGAAATTAATTTCGTTTTTAAATAGTGTTTTATTTAATTATTTTTCTAAACCAAACATAGGTAGAAAATTAAGAATAGTATGGTTACCTTCAGTAACGTATGGGTTTTCAATTAAAATAAAAATGAGATTAAATAAAAAAGAACAAGTTAAAAAGCAGTAAGTTCAGCCGGGCCGAACTTTTAATACCCTCCACCATTTACAACGAATTTGGAAATCTTCAAAAAATAAAATCCTTAAAAAATTCTGTTAAAATTTTAAAAATACCGAATATAGCCGTTATTTTGGGGTCAATACGACGTGGACATACATATGCATTGTTTGTCATAAGCCATTACCATATTCAAATTCGAAACTGGACCCGCACCGACAATTTTCTGTCACAGACTGTAGTTCCCATAACGAACTTCAAATATCAAATTTTAAACAATTCCGGTTAATAATGTCGCTAAAATCATCAAAATACCGAACATAGCGAGGTGCCGTTATATGGGGGCTATACGAAGACGTGGACCTACACAGACAATTTTCAGTCTTAGGGTGTAGTATCCATTTGGAACTTAAAATACCAAATTTGAAACAATTCCAGTGAATAATGTCGCTAAAATCATCAAAATACCGAATATAGGGAGGTACCGTTATATGGGGGCTATACGAAGACATAGACTTGCACAGACAATTTTCTGTCTTAGGGTGTAGTATCCATTTGGAACTTTAAATACCAAATTTGAAACAATTCCGGTGAATAACGTCGCTAAAATCATCAAAATACCGAATATAGGGAGGTACCGTTATATTGGGGCTATACGAAGACGTGGACCTGCAAAGACAATTTTCTGTCTTAGGGTGTAGTATCCATTTGGAACTTCAAATACCAGATTTGAAACAATTCCCGTGAATAATGTCGCAAAAATCATCAAAATACCGAATATCCGGAGGTACCGTTATATGGGAGCTATATGAAAACGTGGACCTACATGGCCCATTTACGAACTTAACCTGCCTACTGGAAAAATAAACATGTGTGCAAAATTTTAGCCATCTATCTCAATTTATTCGAAAGATAGCGTGATTACAACAGACAGACAGACAGACGGACAGACAGACAGACAGACAGACAGACAGACAGACGGACAGACAGACAGACAGACAGACAGACAGACGGACATCGCTAAATCGACTTAGAATTTTACGCTGATCAAGAATATATATACTTTGTTGGGTCTGACATGAGTATTTCGAGGAGTTACAAACGGAATGACAAAGTTAATATACCCTCCATAGTATGGTGGAGGGTATAAAAAAGTACCTTTCTTTATTTGGAATTTGTAAATTGGTCTTTTTCCTTTAGATAGCCAACATTTTTTTTTTTCAAAAATGCCACCGCTATCTAATACATCAAATAGCTGATTTAAAAAACCTACTTAATTTAGAATAGTTGGTCAAAAAGCACAAATAAAAGCAACTGCCGACACAAAACTATTTTTTTATTTGAGTAGTTTCTGGATTATTTTTTAATACTTTTCTCAAGTTTTGGTGAAATTGGTCAAAAATTATATTTTTCTAGTAATCGGCACCTCCTGCCGACTACTGGCAAATCTCTTTTTTCTATTCCTAATGTCGGCATTAAATAATATAACAGAAAAATGTTTGATTTGTTTGTTTTTAAGTTATAAAATTATCTTTAGAATGTTATTCACTATTGTAAAATATTTCTGATTCCAAAAGTATTAAATTTAATTTACTTAAATCGATTATTAAGTTGACGCCACCACTAATTTTTTCTTTACAAACAAGCACTATCGCACGCTTTGGAAGACACTCACTGACGAAACCCGTTATTCTCTCGTAATAAATGATCGCAGCTCATTGTTTTTCACAGAAAGAAAGCAGAGAACACTGTTGATGTTTTCGAATTCTAAGATGATTTAACTATCGCCATTCATTCGTCTATTACCATACCATATCGTATATTATTTTATTTTGACTTTGGATATTTTTCATGTTGGAATACCCTAAGCGAGAATTAGAAGTTTAAAGGTACATGTTCCTATCTTAAAGAAACCAAAAATGTGTTCAGGTAAAAAAAAATAAACATTGTCAACTGAGTGATATAAAAAAATCCCCAAACATTCCAAGTTTTGCAAAATTCATCTTCCAAGAAAATTCCATAAAATTTTGGTTAGACAGACATACACATACACAAATTCGTTTTGATGGATATCCAACCTTCACCTCATTATTAGAAAATTTATTCTTAAATTACAACTTTGTTTTGATATTCTCTTTTCTTTGGAACAAAAACTACGCTGCACGCACTCCGTTCCTTGGGAGACCCATAAAACAGTTTTATTCCACCATGTCTTTATTGGTCGTCGGGCAATAGAAAAACACATTGTAATAAATTAGCTGTGATTGATTACGTGTAGATATTTCTTGGCTCTTTTTTGTGACAAGCAAACGTCAAGGTAGTTTTAATGCGACGACGACGACAGCACCGACTACGTTCGGTACAGGTGTGAGGTGAGGAGGAATTGCGTGCTTGCAACACACATCAGAAATGTCCCATGGCTAAGTGGCATGAAACGTTGTGTGTTTGTGTGCATGTATCTCTGTGTGTATGTTTGCGATAAAAAAGGGATTCGTGTAAACTTGTCGTATTGTGGGTTCTTTGATTTGTATTAATGTTCTGTTGCATGGTAATTTTTTATTGACATGTTGTCCTGTTCTTTATCCTCTGGGGGCCAAACACATTCGACATAAATTTTTGTTGGAAATTTGAACAAGTTCACTTTGTCTTCATCAGTCACCATAAGTATCTAAGGTTATGTATGAGGGGGGGGGGGGGGGAGGGTGCTTTGATTTACGACGCCACTGTCCGTTACCTACAACACGCACATTCCTTTAAGAATATAATTTTTGCGAAGTTCCTTTCCAAATAATATGTTGGTGGGGATCTGAGCGGATGGTATTAATTTATTTAGTTTAGTCTAATTTGATGTGACAGAGATAATACAATATTAAGAAGGACAAAACCTGTTGATATTTAATTCAATACTACTTCTGCTCATAAAGAACATTGATAAACAACAGTTGTCATGTATTATCTTCTTTAATTATTCCGCGCTGGGGGTGGTGAGGGAGTGTGTGTATAGCGAATATCTGAAATTACATTTATTAATTCATGCAGTAGGGCAAAGGTTAATTTACAGATGAGTCGATCTCATACATTTTGTCTTAGTGGCATGAGTAAAAAGGGGGAAAGGGGCATATTAATTTTGTTATTCTGTTTGCAACACCCCGATATATTCGTCAGAGATCCCATTTTTACTCTTTATTTCAATGATTCTCTAAATCATATATTCTTTTGTATGGAGGAACGGACAAAATTTCCGACCAAATTAACTAAAACTTGAGTGTTTACGTGGTACAATGAAAAGATAAAATAGACATATACCAGTTGATTACAATTTTTTCTAATTGTGCCCGAATTCTGCCAATTTTGTGTATGTATCCATTGTTTTGAAAAAACATTTTTAAAATTAATGATTGGAAGAAACGTACATTGCCGGGCACGTATTAAAGATATTAGCAAGTTTTGTCAAGGAATTGAAAGATTGAAATGTTGGATCATATTTTTCTTTTTTTGCGATACTTAATTTTGAATTAATTAATTTTGAATTAATTCTGATAGGAAGAATGTTCTACCTCCGTATTGTACCGTGAGTGTTTGGCTCAAAGGGAAGCATTATAGAAGGAGGGTATACAAATTTTACCCCGACCTAACCTACCACAGTGTTCACTTGATTCATTATTTAATTTTCAATCCTCTGCATCTTTGTGGGGCATCTCAGCATTCTCGTTTATGCAACTGCTATAAATGTGGAAATTTAACAGAGAACGAAACAAAATTGCTCTACTTTGTCTGCCTACCCTACCATGAAAGAGTCAATGACATTGACCAATTTTTGAATTGACTGTCTGCCGCTGTTTCTTTGTCAGCGTAAATGCACATGCTCGCAGATGAACAACTGTTTGCTCAACTTTAAGTGTGTGTGTATGTGTGTTCTTGTTCCAGTTACAACGAGACATACTACCTAACACACACCACAATCGCATAAGGATGTAATTTAACAATATATGTGGCCAATACATAAATACATGTGGATGGGTATGTATGTGTGTGTACAAGTTGTCGTGTTCCATAAACCTACATAAAATGGCTGAAACCCCAACCAGAACAAAATACTTTTTTTTCGCATTTTGGTGAAGACGTTCGTTCCTTCTTGGTTTTGCAGTATTTCTGCTGTTGTCTTCGGTTTACTACAATTTTCTTTTCGTTGTTGTTGGCGTTGATGTTACTGTTTTTATTACCATGACAGTTCTAAAAGCCAAGTTTTTGTTGTCATAACAAGCTGTCAAAATGTCGACATTGCCTGGGTGAATGTTCCTGCTGCTATTACAGGCGTTGTTGTTTGTGGTGTCGACGCTGTTGGCGCTGCTCTCTGCTCGCTGCTGTCTGTTCCCCTTTCAATTACCAACGCCGTTTATTTCCATGCGTCTTTTATTATAAACATTTCATTATATTTTTCCCATTCATACCCATTTTCTGAACTTATTGCGTTCCTAATAGTTGAACGTACAGTGGGAGAAAGAGGTAAAGAAGTGTATTCAAGATCGGAATCGACTAAATTTATTAGAATCAAAGAATATATCTATATCTTTTTTTGTCGCAATCAAAAAAAGCTAATACTGGATGAGATAAAAAAACTGCTGCACCATAATTTTGCACAAAAAATGGGAAACGGAGAACAAATATATGATAAAAACGCCAAAATTTGCGACAAAATTATTTTTTTTTTTAAATTACAGAAGAACCTGATAGATTACGAAAGCATAGCTGAAAATATGAGACAGAATCAGAAATCCAAAAATTATGTGTTAATTTTTGGTATATTTTTACCGATTTCCGACTTTTAGGTGGGTTTGGACTTTTAGTGTACTCTCAGACCTATAGTAAAATTCGATATTCGTAGAATATTCAGAATTAATATTATCACATCGTAATGAAAAATTTTGAATGCTATTGCAGAAAAGGGCTCAAAAATATAAACATATTCCCCGGATCTTTGCGGGTAATATTAAAGACACTACAGGGTGAGATAAGAAAACTGCAACAAAGTCAAATTCCATAATTTTTACATTTTTTTTTAAATTTTATTAAATGAAAGCAAAAATATCGGAAATAGCATCAAATTTTATAATAAGTTTAGATTTGTTTGAATTGGTCACCTTTGGCACAAATTATGGCCTTCAAACGGCCAATGAAACCGTCATACGCTGCCCGAATGTTGCTCTGCGGTATTTTGTGCACTGTGCACTGAAAATTAAGTGCACTGTGCACTGAAAATTAAGCGAGGAACCTCATTTTGTAACCATTCTTGGGCGGCGCGTGCTGAGTGCGATGGTTCTGAGTCCTGTTGGAATGTCCAAGGTCTGCGGCTAAAATGTTTGCGTGTCCAAGGCTTTAAACACCCTCCAGAATATTTTCGCGATAATATTCGGCATTTATTCTGATGCCACCGAACGACCATCGGCTGTTATGGCGGATACACCATCACCATGGCCGGCGCTTGAGTTCCGGGGACCAACCGAAGGTGCATATTTTCAGCTGACCTCTTTGGCAAGTAACACGATCATTTTGTTTATTTACAAACTGCTGGACAACGAATGTTTCTCATCGGTTTTCCAGCCAAATATAAAGAAATCACACTATCATGCTTGAACTCCATCACGAAAAACTTTTTCTCTGGAAAATTCTCACCAAAATGCTTTTGTTCGCTTGTAAACAATATAATGAGCAGCTATTGGAATAATTTTAACAGCTGTCGGACAAGTTGCTTAGAAATGACAGTAGTCTGAAGTTGATTGCAGTTTTTTCATCTCAACCTGTATATCGGGAATTTATGTAAAGTAGATCGTACCAAGATTATATTAAACAAGTAAAAAAGCAGTAAGTTCGGCCGGGCCGAACTTTGAATACCCTCCACCATTTGGAACGAATTAGAAAATTTTCAAAAAAATTAAATCCAATAAAAATTCTTTCAAAATCTTTAAAATATCTAAAATAGGAAGGTGCCGATATATGGGGGATATACGATATTGTGAACCTATAAAGACAAATCTATGTCTGCGTGTAAAGTACTTACAAGGAACCTATATAGATGATTCTCTGCCGAGGTATAAAGTACCCACAAGGAACTCCTTGTGTGGATTTTCAGACAATTCCGTTGAAAAATGTTTGTAAAATCATCAAAATACCGAATATCGGGGGGTACCGTTATATGGGGGCTATACGATATTGTGGACCTATACAGATAATTCTCTGCCGAGTACCCACAAGGAACTCCTTGTGTGGATTTTTAGACAATTCCATTGAAAAATATGGCTAAAATCATCAAAATGCCGAATACCGGGGGGTACCGTTATATGGGGGCTATACGATATTGTGGACCGATATAGCCCATCTTCGAGCTTGACCTGCCTGCAAAAGAGAGATCTGTGCAAAATTTTAGCTTCCTATCTTAATTCGTTTAGACTGTAGCGTGATTACAACAGACGGACAGACGGACGGACGGACAGACGGACGGACAGACGGACGGACAGGGCTAAATCGTCTTAGAATTTTACGCTGATCAAGAATATATACTTTGTTGGGTCTAAAATGATTATTTCGATGAGTTACAAACGGAATGACGAACATAATATACACTCCATACCTTTTTTGGTGGAGGGTATAAAAAAATATTTATTGGAGCAATATATATACCAAACCGAGTTTCACCAAATTGTAAAATTCGACTGAAGAGGAAAAAATCAATTCAAACACCATAAAATCGAATGTATATAAATTGGCAGAGGTATTTCTGATGCTCGGTAATAATTATCATTAACATTGTTGTGGAGTGCATATTACGCACGTGAGGGACATATTACGCACGTGAGGGACCACAAATCGGATGAAAAACACAGGAGCTATAGCTATATCTAAACCTATTTTCACCAAATTGTGTGTACTTGCTTTGGGCTGAATTTCGTAGGATGTGTCAAAATTCAATCCATTTGGGTTGATATTAGCCATTGCGACCCGCATTTTGTTCTCAAAAATGCATGGACAGACGGACGGACCCAGATAGACCACCCAGAATGTTATTAACTAACTTCTCCATGTTACAAACAAATGCCAAAAGACATAATACCCCTACCATAATGCGGTGTAGGGTATATATATGAAAAGGATTTCTACACTAAATTGGATCAAAAATATACATATGCAATATAAAATACCCTTCTTGCGAACACAGTTATCTGAAATCTTAATAATTGTAATATTTTAAGTAGTTCAATTATAATTCAATATCATTAGAGTTTCTTTCATTGTAATCAGAGAGTTTTAAATTTCCAGGTATTTAGTGTCATTAGCAGTTTTTCCAAATCTTGCGTGAAGAATAAATGTGCCAAATATCAGAAAAAATAATGAAAACTACGATGTATTGTTTTAAAAAATTGGAAATATTCCACATTAATATACCTATAATGAAGAGCGCACAGCGGGCCAATACTGGCTTAAGTATATGCCCAACATGGCATGTGGCGAATTGCTTCGCCCTTCTTTTCAACCTAACCTACCTACAATGAAAATGTATCATAAGAATAATTTCAGTTTCGAAAAACCCAGAATCAGGATTCTCATCTTTATATGGAGATACATAATAATATTAATCTATTTTCAATGAGAACTCAAAAAGGAATAATTTCCGCATAATCGGGTAGAAAATGACTATTAATTTATTAAATTTCGAATAGCAAATCCTTTTGTGGAGAGTGTCTTGCAACTATGTGCAACTGGATTCACTACTGAAATACATTGCTTAATCTTACTTAGATAAAAATATATACCTTGTACCAGTCTAAATCTTACATAGAGATGTAATAAATATCTCTATAGTTTTGGTGCTACAGTAATCATGTTGAACAATTGTTTGACAATTAATGGCCAGTGCCAAATTTTTATGGCGATATAATAGTTACCCGTAGAAAAATAGTTACGGTGATTCAATAAATATAAGAATAAATTTATTACAGAGATATTTTAATACGTCGTTGATTTTCTCTCTCTCTCTCTCTATCCCTCTAAAGAGATTACAATTGATTCCCCTTGGGGATAACAACTTATAAATATTTCATGATTATATCTTAATTGGTTTCTGATTGATGTTCACATAAGCCTTTGAAATGTTAAACAAATTAATGAAATCAAATTGTTTGCCCACTGTGTGTACTTTGTTATAACCATACATACTAACCATGTTTATGTACGTATGTATGGTTGTGTACATGTAATCGGCATTTGTATATAAACTTATTTTGTTGTTATTAATGGTCACAATAACAAAAGATATTGTTATAATATTTGCCTTTAGCCATGGTAAACATACACACGCACACATCCGCACATGCTAAAGACTCTTTGACACATGAATGTCCATCATCCTGGCGGTGACGGACGCAAACAATAGGCTTTTTTCGAAGATAAGCAAGTATGTATTAATGTTTGTGTATGTGTGTGTAAACAACATTTTAACTCAGACCGTAGCGCTGGCGCGCATTGTGGGGATATAACTTGGCTGGCAGTGAGAGACCTACATGGAGCGGTGCGAATGTCGGCCATTGGTAGTGCTTTGTCATTCACACTGGGCTATGACAATGACAACGACAACATAGCTACACAAAGGGTTAAATGCCCTCAGATAGTGACAATTAAAAAACATTAGATTGTCCTTGTTGCTTTAAATTGGCGTCATGTTGTTGTTTTTCTTCTTTCGCCTGGCCTGGTCTGGCATGCCCTGCCCTGGCATGGCATGGTGTTGTTGGTGTTATTTTCTTCGGACAATATTATGTGCCATAAAATATTTTAATTGAGGTCAACTGCTCCTTGGCCTGGGGATAGTACGAGTTTTTACTAAAATGGCCCATACAACTTGTTTACAAGTGCAATAAATGAAGTTGGTCCCAATAATTCCGGTTAACAAGGAAACTTCTAATGCCTGGAGGCTTAAAAGTTTTTGTCCCTTTCAAGGAGAGGATTTCTATATGGGGGTAGCTTGTGTAAACAACGTGTTAAATGGCTTTGTGTTTGTTTTGCAAAGAGAACTGAACGAAGTTTTGGGCAAAACCAAAGTGTTTCTAATCGCTTCATCCGCCGAATCAAATGTCACTACTTAAGAATTGGTAATTGAGTAATTAAAATGACGATAATAGTTAAAGTAATTTCAAATGAAATTTTTGATACGCAGAACTTGTAAATGAATACTAACCTATGACAGTTAAATTAAAGGAGTAGTTGCTTATTGTTAATCTATTGACACTTATGCGAAAGTTTGAAGTACCCAGCGAAGTTGTAGGCAAGGCGATTCTAAATTCATTGCTCTAAAAATATATATTTTTATATAGATATATATAGATATATTTTTCATGATCTTGAATTAAATTTGGTGTTACAGTTGGGACACATAGTTTGTTTATTCGAGTACTTAGTAGCAGCATTTCATATTGGTACAGAAGAAGTTATAAGCTCTGTTAAGTACAGGTTGAACATTTTTGTTGTAATGCTAAGTAAGTTCTTTTGGGAGAGTACCAAAAGACAACATTTAGGAACACATGCAAAATTTTAGATCTAATGTTTCTCCAATAACATCCTGTAAACTTCCCGTTTTGCACTTGTTCTCTGTGTGAAAAGACAACACGTAAGAAAACTTTGTAACAATTGTTACAAATGTCGTGTAAAAAGACACACAATATCGAAACAGGATGTTTTTTCTGCTGGTGCGTATGATCAATAAATCTACCTACTCCTGAGCTTATACGCCACAGTAAACTCATATAAAGTGTCAAAAATGTTTCTGAATACCTCGCTCATTTACTATGATTAGTGGATTTGCATATATTAGCATAAATCGAAAAATAATTGACTGGTTCAACCATCCTACTTTCAAGTAGTTGCAGCTTGTATTATCATAGTAAGGAAGAAAAACAATTATTGTGTATTATTCCCTCTGAAACATGAGTAATATAAAAATCACGTCGTCAGCCACGAAAAACAGAACGTTTTCAAAAATCCGTACAACTGTAACAGGCTCAGCTACCGAAATCATGGGATTCTGTCATATGGTATATACACAAAGACGTGGACATGGAAAGACAATTATCTGCCACAGAAAGTGGGCCCTATTACGAACTCTCTCTTTTTAAAAATGTACCTAAAATCGTTTAAATACCGAATATCGGGAGAATCCGTTATATAGGGACTTATATGGACTTTATGCGAAGGGTTTTCTGTCCGTTTGTTTGAAAAATATAATTAGAACCCCAGTATTGCCCGTATAACGATATAAAAGTCGAGGAGCTATTTGTCCCATTTGCAAAAAGTTAAATTTTGTCACCTGTTTCATTCCGTTCGGAATCTAGAGCGATTTCCACAGACAGACGGACATGGCTAAATCGACAAAGAATCGTGTGCTGTTTGTTAATAAATATACTTCGTCGAAAGCAGGTCAATTCCGTTGAAAACTGTCATAAAACTCTATTTTCAAAACGTATATGTCTGAAATGAAATCTGAATCTAAACATTAAAGTTTAAACCAAATCGGCTTCATAAGCGATGTATGAGATTCAATTTTTGTTTACATATTATGGATTCGGGAAGTGCTTAAGTGAGTGGACTGAAATGGTTGCTCTAAAAACTTGCTTTTAAGTTGATAAAACTATTACGGTGTGCAAACTTTGGAAAAAATGTAATACCTTCGTGAGTTACCATTTGCCCCCGTCAGGTAGACAGAGAAATCAGGCAACTGACGAACAGATTTGACTAGGTGGACTTTAGAGGTTCTTAAATGTAAAAATCCAATCCTAAACAGGAGTCTATCTTGGCGTATCCGCTTATTGTGTATATATACCATTTAAACCCGTTCTTGTATTTGTATTAATTGCGTATGCTCACAAAGGCCTGAAGCCAATACCCAATCTTATTTATTATTTTTTTTAAGTCGAAAGCCGATCATCTAACTTTATTACGGCCCAAAATGTTATTTCCAGTTAAAAAGCAACAGAATCGATTTGTAACCTAAACTTGTATTTATTCCGATGCAGTAAACATACAATTTTTTATTTGTTTAATATTTCCTAAAAGTAAACACTGCATAAATTTAGCCACAACTATTACAGGCGAAGCAACTACAACTACAACGCACAAACAACTACTTATTATAATTTAATTAGTGAGTTATTTATTCACGCATAAATAATTTTCCACTAAATTTATGTTTTGCATTAGTTTTTTTCTTAATTTGATGTAAAAACTATTTATGCAGTATTATTGTTATTTTTTTATTGATTTCAGGTCAATGAATTGCCATGAGAGTATGATTGTAAATGGCCCAATATATATTATAGTAAGAAACGCACACAGCAAAGGTTTTGAGCAAAAATTTTAAATATATAACACATGAACATTTAGAAGTGTAAATTAACACTTCCACCGAACACTTGCAAGCTATCATAATTGACACAGTAATTTTATTAAGCTCTCTTCCCGAACGTTTTAATGGGAACAGTTAAAAAAGCAGCTAAGTTTGGTTCGGGCGTGCTTTTAATAAGCTCCACCATTTTGAAGGAACTTGAAAATTTTCCAAAAAATTCCGTCGAAAAATACCGCTCAAATGAAAACCATTATATGGGGGCTATAAGAAGACCTGGTTCAGCATAAGTAATTTTGTCATCGGCTGTAGTTCCAATTTCGAACTTTAAATATGGAATTTGAAACAATTTCGGTGCCGAATGCCGAATAGTTGGGGGGAACCGATATCGTGGACCTATATAGAAAATATATATGAGGGCTATAGGATATCGTTAACCTAGATATGCAACTCTCTTCCAAAGGATAAAGTACTAACAAGGAACTCCTTGTGTGGATTTTCAGACGATTCAATTAAAAAATGTGGCTAAAATCATTACTATACCTGGGGGGTGCCGTTATGTGAAGGCTATGCGATATCCTATGTAAACAAATCTCTTCAGGGGGCAAAGCACTCAGAAGAAATTGCTTTGTTAATTTTAAGAAAATTCCATTGGAAAATCTGGCTAAAGTCATCAAAATACCGGATAAAGGGAGGTACCATTGTATGAGGGCTATACGATATTGTGGACCAATAAAGCTCATCTTCAAGCTTGACCTGTTTGCAGACAAAAGACTGATCGGTGCAAAATTTTAGCTCCACATAAAATTTTATATATAAACTTGGTTAGATTTAAAATTATTGTTTCGATGAGTTACAAAACGGAATGACAAACTTAATATACCTTCATACTAAGTATAGTGGAGGGTATAAAAACTAGCAGAGGAGAATATTTATTTAATAATTTTGAGAGAAATAAAGTACTCTTCAAAATCAGAAGCTGGTTTTCATGCTAACATTTCTTACACGGCCAAATTTGTCCGCTGAAAGGTTTCCAAATAGAGAGTCTTTGGCAGACTCTTTTATATGCTATACGTGGAGAGATTGTTATAACTGTGCTTTAGTAAAGACTTTTGAAACATTTCGTAAAGTTGGTCCAACGAAGTAGCATACCAGTCATCATATATGGAGAAGCTGAGTCGATGTAGCGATATGTGGCCCTCCATCTGTCCATGTTAATTTGTATGCAATCCTTAGAATTTTTTATAGAGCCAAATTCAGAATTTCTCTTGATATTGAAGTTTTTCTCCCCAAATTGTACTGAGTCAGAGAAGAATTTCACAATTTTCAATGATCATAGTCTTTTGATTTAAAAAATGCAAAATTCCATTCAACTGAGAATAATTTTGGACTCACATATACATAAGAAGAGTAACCCTAACACATATATTGATACCGATACATTCAAATTGGGCTGCAACACTTCTTGACAATTGAAGCGTATTTACGCTCTTATTTGAGTTTAAACAATATCAAACATTTGTACACCCTCGTATATATTTATCTTTATTTCCGACAGGTGACAATATGCGTTAATTAAATCGGTATTAATATATGTGTTAGGGTCACTATTCTCAGGTATATGTGAGTCCAAAATTATTCTCAGTTGAATGGAATTTTGTATTTTTCAAATCAAAAGACTATGATCATTGAAAATTGTGAAATTCTTCTCTGACTCAGTACAATTTGGGGAGAAGAACGTCAATATCAAGAGAAATTCTGAATTTGGCTCTATAAAAAATTCTCAGGATTGCATACAAATTAGCTAAAATCATCAAAATACCGAATATAGGGGGTATCGTTATATGGGGGCTATACGAAGACCTGGACCTGCACAGATAATTTTCTGGCATGGGCTAAAGTATCCATTACGAACTTCACGTGCGAAATTTGAAACAATCCTGGTAAATAATGTCGCTAAAATCATTAAAATACAGAATATTGGGGGTACGGTATATGGGGGCTATACAAAGACGTGGACTTACATGGCCCATTTTCTGTTTTATGCTGCAGTATCTATTACGAACTTCAAATACCAAGTTTGGAAGGTACCCATTTCGAACTTCAAATACCAAATTTGAAACAATTCCGGTGAATAATGTCGCTAAAATAGACGAACTTAACCTGCCTACTGGCAAAATATACATGTGTGCAAAATTTTAGCCTTCTATCTCAATTCGTTCGAAAGATTACAACAGACAGACAGACAGACGGACATGGCTAAATCGTCTCAGAATTTTACGCTGATCAAGAATATTTTCTATGGTTTTTCAACCTTTTGGATAGTTAATAAAAGCAATTATTTGAGCTTGAGGTCAAACTTTTTGGTTTTTAAATTATTTATTCTTTTTTTTTTCAATATTTCGAAGCTCTTTGAGTTTCGTCTTCAGGCTGATCTACAAATTAAATAACAAAACATACAACATATTAACATTATCACAGCACAGGACATAAACACGTAAAAAAGCGCTTACTTGCAAATAATTAAAATAATAAACTTAAAACTAGCGTAGTGTGACTACTACCGTCAAGTGTTACTATTGCACTGATAATTATTTGCATATTGCACGATCTCTTTTTGTTAAATGCCTGTAGCAGTAAGCTGTGTTGTCCGTGTCTGCTTTGCTGTTTATTCTCTTTGTTGTTGATAAACTATTGATGTGAAGCATCTCTATCGTTAGTCTCTTGTTGTAGTGATGATCCGTTTGTAACACTCTCACGTCATCGATCTTGGGTGTGTTCGGCTAACGCTGTTTTTTGTATCGAATTATTGTTTCTTAATTTGATGTCTGATTTGTGTGCTGACATCCTAGTTTTTAGTTAGTTTTTTGTTGTGCCAACGTAAAGTTTTCCGCAACTTTCTTCCTTGTTACCACCACATTCAATTTTGTAAACTACATTATGTTTGTCCATTTTTGGAATTTTACTTTTCATGTTTGTGAATAAAGATTTTGTTGTGTTATGTGAGCTATGTGCTATTGTGTATTTATTTTTGTCATATATTTCTGATTTTCCAATCTTTCTGATATATTCGGTAAATATATCAGGGATTTGTATATCTTCGGCGGGTCTGTTTTCTGCGAATCTCGACTTGAATGTTTATTCTTATAATAATTTTCAATTAGGGATTTGGTTATATGTAATGGGAAGTTATTATTAATTAGAATGTCTTTTACTTTTAATTTGTTTTGGAAATGAAATTGTTCGTCGCTTATTGTTAGTACTCTATTTATTAAGTTTTTCGCTGTATTGATTGTTCGTTTTGTGTGTTTAGAGTAGTAATTTATTATTCTACCTGACGCTGTAGGTTTTTGATACCAATTTATATTTATCGTATTATTTGCATTTCTTATTACTAATGTGTCCAAATATGGGATTTTTCCGTCGCATTCTTCTTCCAAAGTAAATTTAATGTTTTTGTTGAAACTATTTAGTACTGTCAGCGTTTCTTGTATTGCATCTTCCCTTATAATTAAAAACAAATCATCCACGTATTTCGTCAGTATCTTTGGTTTTGATTGTAATCTTTGCAAGCTTTCGTTGAGCAATGATTCCATAACCAAATCTGCAATTATTGGTGATGCTGGAGATCCCATCGGCTTCAAGAATATATATATATACTTTGTTGGGTCAGACATGAGTTTTTCGAGCAGTTACAATCGGAATGACAAAATTAATATACCCTCCATAGTATGGTGGAGGGTATAAAAATACCGAACACAGCCGTATATTAGGATCTGTACGACGACGTGGATCTGCATGGGTAACTTTTGTCATAAGCTATTACAATATTCAAATGAGAAACTTGAAAAAATCAGTTTATAATGTAGCTAAAATCATCAAAATATTGAATATAGGGATTATTATTGGGGTTATAAAACGAACTTCAAATACAAAATTTGTAATAATTCCGGTAAATAATGTCGCTAAAATCATCACAATACCGAATATCGGAGGTGCCGTTATATGGGGGCTATACCAAAAACCAAAACGTAGACCTACATGGCCCATTTTCAATACCAAAAGTCCTGGAGATATAATATACATTTGAGTAAAATTTTATCAATCACTCGGGCAGACGCTCGGACGGACATCGCTAAATAGAATTTTATGCTTATCAATAATATATATATATATATATATATATATATATATATATATATATATATATATATATATATATATATATATATATATATATATATATATATATATATATATATATATATATATATAAAAGGGTATAAAAAAGTCTAACTATTACTGTCAAAGAATTATATCATAAAAGGCAAAAGACTTGATTAGACAAATTTAATTTGTCAAAATCATGTGAGTAGCTTTTTTGTGCTAAGCTTCTGAATATCGCAAAAAAATGAACATAACCGACCTCCGTATATGAATATATGAACATGTTCATACTTAGATTTCAAAAAACATTCCATTTAAATTCTCTCATGGATATGCATTTATTGCTGACATTACCATTAACAGTTATTTTGGGAATGTATTACTGTTAAATGCTCGTATATCACAAACTTCGTTCGTACTTAATGTCCACCACAACTGTCATGCCGAACACGGAAATGCTTTAAAGCCATCTAGCAAAGTGAAAAAGTTCGTTTTTCCGAAAGTCAACATCCATTTCAGCAATAGCCGACGACCAGCCAAGTTTATGACTTATTTAAAAACTTTGCCGAGATATTCTTCCGTTTGCCCACTGACCAGAAGTGGTTACAACACAAATATGCATGACATCAGCCGTTCGAGGCTTTCACCACATCCAGGAGAAGAAAGTTTAAATCTTTTACTGGTAGCTGTGCATTACATATAATATATTTTTAAATATCTATTGATATAGCCTCTTATCTGCTATTATCTTGACAGTAGAAAAAAAAACGACTAGCAAATATTGGATGAGAGATTATGTTATTTGTCAGGAATTTGGTATTTGCAACTTTGGAATTTTTTAATCGACATTCTTTGACAGCCGGCAAAACCACAAAAACCAAAACGCCAAAGTTTGGCCCGGAATATTAACATTTCACTTACACTGGGGATGTGTCTTCGTACTTTGTGGTTTTCTGGGCAGAAATGTTTTATGAGGGTTCGACTGCAACTCCCCAAGGAATAAATAAAAGTCACATTAATAATCGAGAGTGTAAACTTTCTTCGCAAGGTTCAAAGTGAACGGAGAGGAACTGTTCCAGGGTCTGGGAATTGATAAAATATGGAAATCAACATGCTCCACAATTTGATTATTTATGTTACACGCATACACACCCATACAAACATATTTCTCTGTTAATACGTTTGATTCTTCACCAATACCACTTACAGCCATACATACATATTTACAATATGCAAATTTTGCTAATGCCCAAAAAAAGACACGTTTCTTACCACCACCATCACCATCTCTACTTACTTTGTTTTTTCTCTCTTTGTAGACATTGAACTTTACCTCCGAACAAGGTATGTATGTGTGTATGTAGATTTCATTCGCTGAATGCTTGCAGGCCTATTTATTCATTATTTATTAAAGAGCCGAAACACAATAACGACATTAGCCAAGACCGAGCCTAATAATAATGGACTGACACTAAATTATTATACTTTGCCAGCAATTTAAGTCAATAAAAGTATTAATGAGGCTTTATCGTAAATTGTATAAAGTTTTCGTCTCACTACATACGCACATATGTGTGTTTAATGAACTCTAAGAGAATAACGATGGAAATGGTTTTACGTTTCTTGCGTAACGGCGGTGTTGAACAGTGTTGCCTTAGTGCAAAGAAATCTAAAGGCAAGAGATTAACTTTTATGCAGTTTATCCTTTTATATTTTAAATACAATAAATTTGTTACGACGAGTCTCGAAGAATCTTTCAGAAAAAGGGAAAAACAATCGATATATGGTACTATAGGATAGTTCTTTGTAGATAGTCTACAGAGGCGATCATTTAAAGCTTAAACTATGCATTTAATAATTAGGTTATTTAAAAAATTATGTTGACAATATTGAAACATTTGAAAGTGTCTCTAAAGGAAGGGAAATAAATTTAAATCCGAACACAGAATTTAACACTTCTTAAGAATTTACCTCTTCAATATTTTAGAAGATGCCTAAGAATCTTAAAGGAGATCTAAAAATTGTCCCTCTTGGGTAATTATACTAACTTTTGACGGCTTTGGCTAGATGACTAATCTATTTGTAATACGCATGTTATGTCGGAAATTTCTTGGTTTTGTCCATTTGAAACAACAACAACATTTGAAATTTGTGAAAATAATATCATATATATTCATTCATTTTATCTATTTTCTTCTTAAATAAATTGTAGTTGCATTAATTTTAAAATAATATTAGCGAGTCTTTCTGATCAAAATTTTATTTTAACTAACGAATTCCATTTCAAACCTTAAAATTGTCGGAAAACGCGTGCAGATTGACGAAAGCCCAGTTTATTCTGGGCTCTTCTTTCTACCTATAAATCCAATTTATTCACAATTTGAAAGAGATAAGCCCAAAACCATGTAAGTTGTTCCTGTGGAATCATAAATGTGGGTTTCACATTGCAATCTATCCAAAAATCGAGTACATCTAGATGTTAGAGAAATCGGCAAAAAAGTGTTTTCAGTTTTATTAATTTGTTTTAATATATATATATATATATATATATATATATATATATATATATATATATATATATATATATATATAAAGCACTGTGCAACTCAAAAAAATATTATGCGGCAAAACCGGCAAACTATGAATGAAGAAATGAGGAGATACTGATATATGGGGCTTGTACGAAGGCCTGGACCTGCATAGACAATTTTCTGTCATAGCCTATAGTACCCATTACGAATTCTAGGTACGCAATTTGAAACAACTCCGGTAAATAACGTCCCTTAAATCGTAAAATATCGAATATCGGGTGGTACCGTTGTATGTGGGCTATACGATACCTTGATATTTATTTCTCTTCCTGGGAGTAAAGCTCTTAGAAAGAAATTCTAGTATGGATTTTTAAACAATTTAATTTAAAAATGTTGCTACCGTCACACTGGGGATAACGATATGGTTAACCTATATAGAGAATAATCTTTCAAGGGATGAAGTACTCACAAGGAAATCCTTATGTAGACTTTCAGACAATTTTATTGAAAAATTTTGCTAAAATCATTAAAACACCGAATATCGGGGCGTACCGTTGTATGGGGGCTATACGATATCGTGGACCTATATGAAAAATTCTCTTCCAAGGGGTAAAGTACTCGGAAAGAACTCCTTGTGTATATATTCAAACAATGCCATTAGAAAATGTGGCTAAAATCATCAAAATACCGAATATCGGGGTACAATTGTATGGGGGCTATACGATATCGTGGACCGATATAGCCCATCTTCGAACTTAACATGCCTCCACATAAAATACTGATCTGTACAAAATTTTTGCTTCCTATGTTTATTTGTTTTGACTCTGTGATTAAAACAGACGGACGGACGGACGTCTTAAAATTTTACGCTGATCACGAATAAATACTTTGTTATGTCTAAAAGGATTATTTCGATGAGTTACAAACAGAATGAGAACGAATACCCTCCATACTATGTATGGTATCGGCGTTTTGAAAGTTTACTTGGAAAAGTAACCAAAATAGAAGAGGAAATTTCCCGCTCTTCCACACTTTTGGAAATTTTCAGATGAAGATTTTTTGGATACTATACATTTTATATATAGTGTCTTAGGCAAAATTGCAGATAAAACATTGGGGGGTATATTGGTTAAAAATTTTAATCGTGAAGCGAATCAATCAAGGGGTCGTTCTGGTATTTTTTTTAATATAATTTTTTTTAATAGTATAATTTTAATAATAAAATTGCAGATAAAATATAGGGGGAATATTGGTTAAAAATTTTAATCGTGAAGCGAATCAATCAAGGGGTCGTTTTGGTATTTTTTTTAATATAGTAAAAAGCTTACTTTAAACGATATCGTAACTAGTCAAAATATTCTTTACGCTTGAAAGTAACATACAATTTTGTTCAAGTCGGAAAATGTCAAAAGAAGAAATATTCTAACCAAAATTTCACTATTAATCTCAGAATAAACAATATATCAAGGTACAATAGGTTTTATGCAAATTACATTAAAAAGTGAAAATTATGTATGCTTCTTAGCTGTTAATTTAACACGTATCCAATACGAGTCAAATCTCCCTTTAACAACAACGCAACAGAAATTTGTATACTTATGTATATTTAAAAAAAATATAATATATTTTTGCTAATATAAAAGCTTGTTTATTTCTGAAAAACTAGCACTTTTCTTCAACTCACCGCTAATTTTCTTATAATTTCACTTTACAATATCCGGTTTGTGTTGTGGAAAATGACAAATAGACTTATAGTACCCGTTTTTAGATCAGAACCCCAAAGAAATCCTGGGTTCTTGGGGGCAAATGTTGGTAAGGTCTTATATAATTTTGACAATGTTAAACGGTACCCTTGCAATTTGAGATATATTTTGTAATATTTAAATTAAATTTGGATTACACCCAGAATCATTGGTTTGGTTTTTATGTTTTTAACATCTTTTCCAATTTGGGAATTGTGATCTCTTATTATGTAGAAATCGTATTTAGAATACGATTTGGCCTTAACTGGGTTTATTTAAATTCCCAGGGTCATAAACCTTTTTAAAAATTTTATTTATAATAATCATATTCAGTCGGAAAGTTTTCTCTACACGGAGATACCAAAATACTAATTTTCAGCCAAATCGGTATTTGGACGATCTAACGAAATTAAATGTATGCAATGAATACTTCACAATTCCGTTAAATCGAAATTTTGATTTTGAGTAAATTTTATAACGGCATTGTTTAATATTCGGCACCATGAGTTTGCAACGGTTCTGCCTCTTGAGGCAGAACATTGTATATGTACATAGGTCCACGTTTTCATATTTAAAATTCATAGGGGTTATGATGATTTAAATTTCATAGGGGTTCTACCTTCTGTGACACTTCATTGCCTCTATCGGGAATTGTTTTGCTATATCCCCCATATTTCGGTATTTCCGGCATTATCTTAGCCACTTTTTTAAAATTTGATATGCATATGTTTCTGTCTTCTGTGGCAGATAGGCTCAATGGTTCCCATATTACTCATGAGGCGGTACTTTTGAATATTTGGTAGCTTGGTGATTTTAGGCACATTTTTAACAGTTTTTATACCCTCCACCATACTATGGAGGTATAAGTTTGTCATTCCGTTTGTTACTCCTTGTAATACTCATGTTAGACCCCACAAATTTCATATTTGAAGTTCGTAATGGGTACTACAGCCTATGACAAAAATGTTTGTTTGCAGGTCCTGTATTTTGATGCAGGTAATCGGTATTTTGATGATTTCAGCAACATTATTCACCGGAATCATGTCGTATTTCGTACTGGATTTTCTTAATGCCCACAACAGCCTGTGGCAAACAAAAAAAAATCGTATGCAGGTCCACGTATTCGCATAACCCCCATATAACGGTTTTCATTTCAGTGGTACTTTTCGGAATTTTTTTGAAAATTTTCAAGTTCCTTCCAAATTTCGGCCCAGCCGGACTTATCTGCTTTTTTGTTTGTTTTATTTGGTATTTGAAATTGGCATTTCTAAGACTTTTTAATTACCGACTTCTATTTAAAAAAAAAAAATGAATCTCTATTCTCTTATTGCAATCCCGATTCTTTTATTTTTAATGATTTTCTTTAACTTATCGTTGAAGGTACAAATTTAATGCATTTTTACTTGTTTGATCTAGTTCTTAGTTCCTTTTCATCAATGACTCATATATCCATAAAACCACCACATTTACACATACATATATTAATGAGTAATTCATCATATTTTCTATTGTTCCACCGAATATGTATTGCATTTAAATTTGAAGAGTTTTAATAGTCACTGTGTGAACTTTTTTGTAACGTAATCAGTTAAAAAGTTTAAACAAACTTCATTGACACTTTCTGGCGATTAATGACTTTACTTTTAAAAACTTTCCAACGCGTGAAGGCAAAATGTTAAACTAGCATTCTGAAATCTGTGCCAAATCTTTGACAGACAACTTATTATCCAGCACTCGGTACATCAGCCAACATCTTTGATTGATTATTGTATTCATTTGGAAAGGTTATGAAGGCTTTACATCACCAGTTCCGTTTTCCTGCAACCAACTTGCGCGTTGGCGAACTGTTAACGTGTTTGCCAGCCAACTCGAAACGAAGCAAAAGTTTCCAAAGAAATTCGAAGGAACCAACTTCGGCATTTTTGGCAAAGCAAAGTATTCAATTTAAATGAACTTTTATTGTTTATGCCCAGATGTAAATTAACCTTTTTGTTGTAATGGAATGTGTATTGGTACTACAAACACACACACACACATGAACACTTACTAATGTTATTTACGAGTTTGTGTAGAACTCAATTCACTTGCAAATGTCGAAGGCAAACGAAAAGTTTTGATGTGTATCTGGGCATATGAGACACGCTCGCACACACATACACCCAAATAATCATTCCACTGTACATAATAAACAGTTATTAACACTAAAACAAAAATACGCAGAGAAGAGTCTTACATTTGGTAAAGTAAAACCTACAGCCATCTATTCGCGAAACTAATGGTTCTACCACCGCACTTGACGTGACTTCACGACGTGCAAGGGTGCTTCAAACGAATAAACCCGATACAGGAGAAAATCAAAAACCTGTGTGAACTACAATTTTTCGTCTTTTGCTTACATACCGACATACATGTGTACACATAGCTGCTTCATGTACGTATGTATGAACGACATATCTATATTCTTATGTAAATTGAAGTGGATTGGTATATATAAAGGTATGTACGATTGCTTTCCGTGTTCATAACTGTTGATCATGATAAATATTCTGAAATAAAAGTGAGCTGAGAAAAGTTTTAGCACAACTTTTGAATTTGTTCATCCGACTCAAACGTCTTCTTTTCCTTCTTAGCAAGCAAGGTCTGCAATATGAACGAAAGTTTCGCTAAAGAGCAGGGCGAATAATTTAAATGTTGTTTGATGGTACGATGAATTTTCGTTATTTGCCGTTGAAAGAATGGAAAAATCGCTTCATCTCACAGAGGTGGTATGGGACCATACTACATTATGGCCATAAAGTAACTTGGAATTTCAGCTCGTTTTGACTTTCCACTCCGTTATGAAGACGATGAACAAAATGTTGATGTGTTTTTTAGGGCCATGTTCTTTTGTGATGTTGGCAAATTCTTTGAAATAAAACCAGAAACTGATTGATTTTCAATCAAACATTTTCATGCCTACAGGGAATTTAATTTTGGACGAAACAAATTTGGAAATAATCGATTGTATTTAAGCTTAACATAACTCGTACTCAAGCATAAATAGGAAAACCTAAAATGAATAGAAAAAAAAAAATCATTTCGAATAAATATTCAAAAAATCACAATATAACGTTAAAATAAATTATTTTACAAATATACAATGTAACGCCTGGACTCTTTAACATTTAAGAGTTCTTATGTCCTTTTTGAGGCTTTCGTCATAACAAAAACTACGAAATTAAGAAAGTGCAATATATCAATTTTCATATTGACCCAAATTTCAATTTTGTTGTATCCTGTACCACAAGGTGGCCAGGGTATTATGTCTTTGTGCATTTGTTTGTAACAGACAAAAGGAAACGAGATAGACCCATAGTTCTTTTTGATGATCTGCATAGAATCACATTCTGAGTCCATCCGTCCGTCCAGATGATCATGCACGATCCAGATGATCATTTTTTGCACAAATCATTTGTTTGGTCCAAGGACGAACCCTATTGAAATTGGAGATAATCGGTCAAAATTTAGATATAGCTCCCATATATATCTTCGTCAGATTTGGATATAGCTCCCATAACTTCGTCCGATTTCAAGTTAATTGTGCACCAAATGGGCAATATAAGCCCGAATTGAAAAGATACAAATGCTTCGGCACATTTAGTCCTTTGAACTTTAAATTATAATAATAAGCATAGCTTGTATGTTTTAATTTTCCCATAAAAAATGTAATTGTTATGTGAAGCGCTACTAAATATGCAAAGTGGTGTCGGTTATCATAAAGTCGGTCCCGCCGGACTTTAAATTTATTTTACTGGATTTTAGTATGGTTTTATAGTCATAATCGTTAATAATATCCCTAATTCAATTTCACCAGACCATGTAATGTATGTACCAGATCCTGTAATATATATCATGAAACATTTTCCATTAAAAAATACATTTCATCAAATCAAATCTATATCTAACGTTTTGTTTAGTCGTGTGAAGAGATTTCGTACCTCCGACTAGTCAATACTATCCGTACTACTACTTAATAAAAACAAATGTTGTACCTTATTCTGCTCCTTTCAAATAATTTTCATAAGTCGGAAGCAATATTTTCCAAAACATACGAACTCTAAAAAAGCATCGATATTTTATGAAGCATGTGTTCCTACTACGTCAAATACCTTACACGCTCTTTTGCCAACATCTTCCAAAACAAAAGGCTTATATTCCGTCATGCAAAATGTCGTGAAAATCGGACTATAATTGCGACCATGTAATTTTACATGGACAGACGGACGGTAGGACGGACATACATTGCTAGATCAACTTGGCTCGGCGAGATAGAAAGACCCACATATCGTTTCCCAAGTGCAGGACCAATATATCGAGGTATTACATAACTTTTGTTGTGTTGTAGAGTATAAACGGATCCTCTCAATTGAAATATTGTTTCAAACATCTTCAATTGGGTCTATAATTTAACCATGAATCTTACAAACGAACAACACATACAAATCATTGGAATTATTTATTTTTTGAGCGAGGATCAGTCAGCTACCAATGCATCGAGAAAAAAGTCAAGGGTTAGTTCGGTTTAAGGGTTGCTAACATAACCGTTTGGTTATGGTTTCAACAAGGCGGTGCCACACAACACGCGTAAAAATGTTCGGGACCGGTCAATTGGCACCCGATTTAATGCCTTTAGACACTTTTTTCTGAGGCTATGTTAAAGCTCATGTCTATACAGACGAGTCCGCTTCAATCAACACATTGAAATACAACACTGAAGCATTTATTTGTTCTGGAAATTTTAAACTAAGCGGATGGACCATTTTAGTCACAGTCGTGGTCAAACATTAAATTATATGGACCATACTATCAATTTAAATAAAGATTTCATGAATTTTTCTGAACTTTATGTGTGTATTTTCTAAGTTACCTACAGCTCTTAAAAAACACGCAATATAATCCCAAATATAAAGGAATACCAATTACGTTTTTTTCAACCGAAATGTTATATTTCCCTCTTGTATAAACCTAAATTAGATTATTATTACGGTTATATGAATAACCGATTATTCACAGAATCGTTAAATATTGAAATCAGCGTTACCTGGTAAACACGGCAATACCTGTAAAATACTAGTTATTTGAAAACTTAAAGTTTTCATGAAGGATTTATATCATCTATAAAATGACAAAATACATTCCGAATACTTCACATCGGAAAGTCCTCTTAAACAGAGTTTATGTCAATTAGTGGACCTATACTGATCATTTTGGACAGAAAGCTATTAAACAATGTATAATTTTCCAAAATAATAAAACTCACAAACTTCTTCTTTTTTTATGAAATTTAGGGAATAACTGATAGATATTTGGATTGGATAGATAGTGTAGATAGTTGACATCTAATATTTTCTTTTAAATTGAAATTAAACATTGTTGCTGTTGTTGTTATTGTGTATTCTTTATGAAACGCCACAATACTCTTATTGTAATATTTGTCTCTGTAAAGTTATTTCGTCCTATAAAAACACACTATCTTGCGAATTAAATATGATTGCATATGATCATAAAACAAAAGTTTGACTTGGTGGTAACTTGAGTTCACAGATATAAAGGCCACATGAGATCACATTCCTTGAGCGTTAACTTTTGATGTTCATAATATTTATATATTTTTTATGAATTCTTATGTAACCATCACACAATTGCGTTCGCATAAACATAACAAAGTACGTGTACTCCTACTTGTAGTTCGTCTCTAACGCCTCCATACTCCGTAAGTAAAACAAATGGTGTCGAATGGCACGTATACACCACGTCGAACGAATGAACGAACGAAAAAAATGTAAAAGGGGATGTCATGTATTTTTCAAATATTTACTACAGTGAACAAGCCAATTTGTATACTATTGTTCTGAGAAAAGACGAAGCCACAGACTCACGCACACACAGCCATAGACACAGACACATCCAAAACACTGTCTTTTATAAACGGTTACAAGAATGTAATGTAAAGAAAAACTTTTCTTTGGGTACCAGTCAGTCAGTCATATTGTTTAAGAGAAAATTGAATCTCCGTATTATTTTCACATTGTGGAAAAAGCTAATAATAGTACTCTGAGTAAAAGTTGGCAAAAATTCTTTTGAATTCCGACAACAAAACCTGTTTGAAAACATATATATTAGTTTATATACTTTCAAATAAGATATTTGTTCAGCACCAAAGTGTATTCTCGGGCTCATCCCAATATATTTTTTTAAAGTTTACTCAAAATATAAACATCTGTCAGACACATCCAAGTTTGGATAATAAATCTTGGCAATTGAATTAATGTTTATTTCGCGTAAAAATATATTTTAAAGCATGTCAACATTTGTGAAATAACATTATGGAGGTGATAATCTGCATCATGTACACACACACCTGTACATTTATTCCTCATATACCGTTGTCATGTGTAGTTATGTTTGTAAGACCATCGCGGAAAACCATAACAAGTTAATACACTTGGGAATAACTTTTAAAATATTTTTCATTAGAATGAAAACGCGCAATATGACATTATGGTTCGGTCGTAATAATGCATTAAACCATCATCATTTAAGAAGTGAAATGTATTAGATAGTGTGTTTTTATAGGACGAAATAATTTTACAGAGACAAATATTAAAATAAGAGTATTGTGGCGGACATTCTTTAGTTTGGCTCACATGCCAATTAGGTAATTACGTGTATATCAGTTCGATAAAATTTAAGAGTTGTTTGGAAAATCTTGCGCCATCCATGGCAAATAAAATTTAATATTTAGAGCAGGTTAAAGTAAAACTTATAATATGAAATAACAAATTACCGTCAAAAATGTTTTATAAAATGGCCTGTTGAGCCAATAACAGGGTGAGATAAAAAAAACTGCAACAAAGTCAAACTCCATATTTTTTTTTTTTTTTTAATTTTATTGAATGAAAGCAAACAATGTCGGAAATAGCATCAAATTTTAGAATAAGTTTAGATTTGTTTGAATTGGTCACCTTTAGCACGAATTATGGCCTTCACACGGCCAATGAAATCGTCATACGCTGCCCGAATGTTGCTCTGCGGTATTTTGGCCCATTCCCGGCAAAGCGCTTGCTTGATGAGATAGACGCTTTAGTGTTTTTTAGTGCCAACCTTGCTTTCCAAAATACTCCAGACACAATAGTCCAACGGATTGGTATCCGGAGATTTTGGTAGCCATTGTTTGCTGGAAATGAAGAGAGGAACCTCATTTTGCTGAGTCCTGTTGGAATGTCCAAGGTCTGCGGCAAAAATGTTTGCGTGCCCAAGGCTCTAATACACCCTCCAGAATATTTTCGCGATAATATTCGGCATTTATTCTGATTTCACGGTTGATCAATACGAGCGGAGAGCGACCATCGGCTGTTATGGCGGCCCACACCATCACCATGGAGTTCTGGTGGCCCACCGAAGGTGCACATTTTCAGTTGACCTCTTTAGCAAATAAAGATGATCATTTTGTTTGTTTACAAACTGCTGAACAACAAATGTTTTCTCATCGGAGAAAACCAAATTCGGCAGTTCACCACTCTCGGCCAATCGAAGCAAATCTTTAGCTCTTTTGAGTCTATTTTCTTTTACTGTTGCGGTGTAATTTCTTGCTCTTTTTAGAATGTCATTAGCTTTAAAAAAAGAATCGCTGGCATGTTTCGCATGTTATAAGGGTTATAAGTAACCAAAATGTTGACCTTTTGTAGGAGAGAAAGAAGAAGGACTGTTCTGATGTATTCCATAATTACACCTGATCTTGTATTGATAGAAATACTGAGATGTGCACACTTCGAAAATAATTTGACTTTTATTCGACTTTTTACAAAAGTTATTATTATTTAAGATGTTGACTCTTTGTGGGGGACGTATTTGATGAAGTAGTCCGATATATCCATCTTCAGTTATATAACATTTTGTTGATATAACTATTGAGATGTGCCGAGTTTGAATGTAATTGGATGCTCATTTCCCATTTTATGAGCTGCATAGTTATTCAAAATGTTGAGCAGTCTTGATCTTGTGTTAGTAAAAATATTGGAATTTATGAAGTCTAGAATTAATCGACTGTTTATTTCACATTTTATATCAGATATTATTATTAAAAAAAATTGAATTGAAAATTGGATGTACCAGAAGGAGTTGTTTGATATATTCCGTCATCACATCAGAGCTTGTGTTGGGAAGAAATATTGGGATGTTGAAAATTTTGAAGACATTGGACGCTCATTTCACATTCAAAAAGAGTTATGATTATTAAAAAATGTTGGCCCTTTGTGGGGAGCTACTCGATGAAGTGAACCTGTTGGGAAAGAGATCCTAATTTCACATTCTCCTGTAATCCTTGTTTATAAAACAGACTATCAAATAAGAATAAACAAAATAACAGTCAGGCGGGTGCAGCCATGTGATACCATACAATACTATAATTTATGGTAAAGTTTTTGTAGACTAATTCCTCAAGCTATTGGTTTGACAACATATCCAAAAACAATAGGCTTCTGTTCTGGTTCTCACCCAACCTGCATGGGGATCAAACCATAAGTTAAATCTGTAGACTGATTTCAAGTAGACATGGACCGACACTGATACCTAGATTGAGTCGCCTTGGCGAGATATGGAGATCGATGTGCTTCATGGTAGGTTTAGGACAAAACTTCGAAACATTTTTGCCGAATATAAAATACGTATAAAAATAGTTTAATTAAAAAACATGTAGAGGCGCTGCTGCTAATTAAATATTATATCGGCGGCTAAAAATACTTAACATGGCTAACTCTGCTGTTATGATATACTCCTCTGACTATGGAATACAGTTTTAATATATACATGACTTCGATTATAGCTCCATTTACAGTTAAATCAGATCTCAAGTCATATTACAAATCTTATTCGATTTATTTTTATCGCTATCAAGAGGGGCCAAGTTGCTTCTATCATTTGTTAATTCTTCAGGGTGTTCTCCAGCTCACAAACCTTTTGATTATGACAAATGGTCACCTTAGTTCTTTGAATGGTTGGTAGCCTACAACAGGGCCGTCCCATGGCATACAATACGACGAAACACAAAAGTGAATCATAAATCAAACAAATAATAAATTTACTTTTAACTTGAATTATACAAGACGACACTCAGTTTCATATGTCAGTGACAATGAACAAAAACAAATGTTGCTTCCAGGATCATTTTCAAAACTTTTTTTGGAAGTTGTCTTCTTCGGAAGGTGGTGGAGGGGAAAGCCATGTGTTTTGTTCGATTACATCGTAAAAATGTACTGGTGGGATGTTCCTCTTAAACAGTGTGTAATTAACTGATAAAATAATAATGAGAATTAATAGGAAATATTCATTTGCTCTCCATATAGCACCCCGCTACGAGTTTCCTTAAATCCGAACAGCAAGTGTTTCGTTGTAATAGATTAATCGTTAATAGAACTCCCACACCAAAAACGTTTTCTTCTTTTGTAAATAAATTACATTTACTCAAATAACAATTATTGTCTAGATTGAACTACTATTGTCTTATTCGGTGCTATCCAGGCTCTCCATCGACATCTACACATCCAACATACATTCGATTGTGTGATTTCAAGGATGTTCGGTCTGCTTGGATAAATTGTTGCAAATAAATTGGCCACCACCTGACAGGCAGGTATTGGCCAGGGTGCAGTGATGTTTTGTTTTAACTTTGGCATTGGTAATTAATTACAATGCTAATCAACTACAAAAACCACTTAGCAACCTAATCCACTTTATTTATACACGAAATGTTCAAAGTGTTTCGTTTAAAGCTTAATTAACTTTCAAACAATTATAAGGATTGTCTGTCTCTCTCTCTCTCTCTCGTGATTGTTGTTGTTATTGCTTAGCTTTGTATATTATCCCGGCCAAATGTAGCCACCACAAATGGTATGAGGAAATCTGGCAAATTAAATAGATCCGAAACAGTTGGGCGAATGGTCAGTTTGATTAATTTCTAAATAAATTTTCCTGTCATGTGTCAGTTTAGAGTTCCTTAAAACCCAACAGTTATTGAAATTTTAAACCATATGAGCAAATTCAAATACTAGCGACTATCATCCTTTATCACAGGCAACAGGCAATCATGCATCTATTTTGAACGTGGCGAAACTTTTTAGTAAAAGTTTTAAAAAAGAGTGATGCTCACTGTATTTTTTTATTGTAATTTCTTAAATTTGACTTTTTTTAAATATACGAACAGAATTCTAGGCAAAACATTCCGGTACGGTTTAGAATGGTGATCTAGCTTAAGATTGAAAATATAGGTTAATTGTTACTTCAGCGTGTATAGTCCGCCATGAATGCTTATGACACTCTTAAGGTTGACAGATGTTGTTGTAGCAAATCCTCCTTGCTGTGTTCATTCTGATTTTTCTCAATTTGGGTCTGATTGTAACACCATATTCAAGAAGGAAGATACCCGTATAGTTTGTGTCCTCAACGATACAGGAGTTAGGTGAGTAGGATTGGCTGGACAGTTAAAGAGATGCAGCATGTCATGTTGGCCTGTGCCACATGTTTGCGAATACGAATTGAGACGTCTGCACTATCCGGATATTAATTGTGCCAAAACTACTCAGGTTTGTAGATGCAGTTTTCGTTTTTCAGTTTCGATTGGAGGGGGTATTCACTCTGCATGCCTCAATGACTTCTGTGATCGCTTCAGAATGAATACCATTCAGTCATGTTTTATAGGGCTGTTGATGCAGCCCTCTTATACCTCTCTTCCAAGATCATGAAGGTCTTTCCTATCCACCAGAGGGTGATTGGTATAGCTCTGTTTAGAATACCAAAGAAGGTATTGCATTGACACTCTGTCGCACTGGTAAGACCTTCGCCTACTCTTGAAGATGACCGAGAGGTGTGATGATGAGGCACCCTGGTGCGGTTCTAAAGGAGAAGTTTTGGCAGGTCTGGGCCAAAACGTAGCTGCATAGATTACCACAGACCGACATATAGCTTTGTAAGAAGACAACAAGGATTCCTTATCAGATCTCCAAGTGCTGCGACAGGAGATTTAAAAACATTGTTTCTACTTTTAACCTTGTCCCAGATCCCTATGACCTTCCACATTTAGGACTAGCTTCATCTCCGCTGTCCATGTGCTGACAATTGTGGCCGTCGATGAAAAATGCGTTTAGATCAACTAAGTAATTGCTTAACCGATTGCAGAGGAGTAATGCCTCAAGCGACTTTGCTACTGGCAACAAAAATGATATCGTCCGGTATGAATTGTTGGCATCCTTATCTGGCTTAAGTAGCAGGACCACCCTGCCCATTTTCCAGATACCGGGAACTATTAGGGCACCTAACGACAAGTTGAGAATTTGTAAGATACTTAATTCTTAATTCAGATGTTGCAATGCTTCAGATTTCTAGCCACTTCTCCGCTTATGCTCGCCAACAAAGCTTTTTACCTCCAGGCTCTGGGTTTATTATATTATAAGTAGGCCAAGCTCAACTCGATCATTTGCTAATCCCGCTGCCTCTGCTGGGAAATTTGGACTTATTTCAGTTATTAGATCAACAGGTATATAGCGAGCGGCTGCAGCTTTGATGATGTCGCGGAAACACCATTCGGCAACCTGAACATCAAATGAGTTGGGGAGTTCTCTAAAGCGACTATTGATACATGAATTCTTCTCTGAATTTTTGGCAATATACTTTCCCATGGTTAAAAAATGTGGGGTTCAGAGTCTATGAAGTCGGATGGTCTGTTGATGACGACTGTAATAGGGAAGTGGTCTTAGCCTAAAGGTTATGTCATTTGTCAAACCTGGAGACACGATGGATGTGTCCGATGAGCTGTAGCTCAGTGGCTGAGTGGGGTCTATGTTGGAACTGTAGGAAGCAGTGAGGTTCATATCGCTGCTCCTGTATCCGGCTTAAGTCGGAACAAATCCAGATGTGCACTAATTCTATGCATCTCGCCGAGAACTTTCTGTGGTGGATGCGGGATTGCAAACATTCCGGATTATGTTGCTTCCAACTGAGAAAAATGAACGAACACGAACATGTATTTGCTGGGTTGACGGCCACTGGTCGAAGAAGGGTTGCATGGGGAAAGGTGCATTAATTCGTCCGTCGCAGTTTTCAGTTTCTATATTTCAAAAAATATATTCAGATTTTTTAAATACGTTTTTATTAAAAAAACTATATTGTAGCTGGAAGATTTTACAAATTGTGTACCTATACGGGCATGTCTAGAAAGATGTAGAAGATATGGGAATACAGTTAAAAAATACATTACATAATTAAGATAAAGGGTACACTATAACCAGAGAGCTGCACAGAGTGTGAATAATTCAACCATATTCCATCTCTTTTATGATTCGATCGGTTTGATCTGAATGCAAAGATCTTTTTCGAATTGGATTGAATCGAACAGTCATTTTGAATCACTTCACTCGTAATCGAAAATGAGTGTTTGGGAGTATTTGATTGAAGTGAGCAATCATAACTGTGATTTGTTTCCTCCAATAGAGTTTGTTCAGCATCATTGTTTATTCAACCATTTAATAATTTTGGGTCAGTTTATTTTGACTTTAATAAAATTTGAAACGGAAGAAAATTGTGAGAGTGCAACCGAAAGTGTTGCAAGTAGAAGCTACACACTGTCTAGTAATTAAAAGAAATTGTAAAATTCAAAATATATTTAAATATTTTTTGTTTGTGAAGTACCATTGATGTGTTTCTTTAGTAAAAAAAATGATTTTGTTTTTTTAGAAATAAGTCTAATTTACAAAGGATGTTTATAAAATGTTTACTAAATATGATTTGAACCATTTTTTTAATGAGGACTGTTTTTATTTATGAAATGTTTATTAAAATTACAAGGCATGATTTTGCTCGGATTCTATCTTTTGTGTTTTAATCAAATCAAATCACTGACTTTAAAAAGATGAATCAACCCGATCATACCCATCAAAGATATTCGCCCATTATGAACAATTCAAATTTAGTTTATAAACAAATCACTCATGTGTGCTGTTTGATTGCGAACACAGAGCTTCGGTCAATACATGTTTGCTCATATTTTTTTTCGTTTCGTTTAAGCAACTCGAATAAACATGTTATATCTGACCAATAAGTGTGACCAAGTCTAGTCAATCATACTCATTCCAGCCGTCTGACGCAAACTTAACACTATCTTTTTTTGTTTTGTTTATTATACGTTGACTGATTTATAAATTTAAAATATTGTTTTCTAGATTAATGTATATACACATTAATATTTACTAATTTTAGAAATGGTGCTAAGTTTCTTAACTTTCATGAAATCTCTACGAACCAACGTTTAAATATTTTTTTATTTAGATATTTAAAAAAATATATTTTTTACCACGATGAACAAAATGTATGTTTAAAGTTGACACAAAATAATGAAACATTCAGAAACTAATAATTTTCAATCTCCCTTAAAGTATCTACCTCTCCGAAAGCTGGGAAGTCTGCATTTAAAGACCGTGGAACATGTTTTGAAATTTATTATTTCTGTTATATTTAAAATCAGTAAATCTTTATTTTCTTTCAACGAATTGTAGTGCCTAATCGTTGAACAAAATCTCACATACTATTTTCTGAAGTTGTTGTGGATTGTGCATATTGATGGCACAATGCGAGCGATTGATTGTTACGTTGGCGCGAAATGGATGGCAAAAGCAATGAAGCACATTTTAATTCCCTAAATCCGCTTTAAGTGCTGAACGAAGTTATCAGCACCTTTCAATAGCATAGTTGCGAAAATATACCATCAAATCAAACAGATGTGTGTATGTGTGTGTGCATGTATTGTGATCATAGACGTGAAGCGAGTGAATGATATGTGATTTGACACAAAGTGCTGGTGAATGTGCGGGTGTCTGTGATAACACTGTAAAAGCTTTGGAACGATAAGAAGCACACCTTTGCCTGCGCCACCACTAATACCTGCGAATTTTATTGCACTGAAAGAGACAACTTTGGCGGGCATTACGTCGAAGTACAACGGACGACGACTGGGTGAACTCGTCTTAGGTCACAACCTGCTTCTTGGCGTTAAGGGTTTCAAGTGAAATGCTGGCATATTCACACAAGCTAAGATGGATGGCTGGCTGGCTGGCTGGCAATGGGAAAGTTTTTCACACTAAATTAGTGCCCTGGCAAATGAAGTTCCATTCAACGTTTCTTTTTTGTCACCATCCCGGGCTCTATTCACCTAAACCATTAATGGAGAGCCCATTAGCAGCGTGTCGTCTCACATCATGTCTTCTGTCAATGTGTCAGTGCTTCATTTATACTCATTCACGGGTTTCCTTTTCTTGATTTCATCTCTCTGAACATGCTTTTAAGGAAAGTTAGTTTTGCTAACCTAAATGAAGGAGTGTTTCAATGCATCAACGCCGGTGAATAAACGTGTACAGGCGTCTGTGATTCTATTGTGGCAACGTGGCTGTAAAATCTTTCATAATTTCTTGAATGTTTTTTTTTCGCTGAAGCGAAGTATGTTTAAGAATATACAGAGTTATAATCAAAGTGTAGGTATACGTGGAGGAATTCTTGTTCCATAAAGAGTAAGCGAATAAATCACAGATCACAGTTTTGGCAGAATCTTCAACATTTTGGACAAAATAATATACCATGTCGATTTAATGACGACCGCCTGTCCATTGTAATCATGTCAGAGTCATCATTCTTTTGTGCAGAATTTCTCTATTTTGTTATCGAAAAAAAAGGAATTGTAATGAAGAATATGTATAGATAAGTACAGCTTACAACAGTTCCACCCAAATTTCGGAACATCATTGGTTTAAAATGAGCAGCAATTTCTCATTTCTGTCTTCACAGAGATAGGAGTTATTATTTGAAAATTAAAGCCAACATTTGAACTCATATTGCATTGAAAATGTCCTGTAAATTATTTGAGTTTAGTTATGTAATTTTGTGTCGATTTCTGGCCCAAGTTACGTTTTAAAGCGATTATATTTTCAACACACCGAAATATTGGTTGGAGATTTCTTGAAGTATATATGTCTCTATTGTTTGTTAGCATACCATTCGACAATATCCACCCATTTATTGAAGTGAAGAAAGAAATCACAATATTTAGAATCCAAAATTAGGTGTAGGCCATAGGCTCACGGATTTCTTTCTACTGATATTCAGCCATAATTTCCAACCGTATAAAAAAGTTGGTATTTTATACATACATTTTGAAATAGCACCTATGGAATGATATCCTCTAACTACTGGTTTCTGAATGGACAATAAATCGGTGTTTTGCGCCATGTGTCTAAAATAATTTGAATTCATAGGTATTTCCATATCACCCCTTTTAAAATATATCCTATTCTATATAACAAGTAAAAAAGCAGTTATGTATGATCGGGCCTAACTTTATACCATCTACTTCTGCTGTTAGGAACATCCAAATTTTAAGCATTCCAATAAAAAAAAGGTGGCTACAATCTTCAAAATACCGAATATTGGAATGAAATGGGCTATAGAAAAACATTGAATTATATAGAAATTGTTCTATATGAGCAGAAGAACGCATTAAAGAATCCGAATTCTGAATTTTAAGTCCATTGAAAATGTAGGTAAAATCGTCAAAATACGGAATATTGGGAATATCAATATATATATATATATATATATATATATATATATATATATATATATATATATATATATATATATATATATATATATATATATATATATATATATATATATATATATATATATATATATATATATATATATATATATATATATATATATATATATATATATATATATATATATATCCCATCCACCATTTATCTCCTTCGATAATATATACGGCAGAGACTGTCTGACTGGTATATAAAGAAGCCATGGTACAAATTAAATAAATCTGCCATTGTTGTAATGTCATTGACTACAATGACCCCGCATTGCTTTGGTACATCGTTTGTCACTGGTCATTTGTCTTTGGACAGAGATTAATGATCATACCTTAGGTGTCAGAGTCACCATCAGGACAATGTTCTTTTGCACTCCTGTTGGAAATTTGTTTTGTCATTTCTTTGGAGTACTCGTATCTCTCAACGGCTATTGGATTGTTTTGTGTAAATATGTATGTGAACGCCTATAACAATATTGCCATAAATCAACAGCATTTGTGCATGTTCTCTTGCCGAGGAATGCAACGACGTAACATTTATTTGCCTTAGTGCCAAATAAATAAATAAATACACAATATAAATGCAATGAAATAAAATCAATAAATCGTTGGCAAATAAACATTTACACATACACAGACAGACACAGAGTCAGAGACGCAGAACCGTAAACATATTCATAAATACAAACAAAACAAATGCACATTTGTTGTTAGCGAACAAAACACACAACACGAATACAACCATTGATGGCTATGTAATTGCAATTGCCATTGCAATTGAAATGAAAATCACTCTCTGTGATTGATTGCTCTTTTTCAAATCTTTTATTGCAATAAAATATATTGTGTGTGTGTACAAATCAACATACACACATATATGAACACACGACACATGTATTTATTGGTATGCACAAGATCTTTGTTCACGTGCTAGTTTTCAAGGGAAATTAGTTTTAAGGGCTTATTTTCAGGACATTGTTTCACAGGATTGTTTAGGGGAAACAGGTGAGAAAATAAAGTTTGTGAACATATACTTCAGTAACGTCAAAAATACCTACAGCAGGAATAGCTGGTTATTTTTAAGGAAAAATTCCGTTAGTGTTTGTTGGCAATATGGTTATTAATGTGATGCTCCACCGCCCTGATTACAATTATATCAAAAGTATCAGATTAGCAAAAAAATTTGGATGGCGTAGCTATTGGCCTAAGGCCGGCTACTTATTTTTGTTTAATTTCATATTTTTTTTATTTTTGCGGATATTTAAACAATTTTGAGATTTCCAATAAGAAGTGATATTTTGCTATTGTTCGAGTTGCTATTTTTCGAGTTACTTATGGATCTTCATAGAATTACTTTCTGAGTCAATTAATGGATGCTCGTCCGTTTGGTTAAATCTGTCCATGTATTTTTGTGAACAAAATGCAGGTCGCATTTATTGTCCGATTGAGATGAAAGGAAGAACCCTTTTGAAATTGGTGATAATCGGTCCAAATTTAAATATTGCTCCGATATGTACATATCTTCGTCCGAATTTAATTTTGTTGTGCACCAAATATGTAGTATTCATCGAAATAGGTTGTTTTTAGCATATCCGACCGAATTCGGCCTGGAAATAAGTTCTTCAAATTTGGTGAAAGTTGGTTCAGATGTAGCTATGTGTTTCATCCAGTTTGGCATTTAAGTCCCTCACATTCGAAATATGCACACCACAAGAATGATATTTGGTACCAGGTAGAGGTAAGAAATACCTCTGCCAAGTTTAATCGAGATCAGATTTTTATATATCTTCCATATATATATTTTTTTCCGATCCGAAATCAGCCGAAATTGGATAGATTTTTTCAAATTTAACCGAATTTTCCCATTTAGTGGTACTCCGCTCCCATACATATTTTTATACCCTGTCATTAGGTTGTAACATTAAAATAAAAATATAAAACATATATATATATATATATATATATATATATATATATATATATATATATATATATATATATATATATATATATATATATATATATATATATATATATTTATATATTTATATATATATATATATATATATACATATATATATATATATATATATATATATATATATATATATATATATATATATATATATATATATATATATATATATACATATATATATATATAATAAGTGGAGATAATCTGTAAAAATTTAGATATTGCTCCCATACATATCTTCGTCCGATTTGCTTTTTATTGTGCACCAAACGTCTAATATTTGTGATGGAATTTGGCACATACGACCGAATTGAGTCTATAAAGTAGTATGTCAAATTTGGTTCAGATATAGCTATAGCTCCCATATATATTGTTCATCCGATTTGTTGTATTTGTTACCCACAGCCGTAATATGCACTCCGTAACAACGATATTTAGGGAAATACATCAAATACAGCTCAGAAATATCTTTGCCAAATTATATCGAGATCACTTCAGATTTGGATATTGCTCCCACATATATCTGTATCTGATTTCAAATTAATTTTGCACCAAATGGGCAATATAAATCCGAATTTTCATATTCAGTCCTTTCAACTTTAAATTATAACTATAATCATAGTGTGTATGATTGAATTCTCCCATAAAAACTTTTAGTGGAGCTCTACTAAATTAGCAAAGTGGTGTAGGGTATCATAAAGTCGGCCCCGCCCGACTTTAGGACTTTCATTACTGGTACATTGTTGACGATTCAAACAGTTGTTTCTGTCTGGCATAACTTCATATCACTCTTTATTACAAGGAGTAATGCTTTTCATAACGACTCTTAATAGAACTTGCTTTTTACCAAATTCGTGATATCAAAAAGATGAAAAGGTCAAGTGACCATTCTCTTCGCTGGGATGAAATCATAATATTAGTGGCGATCGCAAAATACTGCTTAGCTGTCACTTACGTTTTGAAAAAAAAAATTTACTCTCCTTAAGAGAGTAATAAAAAGTTAAGCCAATGGGGGAGATACTCCAGACCTAAGCAATCAAAATATATTTATTCAAAATATGTTTATTTAATTTATAACAATGTATTTTGATGTTACAATATTTATATTTATTGTGAATTCTTAGAAACAAATAATTGGGTTCTTTGAAAAAGACAAAAACCTTGTTTCAATCTTTTGTTGCAACGAAAGTTATATGGAAATCTTGCATCAGGAGAATCATTTACAAATGTGAGCAGTTTTTTCTAGACTTTGTATCGTTATAAAATATCTGTCATCAAGGACAGATTGGAAACTCAAAGAGAAAACTCTTGAGAATCATTGTACAAAGCAAACAATGCAAAGTACTTACACATAAAAAAACAACAAGAGAAAACAGCTAACAGTGAAAGCGGGATAAAATAAATAAAATAATAAAATATGTAGCGAATTAAATGTTTGACTGTGTGTGTGGATATTACAATATACCTCCATGCACATCTGTAAATCTCATCAGATTGAGTTTTTCCAACCGCTTAAATGGGCAATATTGTTCTACGGGTATAGTAGTATCTTCCGAATTTCCAAATCATGAAGGCTTCAGCAACAATTTTCAACCGAATCAGGAGTAACCTGACCTCTGACTTCGTCAGTGATCGAGGTGCCATAATTCGCAATTCAACCAAGAGAAATTCTACTAACAAAAAATTTCAATGTCACTACTCTCACTTCAATTTAGAGTTGCTTGAAATTTCAAATGTTTTTAACATCCAATAAGCTGTAAAATGACCTATTCACTTCTCAGAGTTTATAAAGAATGTTTTTGCATCTTCGTTTGGATTCATCTAACGGTAACTTAACATCCGAGAATGCTGAAATTAGATTTCTTCGGTTATCGTTGGAAGGAAATCCAATGGACCATTTGTAATATCGGCCAAAGTCATGTAAATTCTTTATATTTTGAAATATTAAAAGAAAAATATTAAATAAAAGTTACGATTTTGAAGGTTCTATCCACAATTCAAAACTGAATTGGCTGCTTCTTCGGTATCGTTACAGTTTCCGGCATATTGCTTAAGTATCGATATAGTCAATATAAGTATTCCGATGGTACAAGGTGTTATTATTTTGGTCCAACCGAACCGAACATGTTTTTGCTGAAAATTTACAATGCAATTAAAACGATTTCGCTAGATGCAATTATTTCTCAATAAGTTCATAAGGATATTTCAAATATCATGTCCATTCGTTCTATTTTCTGTTTATGGTGTGCTTCTGACATAAAATTGTTGAAACAAAAAAACCTAAAATCCTTTAAAGTCAATATGACAAACTTTTCGCCTACGGCTATTTTTGTACTTAACAAACTTTTTGAACAAGCCAAGTGTAAATAATTGAATTAGTTATAAATGAAATCTTTGCTATGAACGTGGTTTAACATGAAAGCGAACCATGTCCTCAACATACATTCACAGATGACAGCATGTCAAGTCTTGGTAAATACAAACATATTACATGAAAATAATATTATTATACCAGAGTAGAATGCTTAATTATGGGAAGTAGTCAATAAGAAACTATTTGTTTGCCTGGAGGGTGTAATAAGAGATGAAAATTCTCAATTTTTGTGGAGAACTAGGGA
This sequence comes from Musca domestica, assembly GCF_030504385.1. Lineage (NCBI taxonomy): Eukaryota > Metazoa > Arthropoda > Insecta > Diptera > Muscidae > Musca > Musca domestica. The sequence continues at coordinate 359,601 of NW_026712230.1, read as the reverse complement.
ACACCGTCACAGATACATTTAAAAAAATCACATGTGTGCAAAAAAATTATTCCGTGCAAAAGGTCAATACTATTTTGTAATCTTTTTATTTGAAAATTTATTTTTTAAGTTACCTTTTCGAGGAAGTCAAAAAAGGCCCCAACAACTTTTTGTACACATGAGATCGTTGTCTAATTTGGTGTGAAATTGGAAACGCTTAATCTCCACAACAATTTAGATTTGTGGGTATTCGACTACTATTTTCATGTCTGTTTTAACTGATCTATGTTTTTGTGATCAATATATACCTATTTTCCCGATACTGTTGTCCTACTGACCATCTCATTTAATATGAGAAATTCTCTATTTTTGTCTGATTCTCACTTTTTTCTCAAATCTTGGTTTGAATGTGCAAAAATTTGATTGGCAATTAAAATGAATTCTCGGTCTGAAGTTACTCAATATAGTTGATTATTTTTAAACAAGCTGTTATTTCCATTAAAATGATAAAAAAAAAACCAAAATACATTCTGCTCCAATTTACGACAAACTGCTCACACCCACCACACGTACAATAAATTCGTTATGCCAAGGCCACCCATATTCGATACAAGTCCCTGGTGCATACGTGAATATCCCCGTTTGAATAGTTTCTGTTTCTCTTTTCTCCACACAAAGGAAAATCAAACACTTGTAGTCGCTTTCCAGTTCCCATTTAGATGGGTAGTGTACCAGTCCTGAAATCATGTGGCACAAAGCTTTTATTAGGGGTGAAAACATTGCACTAAGTTTCCCCCCATCATCACGGCAAATGCTTTGCTAAATAAAATTGTCCATGTGTCCCTGTTTTGCTTTGTTTCACTTGTCCGGGAAACACGAAGCACGACGTCGGCTAGAAGTGACTCGAAAGGAATGAACGCTCCTCCACATGATGTTTTTTTCCTTTTCCTTTTTTTTGATGATGAAAGCACACTTATTTTTAGTTAGTTGGGTGGTCTGCCAGTCGTTCGTTGCTTCGGTTTGTTGGTTCGACGAGTAGTGGCAGCAGCAACGAATGAATGGATGGTTATTTCGAATTGTCCTTTTCGGCAAAGGCGAGATGTGTGTTTGTGTGTGTGAACGGACATGTTGAGGAGGGTACATGTTGAAGTCCTTTTTTCTGCTGTCATGTATTGCTCTAGTTTTTTTTTTTTTTTTGCTGATGTAGTCGTTGTTGTTGTTGCTTTGGCTGCTGTTGCCATTGTTACTATTTGCAGTGGTTGTTGTTTGGCAGTTGACGTTACTTATATAAATGTTGGTTTAGAAACTCTTATACCGTCGTGATGTTCTAATAAAATCACTGAAGTGTATAATCAGAAACTTTGGTTTACTTAGCCGAGAGGACTTAAGAGAAGAAAAATCAACAACAAAAACAACTACAATAGAACATGGTCAGCAAAACGAGCGTTGCCGTAAATTCGGTACAATATTTTTCCATTTTCACAATGATTCTCAAATACAAATTACTTTTGTGCACTTTAAAGTTCAACGTTGTCATTGAATTAGTGTTCAAATAGTCTCGACAACCACAAACGCATAGGACAACCGATGAGGTTGGAACAGAACGAATATGGATGGACATCATAAAACACTCACACTATACGAAATTAATTGACAGTAATCTGAACGCTCTCTCTACAAAAAAAGAACATTATTCAGAAACCACCCTCCCCCCAAAAAAAACCTGAATATGCTCACAGAAATTATACCGACAAAAATAATAAAAACGAGAAATCAGTCGTGCGCATCCGTTTTGGTCAGATCAAATTGGTCAACATAAATTTTGGGTCAGTTTGGGTATGATGTGTTATGTTGTGGTTTATCCATACAAAAGTAGTCTCTATATTTAAGATATTTGAATGCACATCATGGATATGAATTTTTAAGTAGACACTTTAATAAATGACCATGCCGAAAAATGTGTGGGAATGTGTTGTGTGTGTGTAGTCAGAATGCCAAATGTACCCAAATCAACTTTCGAACAACAAAGACATACACACATTCAAATATATGTGGATACTTTAAATTTTCCATTTGGCATATTGTACGGTTGTGTTCTACATATTTATGAAGAGATGCATATAAAATATAGATTGAATGTAATTGTTATAAAGCGAAGTGTTCATTATTATTTATTTCATTTATTTCTCAGGCGGTGTTATTAGAAGAGTGTGAGTGTGAGAATGTAGTCATTACTCATTAAAATTGGCTGACTCGGGAATTTACGATTGAGAAGGATTTTATATATTACATTTTTAATCGAACTGGTCAGCAATATTGCTCATGACAAAAACAAAACAAAAATAACACGTATTTACTATTTTAAAATTATTTCGATTTTTTGTTATCAAGGCAATTTTTCTCTACAATTGCACTGTGCGACAAAATCCATCGTTTTTTTTTTTCATAAGAAAGGAGAAAGTTTATGAAAGTAGAGCTAAAAATATGAGATACGTTTATCGACGCTTTACACCGGTAGGTAACTATACAGGGTGAGATAAAAAAACTGAAAAAAAGTCAAACGCCATCATTTTTACACTTTTTTTAATTTTATTGAATAAAAGCAAAAAATGTTGAAAATGGTATCAAATTTTAGAATAAGTTTAAATTTGTTCGAATTGGTCACCTTTGGCACGAATTGTGGCCTTCAAACGACCAATGACCCCGCCACACGCTGCCCGAATGTTGCTCTGCAGTATTTTGGCCCATTCTCGGTGAAGCGCTTGCTTGAGGTGATCGACACTTGGGTATTTTTCAGTACTAACCTTGCTTTCCTAAATACTCCAGACACAATAGCCCAACGGATTAGTATCCGGAGATTTTGGTGGCGTTTGTGCGCTGGAAATGAAGCAAGGAACCTCATTTTGTAACCATTCTTGGGTGGCGCGTGCTGAGTGCGATGATGCAAAGTCCTATTGGAATGTCCAAGGTCTGCGGCTGAAATGTATGCGTGCCCAAGGCTTTAATACACCCTCCAGAATATTTTCGAGATAATGTTCGACATTTGTCTGATGCCACGGTCGATTAATACGAGCGACCATCGGCCGTTATGGCGGCCCATACCATCACCATGTCCGGCGCTTGAGTTCTGGTGGCCAACCGAAGGTGCACATTTTCAGCCGACCTCTGTGGCAAGTAAACACGTTCATTTTGTTTGTTTACAAACTGCTGGACAACGATTGTTTTCTCGCCGAAGAAAATTAAGTTCGGCAGTTCGCCATTTTCGGCCAAGCGAAGCAACTCTTTAGCTCTTTTGAGTCTATTTTCTTTCTATTGCGGTGTAAGTTATTGCACTTTTTGGAATTTCAATGGCTTTACCCCGAGTTCATTTTTCAACATTTGCCAAATGGAATATTGCGATATGTTTAGCTTACGAGCTATTTTTCGGCCACTTCGACGGCGGTTTCGATCAAGTCGCTTCTTTACTTTTCGAACCATTTCTGCTGATGTTGCTGTTTTTTTTGCCGTCCGCTTCCTCGACGTCGGGCTTCGCTACTAGTATCACGGTAACGAGCGATGGTACGAGACACAAAAGATTTATTCACATTTAAATGCTGGTGTGCTCTAACGATAGCCACCTGTGGTTTTCCAGTCAAATACAATAAAATCACGCTTGAATCACACCATCACGAATAACTTTTTTTCTGGAAAATTCTCACCAAGATGCTTCTGTATGCTTGTAAAAACAAAAGACATGTCACTGGAATAATTAAACAGATGTCGGACGAATGGCTTAGAAATTACAGCAGTCTAAAATGGTAGCAGTTTTTTCATCCCACTCTGTAATTTTTCATAAGAGATGTGAACAATTTTTGGCGCATTAAATATTTTCATTTTTATACCCTCCACCTTGGAAAGGAGGGTATATTAACTTTGTCATTCCGTTTGTAACATCCTTAAATATTCGTCGTAGACCCCATAAAGTATATATATTCATAATCAGCATAAAATTCTAAGTCGATTTAACGATGTCTGTCTGTCTGTCTGTTGAAATCACGATACAGCCCACATTATTTGACGTAGAAAAAATTTAGCAGAGCTATTTGTATTATATCTAGGATGGTTGGTATTGAAAATGAGATATATCGGTCCACGTTTTGGTATAGTCCCCATATAACGGTACCTCCCGATATTCGGTATTTTGATGGTTTTTGCTACATTTTTTCTAATGTTTCCTTTACCCTAAGGTGGAGGGTATTGTTTGGCCCGACCGAACTTAATGTTTTTTTTACTTATTTTTAAATATCATGTTTCATAAGGGCTTTACTTAAACCGAAACAATATAAATATATATTTTAATTCACACTTTAACCTATTCTCATGTCGTAATAAATTAAGGCTTTCAAAGGCCAATACCCATCCCATTTTAGGTATATAAGAATGATTTCGCCTCAATGTCCACAGCATTGCTTACCGTTTTCGGACTTGTTGAGTAAACTGAATTCTAATAGCGTGTTAGCTTTGTATTTTTGTTTAATAAAATGTGCCCATCTTTAATGCATGTCAACTGGATCAATTATCAAAATATTCTTAAAAGTTAAAATTCTTCTTTCTTCTTTAAAAAAATTTAACAAGATTCAACATATTACAGCTCATTAAAAATGTACATAACCAATTTCCTAAAAAGAACGTAAAAATGAAGCGTGCCTTCAAAACACACGCACAATTTTCCTAATTGTGTGCTATACCTAATGTATTTTACGCTGTGAAAAATTGCGATGAGACTTTTCGGTATGTCTCCTCCTTCACAAAATGCCAATGATCTATTTTCTCTATTTACGTATATACTCATACTCCCTTGTATTATGGGGTAGAATTTTCCACACCTTCGTTGTACCTTGATGTCAAAACGCTGTATATTAATACATACACACACACATGTACACATCATTCACACTGCCATGGAAAAACAAAAAGTTTCATGACAGCATATTTAATGATGGTAATTAAATTAATATGTTCCACTGATTCCGGGAGCAAACAAACAAAAGAAGCAACAAACCAACCAACCGACCGACCGACCAACCATCAACGCCTGGAAACCTCAAATGAACAGCTGAACCATTAAAAAAACGCTTTGCAAAATATGATACACAACAGAAAAACACAATCGCAAAACATAACAGAGAAAACCCCCGCAGGTCCTAATATAGGAATTATGGATAGACAACTCGTATTTCTGCAAATGGAAGGACGAATTGTGTATCTATCTACTTGCGTTTGTGTGAGTGTGTAAATACATACGAATTAATGTCGGGTAATGAGAAAAACATATTTAAATGATAATTAGTTGACACACGCAATGGCAAAAAATGAAGCGAAACCAAACAGCAAAGGAACCCCGCGAACCTTTAGAAAAAATAGCGCAAAATAAAAAAGAAAAACAGCAAGAAATTATTTTGTGGCAAAAAAATTCCATTTTATTAGAACACAAAAAAAAGAAAAAAATAAATATGTCAACAGAAACTGCGAAAATTGTAGCCAGAGATGGGCTGTCAGTAACAAAGACTTGTATGATATGCAATTAGTACACGAATAAAACGAACTTGTTTTAAAAATTGTCGACAATAACCCAATATTTTGTAATAATTGGTACAAAATATTAAATAAATGTTTTTCGAAACCCATTAGAGAGAATTAAAACAATGCACTTGAAATAACTGAGTTAATGAGAATTTAGAAATTCCTACTAAGAAAAATTTCTAAATTATCGAGTTTTCAAAGATACCTATATCTACACCTATTATCTAGAAAGTAAATAAATAAGAAATCTAGAAATACATTTTTAAAATTTTCAAATAAAAATTTCAATATAAATAGCACGCTTTTGTATAGTTTCGGTTAGCAACATAATATAGTTTGCTAAATATCGCAATTTAAGAATAGGAAAAAAATAAGAAGAATATTTAACAAGTTATGCATATTTTTGAAAGTCGCAAAGTTATGAGACCGAGAATAATTTAGGAAATTATACAACGCAGAATTTATCATTTTCAATATATTTAATATAATGGCATCTTTGACATTGTGGCAGTGGTGAACCGTAAAAAACGCAACACATTCCATCCCTGGTTAACAAGAAACGACAACATGTTAGGTGGAATAAAAGCGATAGAAATTAATGACATTGAGGGCGGACTTGTTTGTTACTCTTTAGCCTTGAAAATGAAGCATATTAATAGCAATTGTGAAATGTATATATGTACATAATAGCCAATAATATTCTATTTTTGTTGTAATCCTTTAAAACGTATAACAATAATAAAAAAATACAGTATAATGTAAACAAGTAAAAAAGGCGTTAAGGTTGGCCGGACCGAACTTTCGACAGCGTAACGGTGAGGAAATTAAAACATTGAAAATTTGTCCCAATGCACCTGTTGAAAGGACAAATAAACCGGTGCTAATGCATTCCTCTGGTTTTAAAATCAATGATAATAATTCCAACAAGTTAAAAAGCAGTAAGTTCGGCCGGGCCGAACTTTTAATACCCTCCACCATTTGCAACGAATTTGGAAATTTTCAAAAAATAGAATCCTTAAAAAATTCTGTTAAAATTTTAAAAATACCGAATATAGCCGTTATATTGGGGTCTATACGACGTGGACATACATATGCATTGTTTGTCATAAGCCATTACCATATTCAAATTCGAAACTGGACCCGCACCGACAATTTTCTGTCACAGACTGTAGCTCCCTTAACGAACTTCAAATACCAAATTTGAAACAATTCCGGTTAATAATGTCGCTAAAATCATCAAAATACCGAACATAGCGAGGTGCCGTTATATGGGGCTATACGAAGACGTAGACCTGCACAGATAATTTTCAGTCTTAGGGTGTAGTATGCATTTGGAACTTCAAATACCAAATTTGAAACAATTCCAGTGAATAATGTCGCTAAAATCATCAAAATACCGAATATAGGGAGGTACCGTTATATTGGGGCTATACGAAGACGTGGACCTGCAAAGACAATTTTCTGTCTTAGGGTGTAGTATCCATTTGGAACTTCAAATACCAGATTTGAAACAATTCCCGTGAATGATGTCGCTAAAATCATCAAAATACCGAATATCGGGAGGTACCGTTATATGGGGGCTATACGAAGACATAGGCTTGCACAGACAATTTTCTATCTTAGGATGTAGTATCCATTTGGAACTTCAAATACCAAATTTGAAACAATTCCGGTTAATAATGTCGCTAAAATCATCAAAATACCGAACATAGCGAGGTGCCGTTATATGGGAGCTATATGAAAACGTGGACCTACATGGCCTATTTACGAGCTTAACCTGCCTACTGGAAAAATAAACATGTGTGCAAAATTTTAGCCATCTATCTCAATTCATTCGAAAGATAGCGTGATTACAACAGACAGACAGACAGACGGACATCGCTAAATCGACTTAGAATTTTACGCTGATCAAGAATATATATACTTTGTTGGGTCTGACATGAGTATTTCGAGGAGTTACAAACGGAATGACAAAGTTAATATACCCTCCATAGTATGGTGGAGGGTATAAAAATGTATTGATTTGATTCACAAGAGTGTTTATTAAAATTCCTAAGCACATCACACTCCCAATATTGTTTTTTGTGTTTCATAGTCTAATTGGGTGTGACCATTTATGGGAGTTATTTCATACACATGCAGCAGTTTAGGAGGTACAATTCAACATTGTTATAAGCTAGTTTGGAGCATACGCTAATAACTTCGAATAAATGGCACAAAAATTGTGTTACAACACTGTGCAACTACATTGAACCCAATGAAAGGGACAAATAAAGTCTTTTTGGGTACGTTTTTTTTTAATTATGGCGTATTGAATTCTTGTCATCCTAGAATGTACAATTGTGATATGGTATACCTTCAGACATTTTTGTTTTTAAAAGTTTTAAAAAGCAACAGTTTGTAAAATATTTAGATGAAAAAAAAAATCTCATCTTATTGTACTCGGGAGGAAAAACAATTAAAAAATCACTGAAGTTCGGGCCGGACTTTTAGTGCTCTCTACCATTATAAAGGAACTTGCTAAATTTAACAAGTAAAAAAGCAGCTAAGTTCAGCCGGGCCGAACTTTTTATACTCTCCACCATTCGGAACAAACTTGAAAAATGTAAAAAAAATTATTCGAAAAATACCGCTCATATAATAACCATTATATGGGGGCTATACGACGTGGTGCTCGATAAATATTTTTTGTGATAGGCTGTAGTAGCGATTTCGAACTTCAAATTTAATAAATTGGAGTCAATTCCGATGACTATTTGTTGGCAATATCATCAAAATACCGAATAAATTGAGTTACCGTTTTTTTCCGTACCCATTACGAACGTACCCATTACAATCCTAGAAATGACGAATATCTCGGTATAGCGTTATATGGGTGTGTAATACTAAAACGCAGACCTATTAAGACAATTCTCTTTTAGGGGGTTAAGTACTCAGAAGGAACTGCTTGTGTGAATTTTCAAACTATTACAATGAAAAATGTGGCTAAAATCATCAAAATACCGTATACCGGAGGCAGCATTATTTTTGGGGCTATACGATATCGTGGACCTAGTTCTCACAGAGAACTCCTTGTGTAGAATTTCAGAAAATTCCATTAAAAAATATTGCTAAATTCATCAAAATACGAAACCGTGAACCTCTACAGTCTGCCAAAGAGATTGATGCCTCTTACCATCTCCAAATATCAAGTCTGAGATAATTATTTTAAAAAATTTAGATAAAATCATCAAAATACTGAATATCTCGAGGTACAGTTATGTGGGGTCTATCTCAAAACTTGAACCTACACGTAAAATGCAATACTGGGAACACATATAACCAATTTACATTACAGCAAACTTTGTTTGAAATTGTGTCTAAAACACCAAAATACCTTAAATTCATCGGTACAGTTATATGTGGCCTATGCCAAAACGTGAACCCAAATCCAAATTGGGATTTCACCCCCAAAAGGTATTTCCCACCTCCCCCAATGTATGTTGCACAGTGTAATTTTTGGTTATTTCATGTTATAATATAAAATATGAATGGAATTTAACACCTCCAACTGAAATAATCATAGACTTCCTATTAAATCTTTTTCCCGTTCCAATATTATAAACAAGCTTGCGACTGTATCCTCTTCATTCCCACTACATATTGTCGTTGAGATATACATATCTGAAGTTCTAACCATTTCTATGGTGTTGAGTAGAAAGTTAGAGCCACATTTTTCTGGATTTTTTTTTCACCACAAAACCCATTTTATTTCATAAACAATATTTAGATTTTATGACATCATTTTCATATGCTGTACATTTTATTTTTTGTTTTCCTTTGTAAATGGTATCTTTGAAATTCATTTTTAATGGTAGAGAGATTTAGTTTATGAACAAATGGTATCATTAATTTGAAAAGGGTACACTTCTAGCATGGGATTTAGCTATTCTCTATGGACGATGGCCCACTGACAACCACTGCCGTACATTTTAACATATTTTCATTATTTCTCAAATAGTAGGCCTAAATGCCTCTTGTGGTCAATACTTATAAGGCGAACTGACACATATACATAATACAAATATTTCTATTAATAGTCGTTTCGATGTAAACGGTCTCTGATATGGACTTCGTGTAATAGTCAAAAGATTTACTTTAAATAACAATTATACGCCATTGGAATTGACCCCCAGCGATATGTTGTGGTCACTTCTAACGTTTGCTTATCTCATTGGATTAGATAAAGAAATAGACAAATACCTAATACATACATATATATACTTAATATTCTAGGTCATTATCATAATCATCAACTAACGATTCATTTATTTCCGTCCAATATCTACGATTGGTGTGGTGTCTTTATTGAGTGCAAATGTTAGAAAAATATTTTGTTTTTCTCTCTTCGATAAATACACAACAAAAAGCAGCTGAAACCAAGATGAAGGAAGGAGATGCACAGACACAGACACAAACTCCAATACACATATTTACATTTTTATGCTGAATCGGCACAAAAAGAGCACAATTCAAATGGTCATTGTTGACTTGTTGATATTGGATATTTTTTTAACACTCCTTGAAATTCCGAAAGAAAACTCAATACGATACCAATAATTGCATAAAAGAAGTAGAAGACTTTATCGTAAAGTATGACAACAAGTTAAACAGGCTTTAACTTTTGATCAAAAAAAAAAAAAAAAAGAAAAGGAAACCTATAAAAATATCAACACCATCATTTAACTTGATACTGGAACTAACAGTAAATTCGAAAGCGAAAAGTGGTTAAAGCTTTAAAGCTGACGATTATGGGTGGTTTCGTTATATAGGGGCTATACCGAAGAATGTATTTTCCACTCATTTTTTTTTGGAAGGAGTTTTACAACTCTCCAAAGATGGGAGATGTCAAATTACAAGCTTTTCTGCGGAAACACCGAATATCGTTATTTTATGGCTCTTGTTGGAAGTACTTATCTCCTAAGACATATCCATATTAAAATAAGGGGTTATGTGGCTGTTTTGTAAGTACTTAGTTGTGTCAAAATTCTGCTTATAAATCCATTATTTGGGAGTTAGATTTCGTCATGTCAGAATTGAGAGATAAATAGTTTTATATTTCTATTGAACGAACTTTCGCAGAAAGTGTGCGAAAATTGCATACGAATATTAGAAGAAGGAAAGTACCGCCAGCATTGTATGTAAAGAAGCAAAATTATAGCATTTAAGGTACAGAACCCCTCGCGCCTGCTTTGAAAAGTTGATGAACCCAAAACAAATACAGATTTTGTTCCAGAGGCATAATTGGGCCATTTTTTTGAAAATGAGCATGGATGACCGTAACGTAATCGGCAAAAAACTTTAAGAGGAGTATATTGGCAACGTTTGGTTACAGCAGGACGACGCTCCATCTTTTGCGTCCGTTTGTTTTTGAAGATGGCCACTTCAGAGCTGCAATATGACACCGTTGGACTATTATTTGTAGTGTTAAGCCGACAAGCCAGGGACAATAGACGTATTGAAGGACAATAATCGTGAAGTGCATAAAAATTAAACCAATACTGCACGCCACTGCACGGTCAACAGAGGCAGCCATTTGAACGAAAATATTAATCAGAAAGATAGTGCTTTCCAAAAAAAAAAAAAAAAAAAAAGAGACTTGAGAAAATATTCAGTAGTTTTTAATGCGGCTATACGAAGACGCGTTCCTTCATAAGTAATTTCTTTCCATTGGCTGTGGTACTTCAAATACGAAATTTGAAATAATACCGGTGAATAATGCCGCTAAGTCATTAAAATACCGACTATCGGGAGATATCGTTATATGGGGGTTATTCGAAGTTGCGGATTTGCATAAGTAATTTTCTGTCATAGGCTGTAGTACCTATTAAGAACTTCAAGTACCAAATTTCAAACAATTCTGTTAAATATTTCCGCTAAACACATCAAAACACTTAATATAGGGAAGGTATCGTTATATGGGGGCTGTCCGAAGGCAGTCCAGATTAGGTCCAGTTTTTGACATGTCCCCCATATAACAACAGGTTATATGGTTTTATACCCTCCTCCATAGTATGAAGGGTATATTAAGTTTGTCATTCCGTTTGTAACACATCGAAATATACATTTTAGACCCAACAAAGTATATATATTCTTGATCAGAATAAAATTCTTTGTCGATTTAGCGATATCCGACCGTCTATCCGTCTGTGGAAATTGATAAAATGTTACTCAAATGTATACTATGTCTTTAGGACTTTTGGTATTGAAAATGGGCCGTGTAGGTCCACGTTTTGGTATAGCCCCCATATAATGGTGTCTGTGCTTGTCGGTACCTTCCGATATTCGGTATTTTATGCGACATTATTTACCGATTTTTTTCTATGTTTCGCATTTGAATATTGAAATAGCTTATGACAAAAGTTGCCCATGCAGGTCCATGTCGTTGTATTGACCCTAATATAACAGCTACATTCGGTATTTCTCAGATATTGGATTTCATTGTTTGTGAAAATTACCAAATTCGTTCCAAATGGTGGAGGGTATTCAAAGGTCGGCCCGGCCGAACTTTCAGCTTTTGTACTTGTTTGTTTAAAGTTTTCTGTTCTTAAACTTAAAAGTTTTTTTTATATTTTGAGGACGGTCAATTTGATTACAAATTATTTTTTAAGTCAAAGTCGGCTTAAATATTCTACACATTAAAACAAGTCTTATGTGTAATTAATAAGTATTTTCATAATACCTACGTAATTTAATTTGTCTAAGTAACTTAGAGTCTTGATAGAACTTTCAATAAACCACAATCGACTTTCATCGTCCCAAAGTACTTAACATGTTTCATTTCCAAAATCCCAAATTCATTGCCATTTCAAACTGGTCTTTCGTAAGAAGGTTAAGACATTTAAAGCTAAATTACTTTTATCCTTTTCATCACTTTATCCTGACTTTAAGAAAATACTTAATTCTGTTTGCTCGTATTACGTGTGGAATGTTGAACACACCAAATAATGGAACGTCCATATGGAACAAATGATTATTCTTAGCGCGTATTCAATTTTAATACACACCACCCCTTGAAGAAGGCTGACGCTGGCACATGTTATTAGCATATAATTTTCCATCGTCCTTATTTACAGCTTTATTAAGTGGATATTATACGGTACTTGCCCATTCCCCCTCGAATGCCGCCAGAGAAATTTGAATGTAGCAGATGCTAACTATTCCATTCTCCATTGTCGGTGGGTGGACGGGCTCTTTTCAGTTTATGGCAGGCCTTGCCATTATTTAATTTTATTATCATTCTCTTTTATATTTTGTCCTTCACAGCTATTCTATTTGGGATCTTCGTGAATTCCTGTAGATGATAGTGAAGAGGTTCAAACGTCAAAAACAAAAATATGCCAAGAAGTATTTCATTAGGATGGGCTAAAAGGTTTGTTCGGTTATGGCATTGCTCGCCCGGTGGGGCACATCAGCCTGGAAAGCATTTCACTCAAACTGATGTTTGGACTAATTGCTCTGGTGTTGATGATTTTCGTAGAAACAAAGAAATCAAGTGCAAAATAATAAACATAATTAATGTTTGTCTATACACGTGTATCCAATGATTTTGAAAACGTATTTTATTTTTGAAATACTTGTCATGGAAATGTAACTTTTGATCTGAGCGATTTGACAGATTATTAGGGGCACTTTTTTGCAAGATGTGTATCTAAGGAATTTGTAGATTTAATGGAAGAAAATTTCGAAATCAATCGTACGAGTGTGAAAGAAATTGCCTGTATACTGTCATGTGCTGATACATAATCGACTAGATCTCTGCTTTAATTTCTAAAAGCAGTTCTAATTTAATTTGTAGGTGTAATCACTTTATGTCAACTAACATCAACAATATATACATTTGTGATTTTTTTTAATAAAAAATCGCAATGTAACTTAAAACTCACCATATAAGAAGATTGTGTATATTACATATATTACATTATTACTTGTATTAAATGTATAAAATATATAGATAAGTATATAGATGTTATAATTCTGAAAATTTACAATTTAAACAATAAGCTACACATACATATCTGAACTTGTACTTTAATAATATTTAGAATTTAAATCCGTCATTGTTTTAAGTAACGCTAAGAAAAAAGTATTCATTTGGAAAGGCTAAAAAGAATTTGGTGATTTCGGGAAGAAATAATTCGTTTCACGTCTTTATTAATTGTACATTCGCATTAAATCTGGAAACCATACTTCTTATGTATGTAAAATAATTTATTATTCGTTTAATATCCCTTTAATTGTTTTGTTTCTTATTTGTCTCTTTTAACCCTTAAACGTAAATGTTATACAGAGTATTATGGCTTTGCACATTTTTATGTACCATGAATGAGGAGATAGAACTAGAGTTACTCTTAAGGTTCCCCATAGAATCAATTTCTGCGTCGATTTATTGATGTCCGTCCCTGCGTCTGTCAGTTTGTCAATGTATTTTTGTAAACAAAATGCAGGTCACATTTATAATCCTATTTAAATAAAATTTCTCAGAGGTGATGAAAATGGAGATAATTGGAACAGATTTTAATATAGCGTCCACATATCTTCATATCTTCGAAGAGAAGGTTCGGGTTATGTACGATTCCACGGCTCTGGAACCCTGGTGAATGGCGTTCGGGGATCACGATGTTCGGGTACAGATCCGACATACGATGTTCGGCGACAGATCCGACGATAAAAGGGAATTCTGGTGAACGGTCGTCTGGGACCACGATGATGACGTTCAGGATGTGATTGATTTCGATGTTTGAGTTGTAGACGATGCCTGTATTCGGATGATACTCGGGAGCTCTGGTGTTACTATTGATACAATAGGTGCTGTTGTATGTTCTGCCTTATGTGTGTGATGAATTTATCAAGTTGCATACACCATTTAACTTTAATCAAATAGTTTTATAAGTCAATTAATATTTTTTATCGAAGATATAGATACTACTGATGACATGAAAAAGCAATGAATATAAGTCGCGGATATAACATTGAAAGTTAATATCTGATTGACATTCTGGCTAAACAATCTTGGTATTTGAAAAAAAAAAACACACGAGCATTCTTGCCTAGGATGTCTAAAATACATGTAACTTAGGGAAAGCAATAGGTGGATCTGGTTACCCCAAAACCCCCAAATTGTTACTGGCAGTCTGTTAACACGAAAGTTCAGCAAAAGAGAGCGATTCGCGAGGGACAGTTCAGTTAAAGAGAGTTTGCAAATTTTTGATCTTCTTCTACTCTTTTCGGTGATTTATATTTGGGCTAGGAATTCCAAAACTTGTTTTTTTTGGAAATCGCAAACCTAATTGTATTGTTTTTCGCCTCATTTATAATTTTTGCGTAATCAAATCAACTGATTGCTTACGAGCTTATGAAGCTTTTTTTCCAAGAGAGAATAAAACAACTTCACTCTCTAGGAAAGAATCTGCTGGACAACTAGCGCGGGAAAAGTTACCTGACAGACCTAATATGAAACAACAGAATTGTCAAAACTGACAGCGTGAATAAAAATCAGCTTTTTGAATCATTATTTTTACAGCATTTGCACAAAGTGAACACGAATATTAAAGTAAATTAAATGAATTTACCTTAGGATTTTATTACAAAAAAATTGCATAAATGTGCCAACTTTGTACTTTTTTGACAATATGTCACATTGGTCACACGAAAACACTCACTCCTATAGAGCTATTGCAGTTCAATTTAAATTATTTCCCAGTTGTGGGAAATAATTCTCATTCACATCATTCTCATTCATTCACTGAGTAAACCGAAGAGTCATCCGACTACTCAGCCAAATACCACCGTTCCGACGACAAGAGCCGATCACCAACAACACGACTTTAATAAACGAGTTGCAGCACACGAATACAACAACCGAGCGAACATACCCGAACACGACTGCCACCGAAAAGAGCCAATTACCACCGTTCCGACGACAACAGCCGAACACCAGCAACACGACTTTAATAAACGAGTGGCAGCACCCGAATACAACAACCGAGCGAACATACCCGAATACGACTGCCGCCCAAAAGAGCCGAATACCACCGCTCCGACGACAAGAGCCTAACACCAACAAGACGATTTCAGCACCCGAATATTACAAGTCGAGTATCATCTAATCGAGTGCATCAAGCCGAGCCTAATCCGAATCCAACCTGAACGATTACTATCGACTCGACTTTACGACGATTGCCGCCAGCACCTTTCTACTAGTCGGGTTATCTAAAACCGAATAACCTCGACACCATACCGGTCACCATCATCCAGGCAAAATCGAGCCGCCATCTAGTGTCTTATCAACATCCACCCGAAGACAATTGTCAGGGAGCTAACAGTACAAATCTTCCCAGCTGAGATAAATCGCCAACTTACTCAAAACTTATACTGCATCACCTACATACAAATCCACATGTTTATCATAATTTAGACACCAAGAAGTGATACTAAAGAATTGAATATTACCACACTCGTGTTTTAACTTAAGGTTTGTGGGTCCTGAAGTAGACCCTGGCTGCGACTGAACTTACCTCAGCCTTAGATAAAACCACTCGCTATAAATGTTTAGACATAATAATTGAGACAGAGGAAAACAACTTTTACTCACATTTATTAAAATGCTACAAAAACTTTATTCGGAAAATATTATCAATTTGATTGGACATTAATTAAGAAACAGCTTGAAGATTATACTGAATAAATCAACAATTAAGCCAAACTTTTTTAGCTAAAAAAATAAAATTGAAATTCGCTATATTATTTTAACTATTACAAAGATTCTTTTTTATCAAATCATTATAATTTGCGTAATATATAATTCAAATCTAATTTTTGACTAATTAGGCTGGATTTGATTCATACGATCAAGATCCGGCTACAATAAAGTCCACCAGGTTTATGATTCATTTTCTGCATATCTGACCACTTGATGGTATAAAACAAAGACATGCTTTGACAATTGTACATTGTTCTATTTCATGTGAATTGCAAAACCATTGCCATTTTAGGGTTAAAACTTTTCGCTCCCACAAATGATTTCCTTCACAGTTTCCATCAACATCAATTTTTGTGGAAGCCCCTAAGATGTTAAGCTATATATTTTGTTTGTGTATCTACATGGTTGTATTGAATAAATAACCGCTAAAAAATGTTGTTGCTGTTGTTTTTAATCTGGCAGGGATTTAACGCTCCAGTAAAACCATGTGCGCATAAATTTCTTAAATTATTTAAATTTACATAAATAGAATAACGAAACAAAACGTTGTCGCGCACAGCGGCAACGGCAACATCAGCGCATACTTCTGAAAGAGATTTTGTTTACATATTTGCGGTGCGTTTCTGTCTCTGCGTCAATGTTCGGATGGCAAACCGCTCCCAAAACCACAAGCAGATGAAAGCACCACCATCGTTGTCAAAGCTAATGTCGCCCGGCGATAATACCTCCTCGTTGTCTGGAACTCCAACAAATTGTACTTATGCGGAGCCTTATACCCACCCCCACTCCACCCTATACACACCAACAACAAGCCTATGAGGGGTGTACATATTCTGATTACATATTAGCCAGAATCTGTGTTTTTTTGAATACATGTGAGTGAGTGTGTATGTGTGTGTGCGTGTGCGCTGGTTTGTTATTGAGCGTGTAGACAACATTTATTCGTCTTAGTACAAGATATTAAAGAGGGTTATTATGCATTCAAACCACAAGTTTGAGTGGATTATGGCTTCTCTGATAATTTACTTTAAATTTAAAGTTAATCTTAGACATGATTGGTTTTGTCGATGCTAATTCAATGAATTACCATATGTATACATTTCAGTTGATAATAACAAATTTCAATAGTGACAATATTCCTGGAACTGCGATATTTAAATATAATATTGTGGACTTTAGTTTCTGTGAATTTTACTAATGTAATCTCCCTCTTTCTCTCTCTCTCTCGCTCTCTGGCACGCCAATAAGTAGAAACAGAACATTTTTTCCTTTGTTCCAGTGAAAAGCAAAGAAAAACATAAATAAGCCTCATTCGCTATCCCTAGAGGGAATACTACCTTCAGAAAGTTATATGGCTTCGCTAGTTATGAGCAAATTTTTTCATAATAAGGCGTATTCACGAGGCTTATTTCTATCTGCAGTTTTACTGTTCCTTAATTATTACTCAGTTCGAGGATGTACTAGAATTTTATACCTATCCTTATCCAGAAATCTTAAGTTTCTTTGTGTATACAAAGAAAATGGTGTGTGTGTGTCTGTGAGAATGTGTTTGTGTTTAAATGGAAATATTCATTTAGCAGTTTCCTTGACAGGATATGTTTATGGTATACTAAAACGAAGGACGGTGGAGGGGGGGAAGCAAAAGAAGCGGGCTCAGTAAAATATTCAATGCCGAAAGGTCTGCCGCTGCATCAGGATGTTGCTTACTATTGTTGGTTACGGTGGTTGTGATGTAGATCATAATTCAGGAAATAGGGTTTTGCCATGTCTTTTTTTCTCATACTTTATTTCCTTTCGTTTCGCTCAACAGCAGCAACAACAACAACAACTGAAGAAACGAACAGCAGACACGGGAAACCCTTCAACGGCAGCAAATTTTTTTAATTAAAATTTTAATAATTATGTTATAAGAGTCGTAAAAAGATCTATTCTGACTGTTTCATTTGAGCTTTATCTTTTTTGTTCATTATGGAGAAGACAACGCGGAATAAAGAATTATTGTTCTCGCCCTTTGCTATTTGCAGGAATTTAAACATTTTTAAGTATACAATGGATTTGTGAATAAGTAGCTGTTGAAATTAATATGAATGTATAACAATGGCATGATATCCGACGTTTGTATGTATGTGCGATTCTTAAAAAGTAAAGCTTCAGTGTTAAAGAAAATGAAATTTGTTTCTTTACTTTTTGTTATTGGCAGCTTTGAGTCGCAGTGAGTTTAACAACCGAAGAGGCTTTTAATAGGTTTTTAATACTTCACAGCAACCCAGAGCCAAATTTCGTTAAATGTTTGCGATTAAAAGTATTTTGCAGCGATATATATTGCAATAAAACAATAAGTTTATCATTTACGTTTGGTGACATATTACTTTGTATTTGCTCCTGAAATTGATTATCTATCCCATTCGACTTTTCGAGGTTATTTCCTTTTTTTCATTTTACTTGCTTTTTATACCCTCCATCATAGTATGGAGGGTATATTGAGTTTGTCATTCCGTTTGTAACACCAAATATACATTTTAGACCCCACAAAGTGTATATATTCTTGATCAGTATAAAATTCTATGTCGATTTAACAATGTCCGTCCACCTGTTTGTCTATCCGTCTGTCCGTCTGTGGAAATCTCTCTAGCTTCCGAACGAAATGAAGTAAGTTGATAGAAATTTACTCAAATGTGTATTATGTCTGCAAGACTTTTGGTATTGAAAATGGGCCATGGAGGTCCACATCTTCGTATAGCCCCCATATAACGGTGCCCTCCGATATTCGGTATTTTAATGATTTTAGCGACATTATTTACCGGAACTTTTTCAAATTTCGTATTTGAAGTTCATAATGAATACTACAGCCTATGACAGATACTACTATGAATACTACGTCTTCGTATAGCCCCCATATAACAGTACCCCCGATGTTCGGTATTTTGATGATTTTAGCGACATTATTTACCGGAACTATTCAAATTTAATATTTGAAGTTCGTAATGAATACTACAGCCTATGACAGAAAATTATCTGTGCAGGTCCACGTCTTCGTATAGCCCCCATATAACGATATTTTGATGATTTTAGCAACATTATTTACCGGAATTGTTTCAAATTTCGCATTTAAAGTTCTTAATGCATATTACAGCCTGTGACAGAAAATTGTACGTGCAGGTTCACGTCTTCGTATAGTCCACATATAACGGTACCCCTGATATACAGTATTTTTATGATATTATCTTTTTGATTTCAAATTTTGTATTTGAAGTTCGTAATGGATACTACAGTCTATGTCAGAAAATTTTTTGCGAATGATTTGTACAAAATGTGGTACACGTAGACCCATCAAAAGTTCAACATAAGTACGTATGTCGTGACAGTACCTCCCAGGTTCCCTGATTTAAAGGTTTTTAACGACTTTGACTATTCTAAAATCTTTCTACCTCAGTAAAATGGAAAACGTTGCTAAGCTCTTTACCATACTAGAAATTGAGCTGAGATCTTATATGGGGCTATTATAAACAGTTGATATATACTTTTTAATAGATATACTACATTATTTAGGGTTTTAACTCTCAAATTAAAGACTATGACTGAAATCATGGTTAAATGATTTCAAAAAAAAGCATGCCCATCTCTGCATTTTTCTGTAATTACCTTGTCAAACTTCTCTGAATAGAAAACCGGTTGCCGTTTCTGATTTGTAAATGTACAACGAATTCATAAATATACATTTGACAATGAAATGTTGTCAAATGAATAATTTTGAAAAGCATATGATTTAAGCATAATATTGTATGACTACCTTCTTAATTCTACCGTGGGCTAAAATATAGGATCAGTTTTTTTTCGAACACTTTAAATCGATCGGTACGTGAACATGCATTGCAATTTTTACCATGGGTATTTATTTATATTTCGTCGAGTAAAGACTAAAAGAACGGACAGGCAACGTGGACCTTGCCAGCTAAAATTACATATTTGGAATATATCAATCCGGATGGGACCTATATCGAAATCGGAACCTATTTAGTCAAAATTTGTCATTGGTGAATGTGGTTCTCTGGGGATCATCAAAAAGGATGTATCTCGTTTCCTTTTTGCAAATGAGCAAATGAACAAATAGACAATACCCTGAACAACAGCGTGGGGTATAAATGAAAGGTGTTAAAAACAGTCAGCGTATTGGGCTTTGTCTATGTTTTTCCGCTGATTTGAGACATCTCGATTATTAGCCTACCAGAATTATTAGCTTACCAGAATTATTAGCCTACCATGTCGGTGGCACGTCGGTGGTTATAACTTCTATATACTTTAAATGTGGACATACCCTGAATTGTAGTATCTGATTTTTAGCCTCAAAATACCAAAGTTGTTTGTTTGATCCTGTGCGAAGTAGTTATACCATATGTATTTAAAATCGACATTTTTGATATGTGGACAAAATATTTCGATAGGGTTTATTGTGTGCTACTTTTTGTGTTAAATACTTGAAAGAATGTCTTCTTCTTACTGTTCACAATAACCTAGATCAGACAGTCGAATGGGACTTAAACGACGATTCTATATGAAAATAAAATGTAAATAACCCTAGTGCATACATGTGTATACACATACTTCACCCAGTGTTTCTATAAAATATGCCACCGGTGACTACGACAATATCGACTTGTATTGCATAACAGCAAGCTACGTGCCATAACGCCTTGGCATCCGCCACCAGGTGTGGATGTGGAATCGTGACCTGATGCCGTCGTCTTGTGAAGGAGAGCAAAGAACGGTAACTTGCACTAGAGCACGTTTCAGTGCCCTATCACTGCTACTTTCGTCATTGTCTTTACCTGAACGAAAGCGTGTAATTTTGTGTGAATGAATGAACGAACGGCACTACCAAAGGGATTCATGTTCGGTTCATTCATTCTGTCAAGACAACTGAGCAGGAACATGTGTTGGCGATGGTCGTCTCTGCTGCAAATCGATGCGAAATAAACGAACTAGGTTTGCAACACGCACTCCCTTCCCATCCACACCCACATTTATTAGAAGATTATTGTTAGATTGTAATATCCTTAAGCGACCATGTATGCATTCTTATGGATGTGTGCCATCGTGTTACTACATCCGTCCTTTGTGTGCATTCGATGCGGCACACAAAGGAGTGTGCAAGGATAATATTTTAATAAAAGGTGTTCAATTTAGGTAACAAAAGCTCAAATTTATTGACAAACGAGCCAAATGTAGAACACATTTCACAGACGTTTCCAATCACCTTCAAACAAAAGCACACACACACACGCATACTCGCAAATGAATGCCACCCACTCGTGTCGAAGCCCATAAATACTGGCATGACACACGGCACAGTTGGAACGTTCTTGCCGACAGTTAATGCACAAACGGTTGGTTCAATGGTTTGTGTCTTGTAAGCGAAAGTCATTTGAAGTATATATACAATTACATGCATACACACACAGTTTTACATGTTGATGTCTCTTTCAAGGCGAACAACACGAACGAGCCGGAGAACAGACATCGGACGGAAAGAGAGCTGCAAGAGTATACTTGTGAGTTGTAATGGAAATAGCAAAGAAAGACTGCCGCGCAGACATTAGAAAATTCTAATTGCAGTCATTGTATTGTAAAATGGACGTGAGTGAGTCGGAGCTCCTCTGGAAACAGCCGGCCTTCATTAAACTGCACTCAGTATGTCAAATGTTAAGTACTGATCAC
Source organism: Musca domestica (assembly GCF_030504385.1). Taxonomy (NCBI): domain Eukaryota; kingdom Metazoa; phylum Arthropoda; class Insecta; order Diptera; family Muscidae; genus Musca; species Musca domestica. The sequence goes on along the minus strand of NW_026712230.1, from coordinate 337,604 downwards.
AAGCACACACAGGCAGTGCTGCCTTTGTCCCCGGCATGCTTCAGCAAGAGCCAGCAGTCCAAAAGAACACAGCATGGAACTTATTTAATTTAACGAAGAGAATATTGAGAGGCAACAAAATGTGCAAAGACAATTATCTTAAAATTCTACGACACTTTTTTAATTGAATTGTTCTTCCCAAATCACCGGCAATAAGTACAGAGACGGAAATGTGTCATTCACACGTACATAATAGTCTCAAGCACGTTAAAGTCTCCACGAATCGTTCGATCTCAACTATAACTATTTGAAAGGACTTGTGCGTCAGACATATGGGTCGTAAATGGTTAGAAATATGAAATACATATTTATCAGGCAGCAAATAATTTCCTAAACATAAGATATTTAGTCGAATAATAAATTTCGCTCATAGTTTAGAGGAATTTGAATACCACAGCACCCTATAATGTATTTCTAAAATTTTTGGAAACAAGTTCAAAATTGTCATTCGACTTGTCAACGAGCAAGCTGAGTGCTCGGGTATCAGAAGTAGTGTATCAATAAATCCAATTTTCTTTCTAGAAATAACGTGAGCAGAAATATTGAGATATGTGAAGTTCCAGGAAAATCTGTCACTATATTCGCATGTTAGGAGAGCTATTCTTGGAAGGTATGAAGAAGGAGTTTACAGATATATACCATCATCGCTCTAGATTTTTTTTTTATCAAATTGAGATACACATAAGAAAAACATTTGAGAAGACTACATAACAGTGATTAACTATATGTAGCTTTAAGCTATATTTTCCTACAAAAAATATAATGTTAACTATTTCTTTAAGGGGGGAAATCTTCCTGGAAGGACATTGTAATTTAGAGTTACTCTAAATAATTAGAAAGTTTCAAGGGTATTTCGTGTCCAACGGACATGCTTTTTTATTTTACCTTCTTTGGGTAGATGTTGATTCTAAAGATCTATAACAGCACATGTTCACACATATGTACATATATAAAGTGCATTAACAATACCACAATGCCACATAACATAGAAAAGAAAGCGAGAGAGACCCATAGATCCTTTTGATGATCGGCATAGAATCACATTCTGAGTCAATTTATGCATGCCCGTCCTTCTGTCCATGTATTCTTGTAAACAAAGTACAGGTCGCATTTATCAAGATTTATCAATTGGTCCCTTGTGTCTTAATTACAGCCAAAAAACATCGGAATGTCTGTCAAGTACATATGCATGTACAAGGTGGCGCAAAAGTAATCCTCCTATAAGAAAATGCTAAAAACTTTACTATTGGCCTCCAATGTTTCAATTACAACCAAAAAATATCAGAAGCAATTTTGATAGGATTTCATATATATAACCTCGAATTGTGTAGATTTTGGCCCATACGAACGAATTTAGCCTGGACGAAAGTGTATAAAATTTGGTGAAAATCGGTTAAGGTATAGCTATAAGTCCCATTTACATGTTTCATCAGACTTTGTATTTTACTCCCTCACACTCGAAAAATAAGAAACGGTATTTGGTCCCAGCTATCAGATACAGCATATAAATACATCTGCTAAATTTTATAGAGATCGGCTCAGATTTGGATATAGCTCCCATATATTTCATTTTTATTGTGCCTAAAGAGTGTAAAAGTGTTTAAATAAGATGGATTTTGATTCGATTCAGTCTGTCAAATTTAATAAAAAACCATTAAATGGAGAATATACTTCGATACATTAGTCCCTTTCGGCTTAACATTATATCTGCTTTAGACATAATACTTATTCAAAAACGATCATATACTCCCTATATATACGTTTATTTGATGTAAGTAGTTTTAATAAATATGGAAAATAGGGTATCATAAAGTTGACCCGCTCGACTTTGGGCTTTCCTTTACTGGTTTCATATGCAAATATTCTTTACGTGTGTGAATATTAATGTAGCTCCCACATAGCCGTACTCAGCAAAAATTTCCATTGGCAAATAATGAATACCTAACCAGTTGTTGACTGTCGTAACTACTTACAAATAAATGTACTAACTTGTTATTATTAATCAACATTATACTTTGGCCATGAAAAGTAAAAAAATGAGCAAAAACAAGTAAAAAAGCAGTAAGTTCGGCCGGGCCGAGCTTTGAATACCCTCCACCATTTGGAACTAATTAGAAAATTTTCAAAAAAAAAAAATAAAATCCATTAAAAATTCTTTTAAAATCTTTAAAATATCTAATATAGGAAGGTGCCGATATATGGGGGGATATACGATATTGTGGACCTATAAAACCAAACCTATGTCTGCGTGTAAAGTACTCACAAGGAACTCCTTGTGTGGATTTTCAGATAATTCCATTGGAAATAGTGGCTAAAATCATCAAAATACCGAATATAGGGGAGTACCATTATATGGGGGATATACGATATTGTGGACCTATATAGACAATTCCGTTTCAGGGGTAAAGTGCTCACAAAGAACTCCGTGTGTGGAATTTCAGACAATTCCATTGAAAAATGTGGCCAAAATCATCAAAATACCGAATATCGCGGGGTACCGTTATATGGGAGCTATACGTTATCGTTAACCTATATAGAGAATTCTCTGTCGGGGGGGTAAAGTGCTCACAAAGAACCCCTTGTGACCATTCCGTTGAAAAATATGGCTAAAAACATCAAAATACCGAAGATCGGGGGTACCGTTATATGAGGGCTATACGATATCGCGGACCTATATAGATAATTCTCTGCCGAGGTATAAAGTACCCACAAGGAAGTCCTTGTGTGAATTTTCAGACAATTCCATTGGAAATAGTGGCTAAAATCATTAAAGTACCGAATATAGGGGAGTACCATTATATGGGGAATATACGATATCGTGGACCTGTATAGACAATTCTCTCTCAGGGGGTAAAGTACTCACAAGGAACTACTTGTGTGGATTTTAAGACAATTCCATTGAAAAGTGTGGATAACATCATCAGAATACCGTATATCGGGTGGTACAGTTATATGGGGATATACGATATCGTGGACCTATATAGATAATTCTTTTTGAGGGTGTAAAATGTCCACAAGGGACTTCTTTTGTGGAATTTCAGACAATTCCATTGAAAAATGTGGATAAAATCATCAAAATACCAAATATTGGGGGTACCGTTATATGGGGGCTATACGATATCGTTGACCGATATAGCCCATCTTCGAACTTGAGCTGCCAGCAGACAAAAGAGAGATCTGTGCAAAATTTTAGCTTCCTATCTTAATTCGTTTAGACTGTAGCGTGATTACAACAGACGGACGGACAGGGCTAAATCGTCTTCGAATTTTACGCTGATCAAGAATATATACTTTGTTGGGTCTAATATGATTATTTCGATGAGTTACAAACGGAATGACGAACTTAATATACCCTCCATACTTTTTTTGGTGGAGGGTATAAAAATGTCTTTAATATTTCGAATTAATGAGAAAGAAGACTTATAGTTCCTCCTGGTGATCTCCAATGAATCGCATTCTTGGTCTATTTTTTTTTTTTTTTTGTAAACAAAGTAGATTAAAAGTCATTTGTTTGGCTTACGAACGGTCCCTATGAAAATTGGTGATAATCGGTCCAGATTTAGATAAAGCGCCTCTATATATCTTGCTTCATTTTCAGTTCTATTGTGCACCATATGTGTAATAGTATTAAAAATTTGGTCAGTTCAGATATAGCTACAGTTCCCATATATATGTGCAATATATTTAAGTCCCGCACAGCTGTAATATGTATACCATAGAAAATAGCGTTCTATAGAATTTGGCTAAGATTTGGGTATAACTCCTTCGTTGTGCACGAATTTAATCTGGAAGCAAATACGTCATATTTTTTCGTTATATCCCATATGTTGGCATATCCTTCAAATAACGTGTTTTAAATATTTTGACATTCTAAAGATCCTTTGAAATAGGTTGTATAAATAGAACTACAAATTGTGAAGTTATTATTAGTCGTCCTCACCATACAAAACTCTTCATATTTCTAATGTAACCGCTTTATCATGAAATCTCTAAATAGATAGTGTACACAATCAGTGGCATAAAACAGTTCTATATTTGTACACATTAGGCTGAATTACCCACACCCACACCCAAACATGTTTCTTCTTACATTGTGTGTAGCATGCTTAATAGTGAAACAGATTTATCATGCTCATAGTGACAGCTATAATTACGGAAAATATTATTATCTCTTTCGATCTGATTGCCGTGCTACTGCCACCCCATCGAGCCTGGCAAATACCACTGCCAGCCAAACACAAATCCGTGAATACACGAACTCGATTGAACACCTTTACACAAGTGTGCCGATGCAAATGTAAATATTCATGGGCCGTGTGTATTTAGATGTATGTATGCATGTATGTATGTATAACTCAATACATGCTCTCATTACCAACGAGATGAAATCGAAGGCGGCTGGCTGGCTTAGATGGGTCTTTATCGGCGTGACTATACATGAATGGCTAATATGCAAACAACTGTCAAATCCATTATCTATTTAATGCAGCTACCGAGTGGTTCATGCAAGGATAATTACACAGCTGACATTTATCCGTCGTTTGCACCGACAAGACTTTGAATTCGATTCGAACATTTATTGTTGACGTAGCATTCATTTGGCGTACTAGTTTCCGAACATTACTTCAAATCATATTCGTGTTCAATTTATGGCATGGGGACTGCTCTCCATGTCCAAGTCATTGGTCTGCTAACACATTTGCCCATCAACATTCTATCGGCATGTGGTTGGGCAAGCATTGTGTGATTTGAGTGTTCAATGGTCTTAATTTGCGGTGCTTTGTGTAACAGACTTACAAATAGATCATATTTAGGGTCACTGAAGTCACAGAAGTATAGTGTGGAGGCAGTTTTTCAGATGCTCTTTTTGCTCTAACAAAATCTAAAAAATGTCTCACATAAGGACAAATATTGTGATGACAATTTATTCCTTGGATTACCACATGTTTGAACGCTTGTACGGTGCATTTAAATCGACTTAATTTCACCTGTTAAAATTTCTAGATCATGCTGTTGTTCGTTAATCCATTGGCATTAATATGTCAACTTAATGGAATATTTTGATAAAAACTAAAATTATATTAATTTGGTATGGTCATTAGCATTGACTTGTGTCTTTGGGCCACAGGTGTCCAAACATTAATAAGCAATATTTCGTATGATAAATGGGAAACATAGAAAAAAAAAACTTGCTAAAGGCATTAAATCAATGAGCCAATTAAAAAGGATAGTTTAATGGGAATTCAGATTTTAGGTGACGTTAAAATAACTTCTAAACCTTTATTAATGCTAGAAAATATTTTGGAATAAAATGCTTTAAAATATCCAAAAATTTTACTGACACACATATATGTTTGCTTATATGTATTGGTTTTGGTCCAAATTGTTGGCTTGTAAATCAAATAGTTCCGATAAAGGTTTCAATTAACAAATCTTTGCAAAATTAAGAGAAATTCTTTCATATCAATTACAAAATAGAACACGTAATCCATTAATTATATTTATGACACCTCACAAATGCTTTTAGACGACACGTTTATGGTTTATTCCTACATCCATATAAACCGAACGTACGTATATATATGCCTTCATACGTACATATATATGGTTATGTGGTTCAATCATCGTAATAATTTGTTAGGAATATTTTTTTTCCAAAAGACGAGGGACACATTCGTTCAGGGACACCTTCGTGTCTGAAAGGAAGAAAAATATGCTGCTTTCGTTTTTGTGGCAGTACTAAACTTTCGTTCAAATTACTTTTTATAAACATACAGGGTAAGATAAAAAAAAACTGCAACCAACTTCAAACTGCTGTCATTTCTAAAACGCTCGTCCGACAGCTGTTAAAATTATTCCAGTGAGAGCGCATTATATTGTTTACAAGCGTTCTAAAGAATTTTGGTGAAAAATTTCCAGAAAAAAAGTTATTCGTGATGGAATTCAAGCGTGATTGTGTGATTTCTTTATATTTGGCTGGAAAACCACAAGTGGCTATCGTTAGAGCACTCCAGCATTTAAATGAGAATAAATCGTATATGTCTCGTACCATCGATCGTTATCGTGATACTGGTAGCGTAGCCCGACATCAAGGAAGTGGGCGGAAGAAAACAGCAACATCAGCAGAAATGATTCGAAAATTAAAGAAGCGACTTGATCGAAACCCGCGTCGCAGTGGCCGAAAAATGGCTCGTGAGCTGAACATATCGCAATATTTCATTCAGCAAATATTGAATAATAAGATCGTGGTAAAGCCATTGAAATTCCAACAAGTGCAAGAACTTACACCGCAACAGAAAGAAAATAGACTCAAAAGAGCTAAAGAGTTGCTTCGATTGGCCGAAACTGGTGAACTGCCGAATTTGGTTTTCTCCGATGAGAAAACATTCGTTGTCCAGCAGTTTGTAAACAAACAAAGAGGTCAGCTAAAAATGTGCAGCTTCGGTTGGCCACCAGAACTGAAGCGCCGGCCATGGTGATGATGTGGGCCGCCATAATAGCCGATGGTCGCTCTCCGCTCGTATTAATCGGCCGTGGTATCAGAATAAATGCCGAATATCGCGAAAATATTCTGGGGTTTGTATTAAAGCCTTGGGCACGCAAACATTTTGACCGCAGACCTTGGACATTCCAACAGGGCTCAGCACCATCGCACACAGCACGCGCCACCCAAGAATGGTTACAAAATGAGGTTCCTCGTTTCATTTCGAGCGCACAATGGGTCTATGGAATGCAATTTTGAGTCCAAATTTTTGGCTTACAGAAAATGTTATTCGTAAAATTTCTCTGTAAATATGATTTTTATGCTAACATGTCACTGTTGTGAGCAGCGCTCCTACATATATTACACATTAACCATTTTTCCATAATGCATTTGGGCTTGTCCTTACCGTTTTAGGTCTTTGCACTGGATATGAATATATTTACAAATAACACTGAACAGAACCTAATTTGCAGCCCTGGCTTAAAATATGCAATGTAAAGGAGGAAAGATAGTTAATGTGAAAAATATGTAGAGGTGCTGTTAATAGAAGAAAAATGTAATGCCCAAAATTTGGGATCAAAATTGTATTCCATTGATGTTTTCAAATAATTGAAAACTACATTTTCTGTTAAAACAACTTAACATTGTTCGTTATGTTGTTATGATATCGTAATAACAGAGATAAATCCTCCTGGTGACAATTTTTTGACTCTGACTTGTCTTGCCTTTATACTTCTATGTCTTTGTGATATGGGCTCGTTCTCACAACCGTATTATGGGAGAAGGGAATTTGTATCATATCTAGGATAATTGGTAGTGAAAATGAGCTATTTCGACCCACGTTAAGTTAAATACCCCATATAATCGTATTTCATAATTCATAACCGAAGTAGCAGTGTAATATTTAGTGGTCTTGGTATGGAACCTTCGGATTTGAAGACATCACATCAGTTGCAACGAAGCCCCAAAATAATAAATTGCACTATATTTGGTATTGGGTGAAGAGATATAGCTGTTGGTATCTGGTGTCAGATCTGGTGGGGGTTGCGGAAATGTGTACAATAATTGAAAAATTTAGTATTGGATGAAGAAATAGATCTGTAATCCTGAAATTTAATATAGATGTCATTGTTGGTGTCTGTTGTTGAAATTGTACGAAAATTACTAAATGGTACTAAATTTGGTATGGGGGTCTCTGTTGGTATATGGAATTGAGATACGGGGATGGATTTGCAAATAATACTAAATTTGATATTGGGCGATTGTATCCATCAATTATTGGCATTTTGAAAGTCCTAGTCAATATTTTTGAAATTTTATTTATTAGTGCCTAGTCATTATCTAATCTGCCAAAAATATTCAATATTTTCAGGTTTGGAACAACGTTTTTATATGACTAACCTCATTGATATTAAATAACCTAATATGCTTTCATATTGCTAGCATATATAATTACTAAAAAAGTTTATTAAATAATTAATTTCTAACACCACAACAAAAAATTAATTGCGTTAATACATAAAAAGAATTCAATGAGGATTGACTGATTGATGGGCTAATTCATCAAAGCCAATACAAAACGTCTTAGTTGAAATATTCAAATTTTGAGTGAGTGATTGGAATTTGCAAAACCTGTCATTCTTAACACGCAAACAACAATACACCAAAGTACCAGTACAAAGTGATCTTCCAAGAAAAAAAAAACGGGCGGGCCGAACTTTAAATACCGCTAAAATTATCAAATTACCGAATATTTGGAGGTACCATTGTAGGGAGCTATACGAAGACGTTGACCTGTACAGACAGTTTTCAATTACCAAGTTTGAAACAATTCCGGTGAATAATATCGCCAAAATCATCAAAATACTGAATATCGGGGGGTACCGTTATATGGGGCTATACGAAGACCTGCACAGACAATTTTCAGTCATAGGCTGTAGTGTTCATTTCAAATTTCAAATGCCAAATTTGAAACAATTCCGATGAATAATGTCGCTAAAATAATCAAAATACCAAATATCGGGAGGTACCGTTATATGGGGCTATCCCAAAAGTCCTGCAGACATAACATACATTTGGGTAAAATTGTATCAATATACTTCAATTCGTGCGGAAGCTAGAGTGATTTCCACAGACGGACCGACATTGCAAACCGACACAGAATTTTATTCTGATCAATAATATATACTTTATGGGGTGTAAAATACATATTTCGAGGTGGTGTACAAACGGAAGGACATTCAATACTATGGTGGAGGGTATAAAAATGGAAAAACGATGTTGAAAAATCCTCATTGGGGACTCGCTGAAGAGTTTACATTTTTGACAGAAATAGTCCTATTTTGTTATGAGTTGTCTTACCAAAGACTATATAAAAGTTCCACAAAATTTTTTAAATTGTGGAAGAGGGAGGTTTGATTTATGTTACTTTGCAATGTAAACGTTCTAAAGGCCGATACAATTGTCTTCTTGTGTTTTAATTATTAATTAAAAAACAACATTGCATACCATATTTTTAAAAAATTTGGAAACATTTTATAATAAGCATATTTAAAAAGACGCCAAAATGTTTTTGAATTGTAAATCATTGGTTAAAATATTGAAGAAGAGATCGTATGTTTTACGACTTCCACAGAAACTTATGTAAATTAAACTATGCTTGGAAGTCCTAATATATATGCATTCATATTTAATAGTTTTCCTCACTTTGTTTCAACATTTGAACTCATCTCATTTAAACGCGTGCTGACAATAATATGAACAATATACACATATAATAACAAAGTGATAGTCGTGATTTCATCACAGAATTTATCGCTGCTCACTTGTCAACAACCATTTATGAAGTCAACATTTATTACATAACAATGGATCAGGTATGTATGTGTTTTGAATGTACGTATGGCTGTATGCGCACGTATGGCTGTGTATGTGTGTATAATTTATTTAATGAATACAACCTACGGAACCGGCAAATAATTACTTTTGGTAACAGGTTTCTGCCGTTTCCACGTATTTATTTCATTATTAATTGCAATCAGAGCTACAATAACAACAAGACCAACAACTAAAGAAAAATTACATAAATGTCATAAATAAATACGACCACCTACACAGCTGCCGTCACATGTGCAAAGTGTAAACACAAGTAAACGGAAGTAAGTAAGGAAGTGAAGAACGAAGGAAGGAGAGAAGAAGAAGATTGTTGACAGGGTAAGACTGCCTGTATATGACAAGTAACGTGTTATTGTTTTTACGCATTCATCAAAAGTTTCTGTTGCCTGCTCACAGGGTTTGTTCACAGCACTATTCGCATATATGGAGCTTCCGAACAGTTACATGAAGTTAATATGTTATTATTATTATTTTTTTTATTTTTTTAAAGAATAAAAAAAATATATTGTTCTTTTTAAATGGATACAACTCGTTGCAAGTAAATTAATAACAAATAGAGATTGCGAATTCGAGGTGCACCCCCGAAAATGTCGATACTAAATGTCGATTAAATAAAGACTTATTTATTGACATTCGTCACTAACAATTTACATATAAGTACTCATGAGTTTTTGAAAATAATACTATAGTTTCTTGGGCATGCTGATACGGGTCAGTTGACGATTTCATTGTGCAGTAAAATGTGGCATTTGTGGGAAAAGGATAAATTATTGTAAGTTTATTATACCCTCCACCATTCATTCTATAGGGTATATTAACTTTGTCATTCGGTTTGTAACTCCCGTTTATAACACCTCGAAATATTGGACACAGGATTGAACACAATCCGGCTGTCACATTAAACTTGATATGAAGTTAGGTGTAAAGTCAAAAAAGAAACCTATTCAAATAGATCAAAAACAGAGTTTAAGGTTGGGCAGAAGTCTACGAATTTGTATAGTCATCGTATTTAACGGCTGAAATAGACCACAACTTTGATGGTAAAAATACAATAATTTCCATTAATCTGCGAATATTTTTAATTCAGGCGAAATCGTAAATACACAAATAGTGCACTTCTGACCGCAACATTGATACTGATTTACGAGATATCGGATTTAAAGCAAAATATATACAATCGATATACATCAATGAAGGTGATATTAGAAATACCGCTTATAACTCGAGGATGGCTTAGCCGATTTCGACAAATCTCACCAATTCTGAAGACATTCAAAGTGGCAGGAAAGCCAAAAAAAGCCCATAAAAATGTGAATATTTTTGTGATTTTTTCACTATTTTTCGCACGAGATTTTTTAATTTTTCGTACAGTATTAAGTTATACTACACTATTTATTAGGGGTACTATATTAAGGTCATAATTATCGTTGGATCCTCACGATGAGGATAGTGTTAAGGTCAAAATGCGGCCTATTTGTTTTTGAAGGTTAAGTTAGAAGGAAAACAATTTTTGTGTGATTGTTATACCCTTTCTACTTTGTGCATTTGTTTGTAAAAGGCAAAAGGAAATGATAGAAAGGAAAGAAAGGAAAGAAAAGATAGACTCATAGTACCATTTGATGATCTGCATACAATCACAATATGAGTCTATTTCTATATATCTGTCCATGTATTTTTGTAAACAAAGAACAGATCGCATTTATTGCCCGATCCAGATTAAATTTTGCACAAGTCATTTGTTTGACCCTTTTTTGACGAATCCTATTAAAATAATAAGATAATCGGTCAAAATTTAACTCCCATATATATCTTCATAAGTGTAATATCAGCCCAAATAATATGGAATTTTGCATATCGACCAAAAGAAAAGAGGTATTTCAAGTTTGATCGAAATCGGTTCAGATATAGCTATAGCTTCCATATATATTGTTCATCCGATTTGATATGTTTGTCCTCCGCAGCTGTAATATACACTCTGTAACAACGATATTTGGGGAAATCTATCAAATACGGAACAGAAATACAAAATTTCTAAATTTTATCGAGATCGGTTCAAATTTGGATATATGTATCTCTCATATACATTTTCGTCCGATTTGCTTTTATTGTTTACCAAAAGTGTAATATTAAAGCAGTTATCACCAAATTGAGTATAGAAATAGGTATCTCAAATTTGGTGAAAATCGGTTCAGATATAGCTATAGCTCCCATATATATTGTTCATCCGATTTTTTATATTTTTATTTGTTATCTATGTAGGGTAGCTCTACTAAATATACAAGCGGTGTAGGGTGTCATAAAGTCGCCTTGCCCGATTTTTAGTCTTTCTTTACTGGTTTTTATACCCTACAACACTATGTGTTGGGGGTATTATAAGTTTGATTGGGCCAAAAATTATGTAATAAATATATTGGTTTCCCACATAGGAAAGTATATAGGTATCTTCCTATCTCGCCAAGCTGAGTCGATCTAGCTATGTATGTCCGTCCGTCCGTCTGTCCATGTTAATTTGTAATCACTCTACAGGTCGCAATTATAGCCCGATCTTCACGAAATTTAGAATGGAGGTGGGGCTAGGGTCAGAATAGAACCCTATTTCTTTTGGAGATGATTGCATTATATTTAGGGGTTGAAATGGACCAAAAACTGAAAAAATCCTGATTTTGAAGTTTCTCTACAGGTCGCAATTATAGACCAATCGACACGGATGTCAGCATGGGTCTAGAGCTTAGGGCTGGGCAGAAGCCTTCCAATTTTGATGGTCATCGGGTAATATTTAATGAGTGAAATCGACCATAACATTTGTATTAAATAAAAGTCAAATTTTCCATTAAACGGCGAATATTTTTAATCCCAGCGAAATCAGTAAAAGTAAATATATCGGTTATATATAGCGAAATATATATAATGTATATATAGAAGGAAGGGAATGTTAGCTAAAATGCTTATATCTCAAGAATGGCTAGACCGATTTCGACAAATTTTGTCAATTCAGAATGCCCTCTTGACATAAAAGTAGAAAATCTAAAAAATCGCATAAAAACATGCCTATAATGATGTTAATATAGATTTTGTAGTATTTTGTGACACAATTTTATTTTTTCATATTTTTTATCGCATGCAATTTTTTAATTTGACTTATAATATTGAATTGTAAATTTTGTAATATTTTTTTCATTTTACAACACAGGTTGTGGCTAATATATACAGATTGCAATTATCCTCACGAAAAAGGGTAGGGTTAGGATCAGAATGGCTAGACCTATGGTTTTCAAACATGTCCGCAATATATTTAGGGGTTGAAATGGACCCTGATTTTGCAGCCGTTATAAAGTTAACCAAGTGAATCCAAAGGAAATCTCGCATGAAGTTAGAGTTTAGGACAGCGGGTAGAATGGACCACTACTTTTGTGTGTAAAAATACCACCATTACTTACAGGCGATATCCGAAATTCACAAAAGGCGAATTTTTGGCTTTTTTATGCTGATTTCGTTGATGAATAAAGCCCAATATCGTAGGTAAGCAAATTATATAGATGAGTTTAAATTTGGTGATACAGAGGTCCCTCTTGCTTTTGGAGTTGATCGCAAAATATTTAGGGGTTCAAATGAACCAAAAACAAAAAAAAAAATTCCTGCTCACACAATTGAAGAGAGTTAAGAACAGGGAAGAATTCTAGAATTTTGGATAACCATTGTTATATGTAGCTGTAAAATGGATCACTTTAACGATGGAGTGTGTAAATATTGATTAAATGTCCCTTGCCAAAGAGCTAAGTGTAATCTGGGCAGTGCTCTATGACATCATTTCAAAAGCGAAATCTTCCAAAATGAATTTGGACATAAGGTGGCTTCTAACATATTGTAGTGTTGTAGGGTATCACATGGTCGGCCCCGCACAACTATAGCCTTTGCTTACTTGTTATACCTATCAGTGCCAATTTCACCGCTCAATGTGGCATTATTTTGAAAAATCCACCAAAATGGGTTTGGCCCTAAGGGGGCTCCCAATATATTATAGTATTATAGGATATCACATGGTCGGCCCCGCATACTATAGGTTATGTTTACTCATTAAATCACCACTTTTATGTAAATGTAAAACTAATTACTATTGTGTGTTAATTACATTTTGCTTCTTTTACCTCCTCACAATCCCGATGAATGAAAACGAGTTAATAATATTATTTTGACTGAAAGTATGCAAATTCATACAAGAGATATTTACTAAGAAACTGTTTTCTAATCTTTTACGTTATTTTGAAGCGGTATATTTTTGAAATTTCAAAATTGGTACCTTTTACTAGCTTTCAATAGATTAGCCAAGATAAATACTTATTACATGAAAATCATTATTTTTTTTCGAAATTATAGAAAATTTCCCATTAAAAATCGTTCGATCACATTTGAACATTGTTGCTGAGCAAATTTCTGCTGCAAACACTCATTAACTCAACTGTTAAAATTGCTCTTTCATTGCTATCATCCCAATACTATCATTTACTGAATCTTTGCGTTATCGAACAAAATCTACGTTGTTATAAATGTTTGTATAGGATAATACACCAATTAACAGTTCAAAAATAACTGTTCCTAACTTCGGCAAAAAAAATAAAAACTAATCATCATTCCAAAACAATTTTTCATGACCAATTATTTCTTTCAAGATCAGCTTAATGATCTGAAATTTGCTGTGAACATGAAAACGAAAGAGAGATAATACACTCTCGCTCTCTCTAGCTTTTCTTTCACTGCAAACTTCAGATAATTAAGCTCATCTCAAAAAAAAACGTAAATATTTGATAATCACCTCAACAAGGCATAACTCATAAATTCTCAAAAAAAAAAAAAATAAATAAATAAATAAATTATAATTAAAGAAAATTTAGGAAGAACATTACCAAACATAAATTCGTACATATCATAAAAAATATGAGAATATTTTAATATACTATTCAACTAAAAATCCTATTAACATTTTTCTTAGTAATTACTCTTAAAGGCAACTTATATCTACTTTTTACACCATACATAAGACCTTTACACAAATTTTGGATTCAATAACATCATGACACATTGAGCTATGTCCCATATTATGTCAGTCACCCTGTGAGACTTGTTATTGTGTGTGCGTGTTTTAAATAAAAGTCTCTTTAATATCCTTCGCCCTTCGGTACAGTTGAAAATGTTTCCTCAGATAAAGCGAAAAGCATTTAAAAATGTTGTCACAACCGCCGCACCGCACCAAATCTTCAACGGGACGCCTCTTATGAGGATTGCAAATTCTCTAAAGGTTTCCCCGTTGTCGTAGTCGTTGTTGTTATTGTTGTTAATGAAACCACTAAACAAACACATTTACATTTCTTTTGTTGTGAAGGCAAGTTTACATCTATGACCTCCCATGAACACAAACTTGTACCGAATATTGTGTTTTAATGGTCCCAATGTATTTGGGAGCAAGGCAGAACGGTTGAAAGTCAAACCTGAAATAAAGAAGAGCCAACATGTGTAGCAAAACATTGGTGTGTTGTGTGGTCGTTATGGGCATTTAATAGAACTTTTACAATAACGTATTTGTAAGTGTATTTCAAATAATATTTGCTACGCACATATGTGTGTGTGTGTGTGTGTGTGTAGTTCCTAGGAACATATTTGCACAATATCACATTCATACTTTTGGTAAAATACCAAACGCAATATGAAGGGCCTTCATGGAAAGGCCTTTTGCATGAACTTTGGAAAAGAAACCAGAAACCAAGGTCTATTGTTTGATGTGTCCTACTAATTTTGTAAACGTAATTTTTGCTAATACCGACTTCTGCTGAAGTTCAATAAAAAGGACCCAAATTATCTATGTTTCCCGGAATCTCATACAATTCAGGCCAAATAAAATCACATTCACACAAATTTGACCTAAAAATAGGATTGTTTGTAGAATTTGCTATAAATGCAGGCCTTGGAAATCTCAAGCCTGAACTAATTCCCTTTCACCTCTCTTCTTCTTTTTCTTCTTGTCGTTTTACCGGAAGGAATATTCACAATACTATTTGTCGTAATAGGTACGGCACAGATAGCGGCAAACAACACAAAAGTGTCTCATAACAACAATTGTTAACAATTTTTAGGTATTAAGTGGTGAAAGTGTTGTTAACACAAATAAAATGTTCTCTAACAATGGAGGCAATAATATACGCATTAAAGCAATAGTAGCAGCAGCAGCAGCAGCAGCAACAACAACATCAGCACCAGTCGCAATATCACCAATGGCCATATGTTGTACACTCACATACGATTCCAACGACTGACACTGTTTCAGCCAGTGAGTAGTATTGTGTTGGAAAGTACGCCATCACCAACTGCAATAACCGCCACAACAATGCGACGAAATAATTTTGGTCTCTAGGCGATATACTTGTGTGCGTATGTGTGTGGGAATTCTTCGAAATTCCAGCTAGGACAGGAAATATTTTAACAATTGCTGCCAAATTAAATATTCAACTTTAATGTGTTTCATTTCTTTATTACCTAGCGCCTAGCATTGGGTGGATGTTCACGTCGTGGGCATAACTTTTCCATGAAGACCCTGACTTCGAGAACAATGGCAACCAAAATCTTTTTTAGCATAAACAGCACATAAACAAACAATAAACAAAATCTCGTACAAAGGGACCAAACAAATAATAATAACAGCAGCAGCAACAACAACAACAACAACAACAACAGCAACAATAAGAACAACAATAATAATAATGAAACAATAAACAAAAGTTCACAATAAAATATAATCTCAGAGTTTACTAGACTTCCGTTTTATAGTGGTATGTCGTAGGTTCGTTTGTTGTATTGCCCTTTGTTCCCTGGAAATTTATTTCAGCTTTTTTATGAACGTGAAAATACTTACAACTTGCCTGGGAGCGAAGAGTTCTCACACAAAGGCCGATTTGATGAAGTGCATGTTCCACCCGATGTTAAACCCAACGTTAAGTGACATTAAAGTGCATGCACATGGAGTGCATGAGGTTGTCCACACAGACTCACACACACGCCCCATGTTTACCTACACACACACACACACACACACACATACATCAAGAGAATAAAAACAACGTAAATATAAACATCCGGAGGAACAGATGTCTGCATGTGAATAATAAAAGTAAAGAATAAAAGCGAACACAAAAAGGCTCATTATGTCTACTCGATTCCATCGTAATTATTCGCATATAAACGTATGTACATACACCTTCATACGAATGCATTCGTGGGCTGAATGCAGTTCGTTCTCCTTTTCCAACGCTGGTGAATGCAGTTCGAAATTAACAGTGTGAGGGAATCATGTACAGTGTCTAAAAACAAGCGTTATTTTTGGTAAATACGAAATTCCTCAGACTGATATTTTCATTTAAACATACAGTGGAAATTACTACCGGTTGCAAGAAAATATATAATTTTCTTTAAATTTTATTTTTTTTTTTTTGCAAAAAATAAGCCAAAGGAATTGTTAGAAGTTAGAAGACGATAGCAAATTTCACTTTTTTCACATGTTTTAAAATCTAAATATTTTTTTTCTCAGAGAGTTGACTTACAGGTTTGCATTTCATTATAAGAAATACCGATCTTTACCAAAGGTGTAACATACATACAATAACAATCGCCATAAAAACACGAAAAAATATGTAGATTTTAATCTACATAATATAGATTCTAATCCTTAAGAAAGTAGAAAAAAGACATGGAAACATTTTAAACAGTCCATGTTATGGTAACCCCAAACTAAAGGTACTATATGGATAACCGAACAACTGGATTATTAAGTGTAATAGTTAGGCATCCACAATTTCTGACAAAACTGTTCCAAATTTTTGGTTAGGGCTACTGTTAAAAAATCAATAATGCTACTGAGGTTATGAATTGAAGAGATCATTCATTTCGATGTCAGAATAATAATTCGGTATATACACATACCGTTGCTCAAACATTAGATGTAGGCAGTTATTGTTTGTCCAAACATAGTTCACTAAAAAAATAAATAATATTTGTATTTAAATACTTATTTTATTCTTTATGCCAATATGCCCCATGGTGTGGGGGTGATATTTCTAGAAAGAAGTATACATTTGGTCAAGATGCAAAATTAAGATTCTAATTCAAAGATGGGCAATATCGGACCCAATTAAAAATTCTAAGTTTGAAATAAAAAATCAGTAAAGAAAGGTAAAAAGTCGGGCGGTCAACTACCCATAAATAATAAACGTTTATATTGAGAATATATGTGCAGAAGCCCGTATAATTTGAAATCATTTCACGGAGGCATTTGTATGTCCCAACTTTGAGAACGCTTTCAAATTTGTAGCATTTGCTTACAGGCTAAATTTGGTCGAATGTGCCTATGTCCATCCCATTCGGGCTAATAGTATTCAAATTTGACAGATGTACAGGGTTGCTCATATTCGACGGACCTTTGGGCCCTTTGGGCCCATTCCAATCGACGAGGCTTGTCCGCAGGCAACATTCTTTGCGTCAATTGAATTTTGTACGGGAACAAATGCAAATCAATGCGAATAATCCGTTGTAAAGTGGATCGAGCCATGCCCAACTGCTGAGAACGGCGTTTTTGAGATGTCGACTTTTATATGGCCTCTTCGGATTAGAAAGAAACTTACAAACAATTAATGGTGTTCTAAGAAGGCGCACTTCTCACATTTTTTAATGTTTTAAAAGCACGTTGAGTTTTCACAATTGACTTCTTCTGTTGAATGTAAATTTCAACTGTTTCAGAGCGCTCGCGTGGCGTGTATTGGTTCATGGTAAAAATCTGCTTGGACTGACGCTTCAAACGCGGTATGTAATTAAGCGATGTGACATCTCTGTCAAAAGTTATGGCGTTGCCAGATGCAAGTCTGTCAAATTTGAATAATATTAGCCCGAATGGGATGGATATAGGCACATTCGACCAAATAAATAAAAACAACAAAATGAAACGCCTTAACTTTTACACTTTTTATACCCTACACAACAAGGTGGTCAGAGTATTATGTCTTTGTGCATTTGTTTGTAACAGGAAAAAGGAAACGAGATAGACCCATAGTTCCTTTTGATGATCTGCATAGAATCACATTCTGAGTCGATTTATGCATGTCCGTCCGTCCGTCTGTCCATGAATTTTTGTAAACAAAGTACAGTTCGCATTTATTGCCCTATCCAGATGAAATTTTGCACAAATCATTTGTTTGGCCCAAGGACGAACCCTATTGAAATTGGAGATAATCGGTAAAAATTTAGATATAGCTCCCATATATGTATTCGTTCGATTTGCCTTCTATTGTGTACCAAACGTGTAATATCAGCCCGAATAGTATGGCATTTTGCACATACAACCAAATTAGGCCTGAAAATAAGTATGCCAAATGTGATCGAAATCGGTTCAGATATAGCTATAGCTCTTATATATATTGTTCATCCGATTTGTTATTTTTGTCCATCGCAGCCGTAATAGGCATTCTGTAACAACAATATTTGGGGAAATCTATCAAATACAGCTCTGAAATACGTTTGCTAAATTTTATCGAGATCAGCTCAGATTTGCATATAGCTCCCATACATAACTTCGTCCGATTTAGTTTTTGTTGTACACCAAACGTCTAATATTTGTCCAAATGGGATGGAATTTGGCACTTATGACCGAATTGAGTCTAGAAGCTGGTATGTCATATTTGGTGAAGATCGGTTCAGATATAGCTATAGCTCTCATATATACTGTTCATGCGATTTGTTATAATTGTTACCCACAGCCGTAATATACACTCCGTAACAACGACATTCAGGGAAATATATCAAATACAGCTCAGAAATATATTAGCTAAATTTTATCGAGATCGGTTCCGATCCCATATATGTATATTTATCCGATTTCAAATTAATTGAGCACCAAATGGGCAATACAAGTCCGAATTTAAAAGATACAAATGCTTCGGCATATTTAGTCCCTTGATAATCATTGCGTGTATGATTAAATTCTCCCATAAAAACTTTTAATTGTTATGCGGAGCTCTACTAAATTAGTAAAGTGGTGTAGGGTATCTCAAAGTCGGCCCCGCCCGACTTTAAGACTTTCTTTACTGTTTTTTTTTTTTAAATTTTGTTGAATGAAAGCAAAAATTGTCGGAAATAGCATCAAATTTGAGAAAAAATTATCAAATCAAATTATGAACTTCAAACGGCCACGCTGCCCGAATGTTGCTCTGCGGTATTTTGATCCATTCCCGGCGAGGCGCTTACTTGAGGTGATCGACACTTTGGCCATTACCATGGCCGGCCCTTGAGTTCAGGTGGCCAACCGATGGTGCACATTTTCAGCTAACCTCTTTGGCAAGTAAACATGATCATTTTGTTTGTTTACAAACTGCTGGACAACGAATGTTTTCTCATCGCAGAAAACCAAATTTGGCAGTTCACCACTTTCGGCCAAGCGATGCAACTTTTTATCTCTTTTGAGTCTAATTTATTTCTGTTGTTGTGTAAGTTCTTGCATTTTTGGAATATCAGTGGCTTTACCCCGCCCCCATTTTTCAATATTTGGCGAGTGTAATATTGCGATATGTTCAGTTCAGGAGCCATTTTCGGCCACTGCGGCGCGGGTTTCAATCAAGTCGCTTCTTTACTTTTCGAACCATATCTGCTGATGTTGCCGTTTTCTTTCGTCTGCCAAAATGCTTTTGTAAGCTTGTAAAAAATATAATGAGCTGTCACTGGAATAATTTTAACAGCTGCCGGACAAGTGGATTAGAAATGACAGCAGTCTGAAGTTGGTTTCAGTTTTTTCATCTCACCCTGTATATCTGACACTGGTACCAAGTACCATTGTAATGGAGTGCATTTTTGGGCTGCTCGGGACCAAATTGCAGTTGCTGGGAAACTCATAGTTTTGGAATATTTTGGAATGTATGCAAAGGAATATATGACCATTAGGTACTTTTCTCCCACAAATATATAAATAACTCCTATTTGATAGATTTATATAAATTGTGCACCACATACTTCTGCAACGGATTCGTGTGAATACAATGTGCACACATATGCATGTGGGCATAAAATTCCAAACTCATTGTAAGTGCTCTGGAAATAGCGGAAATAAGGACGGGTAGTCATATAGGTCCGTTTGCATTAATATAAATTATCCGCACAAATGTGTGCGTACAAACCTCTTCGCCATGCACGGCGAAGGAATGCGAAGAAGTGAAATTGAAAACAACTGATTTATATTTCCGTTCTCCGTGCGTTGTGTTTACCCCAAGCATCCAATTAAGTTGAAAACTTTTAAATGCTCAACTCTTTCAGTTCTCAGTTGGCAATTCTCTCGTTTGCTTCCACACATATCGTTAAACATTGAATTGACTGTGTGTGTGTGTGTGTGCCAGTGTATGCACATTCCACGCTCCATTAGCTAAAGTTGTGGCGTCATCGCAATGGGCAAGGCTGGAGCACGGATATTAAGCCTTTAATTCGTACATAAAAATACGCAATCCTTTGACGGCAACTTGGCTTGTCTGCAATGCTCTCAATTACCAGAGAGATAGAAGTAAATGTAGTAATTGTGTCTCTCTCTTTGTGTGTGTGTGTCCGTGTGTTCGACACGTATGTGTGAAAACTAAATGTGGTGTGGGGAATGTGAGCTGCGCACAGCGGCGAATGACAAATAATTTACTTACTTCTGTAATACAGTCTGCATATTAAGTCGTGTTGAATTTTAACTTTAATTGCGCGCAAACACCGTTTTGCCATTTCACCAGTTTTCTACATTTGTGCGTTATTTTAATTAACTCATATAAATGCAAATGTAACGCTAGGCCTCGGATGTCCGACATGCGAAAGCCTCGGGGCTGTTATCGGCATCGCCTGTCTCATAGAATGTTTTGAGGTTGATGCTGTCCGCGTTGGATTCTCGTCTGCTGTCGATGTCGGTGACTATGGCATTTGCAAATGAATGGGTTGCTTGGTTTTCTGTTGTATTTTATAATTAAAATGCGATAAAGATGATGCAGATTCTAATTAATATAGTGCTGGTGTTGCTTTTTTGTGCGCAGCTAAAGAGTCATGACCAAAGTGCGAATGTGGCACTTTTGTTTCAGTCCAATGTGCCCCTTCAAAATTAGCTTACCCACATGTGATTTTATCAGCATAAGTAGTAATGATAAAAGACATGTCAGATTCTATGGAATTTTTATAAAAAGGCAATTGAAAATATGTAATTAGCCGCTAAGAATTGAAACATATCTAAACGGGCATGATCTGTTAATTAATGCAATCGTTTATGCAAAGCAAAGGGAAAAAAATATATATAAAATGGAAGGGATTGTCCGTACGTGTTGGAGGTATAATTATGTGCAAAAAGACTAAAAAGGATGCAAGTGGTTAACATAATTTGAATGGTAATTTACCGCCAATAATTTAATCCACTTGACGAAGGTTCTCCCGTTGCTGTCCTTTTATCAGAAATGTCTATTTGCCCAGTATTTGTATGGAAAAATTGAATGCTAGGGGATTAATTTGTTTTACATCAAAAATTCTTATTAGTTATAATAAGACTTTTTTTTAAAAAAAATTGTGGCTGTTTTCAAAACGAAAGGTATATTTCGGAATTACGTGAATTAATGTTTTAAATACTTTTGAGATTCAATTTATATTTCGGTGTATTACCTACTGGTCGCATGGTCGCATTTTTTTCTTCCTTCCAAAACAACTTTCATCCCATAGTGGTGTATACTACAAATACTGAAAAGTTAAGTATGTCTTATATACTTGATATGCTCGACGTCACCATCATACAGAGGCCACAAATGTATATCAAGCCATTTGGAATTACAATCAATTTCAAATATATTTGATAGCGCACTGTGGCGTATACTTAACAACTCATGTCATACTTCCATAACTTATCCGTCACATTGTACAAGGCTCCCCGCCCATTCAAACATTCAAGTCGTTGACAACAAATTATAGTGCCAGAGCACAAAAAACTCTTTAAATGCACCGAACTTTTAGTTTTTACAATCCACCATAACTTGGAGGTTACATTAATTTTGTCATTCAGTTTGTAACTCCTCAAAACCTCATGTAAGACATATGTAAGCATATGTATTCTTCTCAGCAAAATTAGAAGGCTACAGTTTTACACACATGTGTATTCTTTCAGTAGGCAGGTCCAGTTCGAACATTTGCATTATCCATACCACTTTTCCCGATATAACGACACCTTCCGATATTTGTCAAATTTAAATTTTATATATGTAACAACCCATAAATACTACATAATTTATTATTATTAGATGACCATCCCAAATTCCAGGCTTTAACGCTGTTCTAAGCTCTAACCTCATAAAAAATTCCATGTTCCTTAGTTGAGAACTGTAGGACGACTGTAAAATCAAGACAATTGTTAGGGTTTCGTCTATTTTAAACCCCATGGAGGACCATGCAGGACCAATATTTCGAGTTGTTACGTAATTTTTGACCCAATCAAAGTTGTAATACCCCCCACAGCTAATTCTTCGCAAATCTAAACAGCTGAAAATGGTGTAGTTTGAGTTTTCGGCGTTTTTAGCTATTATTTGTGATCGCAATAGATACCAGCCCTTTTTCCCGGTATATTAGGTTGAATATTGAGTGCCGATTATTTTTTTACAAATGTTTTCACCTCAAGGTGGTGTAAGTTATTAAAAATTAGGCGCTGCCGAACTTAACACTGGTTTACTTGTTTTATGTTTTATTGGACTGGATACTGAATTTCCCATAACACAGTGTGGCGTATTTTATTTTAAAATATTTTTTATGCATGAATATGAAAGTATATTTCAAATGATAAACATATTATTTCCTTTTTATGCCCTACACCACAAGGTGGTCAGGATATTATGTCTTTGTGCATTTGTTTGTAACAGGCAAAAGGAAACGAGATAGACCCATAGTTCCTTTTGATGATCTGCATAGAATCATATTCTGAGTCGATTTATGCATGTCCGTCCGGTCGTCCGTCTGTCTGTCCGTCCGTCCATCTGTCCGTCTGTCCATGTATTTTTGTAAACAAAGTACAGTTCGCATTTATTGCCCTATCCAGATGAAATTTTGCACATATCATTTGTTTGGCCCAAGGACGAACCCTATTGAAATTGGAGATAATCGGAAAAAATTTAGATACAGCTCCCATATATATCTTCGTCCGATTTGCCTTTTTTTGTGCACCAAACGTCTAATATTAACACATACAACTAAATTGAGCCTAGAAATAAGTATGCCAAATTTTATCGAGATCGGTTCCGATTTGTATATAGCTCCCATATATATTTTTATCCTATTTCAAATTAATTGTGCATCAAATGGGCAATACAAGACTGAATTTAAAAGGTTCAAATGCTTCAGCATATTTAGTCTTTTGAACTTTAAACTATAATTATAATTGTAGCGTGTATGATTGAACTCTCCCATAAAAACTTTTAATTGTTAAGTGGAGCTCTACTAAATTAGCAAAGTGGTGTAGGGTATCATAAAGTGGGCCCCGCCAGACTTTAAGACTTTCTTTACTGGTTATATATACATACATATATGACTATATAATTTGATCATTTATTGCCTCAAAATCTAACCAGACACCACCATCTGAAATTGGTATGAATTCTTTCTTTTCTAATAAATTGTCACTGCGTGTCTTGGGGTTAGACTTCACATAGAAATTTCTAATTATTTCGACAATGGCAGCATTCGCTTGAGTTGAACCAAAACGCATTCCTTTAATGAAATATAAAAGAAAAACATATGTTGTTAAAAAAAGTTATTATTGGAAATTCTACTTACCCATACAAATACGAGGATCACCAAAGCCCATAAATTTGCCCTGTTCTCGGTATTTCTTAACGCCCCCATTTTCAGTTAGAAATCTTAATGGTTTAAAGTCCTCTGGATCATCATAGTACCGTTCATCGTGATGTATGCTGTAGTAACAAATAAAAGCAGCCTCGACTTTCTCCATTCGAAATTAACTGCCGTTTTTGTTCACAAATTCATATGGCTGAGTGCAGAGTTTGGAGTTAACAGCCACGGGTGGGAACAGACGCAGAGCCTCTGCAAAGAAAAAACATTAGATTGTATTATAACAGCGAGAAATTTCGCTGTAGTGAGATTTTATCTCGGCGAATAACAAGAATACGGACGTATATGTATATGTCATTGGCAATGGATTTTTATACCCTACGCCACATAGTGGCAAGGGTATAATGTCTTTGTGCATTTGTTTGTAACAGGGAGAAAGAAGCGAGATAGACCCATAACTACTTTTGAGGATCTTCATAGAATCACTTTCTGAGTCAATTTATGTACGTCAGTCAGTCCGTCCGTCTGTCCATATATTCTTGTGAACAAAAAGCAGGTCGCATTTTTTATCCGATTGAGATGAAATTTTGCAAACAATCTTTGTTTGGCCCAAGGTCGAACCTTAATTGACCTAATAATAATAATGCTAATTGTTCTATGAAAATGTCAAATGACAAATATAAGATGTCCGAAATAATTTTTTTATTTGACACTTCTTTTCTTTATAGAAACTTTGTATTTCGCAAGAATTAAAGCGGAAGTTAGCAATCCATTAGTTATGTAAAAATATCACAACATGTTACGCATACGCTACAAGGAGCAAGTACAATTTTTTATAGATTGCTATGTATGTAGATGTTACTCACATTATTCCATTTAGCTTATTATATTTGCATTTAACAGAAATTAGACGTAGAATTTAATTTTATTTATTATCCCCATCTATGTAATAATAATAAACCATTTTTTTCTTTGCAGGTAATACATTCTTGGTTCAAATAACACCTTCACCTCATTCTTCATAACAACAATATTCCATTTTAACCGGTAAGATATTCCAAACGGTCTAATGTTTCTCAATTACATCAATTTTGATTTCTCTGTATTTCATTTTTATGATTGTGAAACTATATAAATGCATCTTATAATAAACTCAATTTAGAAGGAATTTTAAAATCCGATCTAAGACAGCGCTTGTTTTCAATCAGTAAGGGCAAAACAGACCACCACCGAGAATTGCAGTCTCCATGGCGTCATGAATAAAACATGGCTACGAAACACTTTCACATTTCTCATCAGAATAGACACACAGTTTTGCAATCAATTCCGAGAATGATTTCTTCGTTCTGTGGTAAACTTCAAATGAGCCAATCAAGGGAATTTCATTACAGCAGCCGATACAAAAGGCAATCCGAGAAGAAATTACATTGGTCTCTTCAGTGGCAGTAGAAGTTTATTGCCATTCATAACCGCAAAATAATTCCAATCTAGAGACGAGTAAAAGTACATGCCGTTTTATAACGCCATACTTTTGTGGGACGCCTAGGCGAATAGGAGACAATATTGGCGTTCGTAGTTAGAGAATAGAACAAAATGAAGCGATGTAAAATACAATAAGTAGATATAAAATAATCGAAGTAAAGTATTGCAAGAAAACACTGAATTGTTAGATTTTACCGATTGTAGTTGTTTTTATAAAAATTCTGGAAAGAAACCATCATTCTTCATTAGTCCTTTGAGTTTTTTGTAAGAAGATGTTCTCCCCCAAAACTCATTTATATAACTCTTTTAAACAAAAGTAAACAAGAATGTCACCACCACCATCTCTTTTCGAAATCGCTATTGTTTTTGTCACTATTCATGGATTATACATGCCATGTTTAAATAAAGGAAAAGGTTAAACAATCTGACCGAAAGTGTATTAGAACACTCCACCATTTGAAATATTACAGGTTTGAAAATAAGTTTTTTGGTGCTGAGGTCCAGCATATGAGCTGCGTACTTTGTTAATGCCATACTAAATAAAAAAGTCAAAAATCATTTAAAATTCCAAATAATGTACTATATGAGGAGTAAACAAAAACCTGGGCCTATATAGACAAGTTGTTACCAAAGGTTGTGGTAATTCAAAATATAGGGAGGTTTCGTTATACGCGTTTTATATTGGATTTTTCAACGTAAAACTCTTTTCGACTGCCATTACGATTGCTATGTGAAATTCTATTAAATTGAAAATGCATTTTTGGTGCACAAATAAATAGGTATATCATTCAAAACAAGTTAAAAAGTATCAGTCAGTTTTGTAGACAAATGTATGGGAGAGGTACGAAGGAGTGCACCAATATTATCCATTTTCACATATGAATGGTTTGTACTAATCGGCTACGCGCTACGCTCAATTTTGAAAAATTGTAAACGCCGATTTTTCACAGTAGACTTTGTATTGGTAGAAATATTAAGATGTGTCAAGTTTGAAAAAACCGGATGATAATTTCACATTGTTTGAACGCTCAGTTATTGGTAGGACCGGTCACATATAGTATTCGGTTTGCGGTGTGATGAGAGGAGGCTTGCTACTGCTGGAGCTTGCCAAAGGATAGCTAGTGATTTTCTAAGATCATCGGTCGTCCCCCGGCTAACAAAAGCGTTAGCCGGGAATATTTTCTTTCAAGACTGGCTCTCATTAAGTTAAGTGGCTGGTAATTAATTTACACAGGTGTTTCGGCTCGCTGTTCCACATGAACTTCGGTTCGCTGTTCCACAGGAGCTTCGGCTCGCTGTTCCACAGGAACTTCGGTTCGATGTTCCACAGGAGCTTCGGCTCGCTGTTCCACAGGAGCTTCGGCTCGCTGTTCCACAGGAGTTTCGGCTCGCTGTTCCACAGGAGTTTCGGCTCGCTGTTCCACAGGGGTTTCGGCTCGCTGTTCCGTTTTATAGTCGAACGATGGTTGTGGAGTAGACGTAGTTATAGAATCGTAGCTAGGCTAGTTACCTCGCCCCTGTAGCCGACCCGAATAACAAAAACCCGAGCTGCCGAGCCCGAACGAGCCCTAATCCATTTATCGTCGGCACTAACAGACAGACGGACAACCCGAGATCGACTCCAAATGTCCTGAAATGGATTTCGTCTAAAGATCGCATGTTTTGGCCGTATCAAATGATAAATATCCTCTGTAGCTATATATCTGAGGTACCTCATTCTATTTTGTTTTCTGATTTTTTAAATGAAAAAAGTATTGAAAATGTAAATGTAACAAGTCAATAGTTTACAATTATAATGCGAATATCAATATTAATGTTCACTGCCATCAAAATGTCAGAAGTGATGTAGACAGTGCACAGTGGTCGAGGTCGTATGGGAACAGCGGCCAAAAATACTTTCAGTGCAGATATCAATATGATTCTTTGGTTATGGTACCTTGATGAGATAAAAATAAAAAATGTGACAAAATGAATATGGTCGATGCATGTTTTGGCATGGTCCCCTTACAACGTACCTCCCGAATAAGGGATATTTGCCCAATTTTTGTTACATTTCTACACTAGATTGTTCTGTTATTTGACATTTTACGTTCTAAAGAGCTGAAAAAATAGTCTTACTGAAAATTATTTGGAACGACCCGCCTTCAGGTAGAGGTAAAGGTACCTCCAAAAATAGAAGTATTTTTTATACAAATAAATTCAAAATTTGATTATTTTTTTGTAAATTAAATAGACAATTTTTTTGTAAACAAAATAAACAATTCAATATACAATTTAATCAAAGTTACTAATGGATATTTATAAATTTCAGTGTTATTCAAGTAAATCAAATGCAGATTTTAATAATATAGATTTTTTTGTTTGGTAACGTTCCCTGTCCCGTTATAAAAGGGTCAGAGCTCAAAAGAAGACGGTTAATAAGATCTGTTTTTGTTGAAACACGAGAATTTTTTCGGGTATGATTTAGTCGAAACTTTTTTATATCTTTGTTTCTAGACTCCACGGCTACCTCCTATAATTCTCCAATCGATACAATGACAAATTTATAATGTCGGGTGCGTGTATTAAAATTTTATGAGCTGTGGGTGGAAGACAGTGCCATGGATATCTATTTGTTAACTCTTTAGCCGTTTTCAGTGCAAAGTCCTTAAATTTTTCGACATTAATATTATGCCCAGAAGACAATGCAGGCAACATTACTGAACACCCCTCAATTATATCCTTATCAATCCCAAACAACAAAAACATATTCTATGTCACTCGCATCATAAACTGACAAAATTGAAGCGAAGTCACTTCAGTATATTGGGCATAACATACAAATCTGACAAAATCTGAAAGTTAAATTAGCACTTCTAGAATCTTAGGACCATTACTAATGGCGT
This sequence comes from Musca domestica, assembly GCF_030504385.1. Classification (NCBI taxonomy): domain Eukaryota; kingdom Metazoa; phylum Arthropoda; class Insecta; order Diptera; family Muscidae; genus Musca; species Musca domestica. Next base: position 308,957 of record NW_026712230.1, on the reverse strand, counting down.
GAAAAAAATCACATTGGAGGATTCAGGGGGGAAAACAATTAAAACTTTAACTGAAATCCAATTTTATTTTCAAAATTAATCTTACAGGCAGCTGAGAACATTCACATCGTCTATATTATACACAACTACTAAACACACAAATTACTGAACAAAAAATAAGTCAATACCTTGCTTTTCAATAATTATGCCAAGAATTGTCATTTTAAAATGTATTTAATTTTGTAAAGCAGATCTATTTTTACTCTTTTTTTCACTGATCCCACTGAAAAAAGCAACTAACTACATTTTCTCTTTTTTTATGCTATTTTTAAAGTGTCCCGTTAGAATGAAGCCAAGATTATTATGTTTTCTAAAAAGCTTAACCTCTTAAGAATCCATGTGTACACATTTGACAATAAATATCTGATTTTCATTTTTTGAATTTTGGCCAATGGCAGCGACCACTGTGCAGTGGCAACTCCGTTTACTGAGCTAGTGACTTCCTATGTGGACAGGCCGCTTTATAAATAAGTAAGAAGGGCGTTAAGTTCGACAAATACGTACTTTATTTGCATCAAAATAATAGCCAAATGAGTTACCTTAAGTTATCAGAAATTTGGAAATTTAATATGATAAATGATAATGTTTATATTTTCCAAACAATGTTTTGTACTTTGCCTGCTATGTATCATTTATTAGTGGTTTGTGAGCCTCCAACCTCAAGCTTTTATTTGTAGTTAAATTTTTGACCATTTTTTTCAAAAATTTTTCGTTGTTGGTATCAGTAACTTTAGCTGTGCCACTGGATTAAAGTTTGTATTCGTAATTAATTCATTTAATTTTAATAAAATTATTTTACCAATTTATTTTGCTTTCTTGTTTGGGTTTAGTCTCTCTTCGAATGGTAAATAACGACTTCTTTTCTTTTGTTCAACGATACAGAGAGTATAAAGCAAAAAAAAAAAAATCTCACGCAATATGAGTTTTGTTAACATTTCTTGTGACTATAACTGAACCTCCATCGTCAAATGTCAAAATTTTCAAAAAAAAAAAATATATATATATATATATATACACATATATTTTTTTATTATTCTTTTTTTGAAAATTTTGACATTTGACGATGGAGGTTCCAGAAGGAGTGGACCGATATATATATATGTATATTACAAGTCAGGTCCACTCCTGTAATGTAATGCAACTATCCGATTGTCTTCAAATTATACACATCACAATATTTTTATTAACCCAAGGTCTTGTGTGAAGATGAAATATATCCTTCACTTCTATATTAATAATATTTCCATTAATACAATATCTGTTATAAAGATGGAAAATACCGGACGATTTCTTCTGGTACCTCGCCCACGTAGGGTTCAAGATTTTGAAAAGCACAACGCTCAAAGAAAGCGTCCAACTCTCTTCAAATTTCGCATATAAAACATTTTTGCTAACACAAGATCTGTGGTGAAGATGATATATATCAGCGATCCCCTTCTGGTACTTCACCCACAAAGGTCAAAATTTCCAATACTTTTATCGGTTATAACTTGCGAAACAAGTCAGCGATTCTTTACATCTTGCTATGTCTAATCATTTCTCTATACCAGAAACCTGAGATGAATATGGAATTTATGATTTCGCATAAAATTGGATATAAATGTTCAATTTTCTTACGAAATAAACCAAAGTTTAAAAAAAACTTGTTATTAATTAACTTTAAGGACAACCATGGCGGGATTTATTCAGATTTTCTTTCAGAGATAAAACGCCACTTTCTTTCAAGAATAATTTCCAAGAAGCTTTAAACACTTCATCATATTATGGACGTATATGAGACTTTCGTTCCGTTTGTAACTCCTTGAAACTTAATCAGCAATAATTTGAAAAGGAGTTAGCATGTCCGAAATGGTATCATCCAAAGAAATAAAGACATGGAACAGTATTTCGAATATATTGTAGATATAAAACGTATAAAAAAATAGTTTTGGATAATTAAGGCTTTTTTCACTTGTTGTACCTTTGACTTCGGAGTTCGATCATTTGTACTCACTTTTAGCCCTTTTTGGCAATACAAGGTGAAAACATAAAGATTTTAATATTGCCACCAGAGGTTATCACGGCCTCATAACAAAGATATCCGAAATGTTGAAAAAAATCAATGAAAACTAACGTCTTTTATAGCATGTGATGTTTTATGTGAAGAAAGGGAAGTGCCGTGCTTTCATTGTGTATTTCGGTTCATGGTTATTTAAGAAAATCTCATGAGCATAAAATAGATAATTTCCGTTCCATTGAAGGAAACGAATAAAAAAGAATGAAAACAACAACTATGGCAACTATAAACCGAATGCTTCGCTTCATGTATTCTGATTTATTCACACACACGTACACACATATAAGGGCGAAAGTGTGGAAAATAGATGGAAATCGACATAAAGTTTAACATGAATTGAGAGAAAAAAGAACTCGTTTCGGAGGGATAGAATCAACAACAACACCAGTAAAAGCAACAATCACAAATAACATCCACAAACTTTGGTTATAAAGCGTTTGATTGCAAAAACCAGATAAATTGCAGATTGGTCTTTGGAGACACATCACCATTCCGTAAAATCCACCAACCCCCGCCAAATCGCCAAAAAGAGAACACACACACACTCACAAATAACAGAGAATTGACGCATCTTTACAATTTCTTTAAGTCATAAAATAAAACTTCCAAAAGAAATACAGACGAGAGCAGCGATGGTGTCATAAACGGCAATGATTACCGGCGGAAGGGGCACTACGAAATAATGAATTCAGAACTATAAAATAAATCCCATGAGTGCAAAGTCAGTCATTATTCATAGTCTGGGTATCCGCTTTATGCTCCATTCCATTAGATCTATCATTGGGTTTCCCACGGAATAAGATTTGCCGTTCAAGGCGACCGACTATTTGTGCGGCTATCAAATGAAATTGTTAATTAAATTATGTGTCTAGGCGATAATGACACCGAAAGCCTGCTACGATGGTGGGCAGATGTTAACAAGGTCTTTTTTGCCTTTTTCCATTTAAAAAAAGATTTAAGGAATTCGAATCAGGTTTGTAGGTTTAAATTTCGGAAATAGGAAAAATCATATGAGCAGAGGTGGGGAATGGGTATATCCAGTAAGTGAAAAAATATAAATACCCAGAATATCAGCACAAACATGTCTAAAAAATTTTGAAGAAAAAAAAACACCATTTCTAGATTTGAGAACTGGGCGTATTGTAATGTTTCGAACTCGAACGTTAAATTTGGTATATGGACAATATCGTTTCAGTTCATTTTTTCTTAAAACGATTCTTGATTTTTTGGAAATGAAATTGAAAATTCAAACATCGTACCATATTTATCAGGTTTGAATTTTTTTTTTTTTTTTTTTTTTTTTGAGAAAATAGTTAATTTCTGGTAAATCAGACTTTTATCAGAATTTGTAAAGCTTCTGTGATCTTTTCCCAAATTCACATACCTCAAGAGTAGTACCAACAAGATATCTTTTGCGAAATTGGCAATATGCCGACACAATTTGCTATCTGAACCCTCTTCTAGTCGGAATTAGGTTGCATCATATTTTGTAAAATATTATAGAAAAATCGGCCTTACAAATTTAACTTGATCAGAAAATTTGTTTTGAAAATATATATTTTACATTGTTTATCGGCTACTATCTGAACACGGGGCGCTTCGCCATACTTTTTATACCTTCCACCATACTATGGAAGGTATATTAAATTTTTCATTCTGTTTGTAACTCTTCAATACTCATGTCAGACCCAACAAAGTATATACATTCTTGATCAGCGTAAAATTCTAAGTCGATTTAGCGATGTCCCTCTCTCTGTCTGTCTATGTGTCTGTGTATCTTTATCTTTCGAACGATTTGAGATAGAAAGCCAAACTTATGCACACATATTTATTTTGCGAGTAGGCAGGTCAAGTTCGTAAATGTGCCATGTAGGTCTACGTTTGATTTTAGCGACATTATTCACCGGAATTACAATTTGACATTTGACGTTTGTATCGGATACTACAGCTTAAGACAGAAAATTGCCTGTGCAGGTTCACGTCTTCGTATAGCCCCCATATAACGGTACCTCCCGATATTCGGTATTTTGATGATTTTAGCGACATTATTCACCGGAATTCAGTCAGTACCTCCCTATATTCAATATTTTGACGATTTTAACTACAATACTCACCGAAATTTTTTGAGATTTCGAATCTGAAGGTCGTAATGGACGCAGCTACAGAAAATTGTTTATACAGGCCCAGTGTTCGGGAGGAGAATGAAAATGCTCGTATGATGCTTGATTCGACACTGAATTTATTTTTTCATAATTCCATCTTAAGTGCTAGTTTACAAAATAATTCTTAACCTTACACACTATCTAGCAACCCTTACTTTCTATTCAAGAATACATATGAATTGGTGATAGACCAACGCGACTCATCTTGCGTACATTGTCTTGCCTGCATATCTCTTGTGGGGGTCATAAAATCTTTATTACATGCTCATTATCTTATGCAGCAGGCAAACACAGCGTTGGGTAGATTATAATTTACAAAAACTATTAAACATAGTCGTACGTAAATAGTTCAATACAAAATTATCACTAAACTGAAGAGTAAATTCTATGTTGAGAAGAATGTAAGTACTTAGCATAAAGTAAACTAAAACTAAATAATATTTAGATAAGCGTGTGAAACACCAATTCCATTTCCACACACATGTTTGAGTCTTTCAAACATTCTGCGGGGGGGCAAAGTGAATAGATGCTACTCTTGTCGGTTTTATGCATCTTCTGATTGAACATATTAGAGCTATTATGCAGGCGGCTACCATGACCATTAGAGATAAGTGCCCGGAGATGTGATGAAAATTCAACCCTTTTAGATTAAGCTGTGAGACATCGATCGTTTTCAACTGAGACTCTATTTCCGCTAGCCTTGCTGAGTGATTTACCACCATCGGCCCTAAAGGCATGACCGAGAAATTAGACAGCCGGTTTATGTCTGCTACGAAAGATGATTTGTCTTCCACGACCTTCTTCGATGCAATATTGAAAGGTGTGGAAATTGTTGCTCCTTTTACCCTTAATGTACATCCTGGCTTCATCGTAATGATGCCTTGACTCGGTAGCTGGACTATTTGCTGTGAATCTCGACTGCAGGATACGTGAGCTGTTGTTGGTTGAAAAACTTTGAACAACCAGCGGTTGTTGGCTTGCAGCTTCGTCCATAGCGATTCCATCTTTGTCTCAGAGAACTGGCATCTCGGTGCATTTAGGGGCTTAAGAGAGTACACCTCACACGAATGGTCATTTGCGTCGACCCATGGCCAATTACCTTCGCAAACATATTCATCGTCAATGTACAGCTGGCACATGTTTAACTCAGCTTGCGTCATTATATGGTAGGCATCCCTGTGGAAATTATATATCAGATAATGTCCCGATGGCTGTGCTACAACTTTCCCACCGTTCAGCCTAATAGGTAGGGGGATGATCCGATGCAGCTGAGACGTGTGTTGCGTGAACAATGGAATATTAGCTGAAACCATCAGTCGGTCCTCAATTAATGCTGCCTTAGCAGTAAGAAGTTTGTATACCGCTCTAATTTGATCATACTTTTTTCCAGGAAATTTGAGGTGTTCAGGCATGTGCTCTCTTATCTTGGTCATTTCTTCCTGAAGTTGTAACGGCGTAATCAAGGCTGGATTGAGCTTCCCATGGTTAATGTCAATAAGCAGGTTTATCATACTCGACTGTACTCTTTCGTTCTCGCGAATTATTGCGTCCAAATCTTTGGTTACCATGAAAAACCGAATCGACTCTCTATAAACGAAGTATGACTCTTCCATAGCCGCCGTTATGTTGTTCATCTGATCCTGTATCTTCTTGAAGTTGGTATTTACATCTTCCATAGTAGTGCGCAGAATATTAATCGTAGATTCCACGACCGAGGTTTGTTTTTGCATCATAAACTTCAGGTTATATTGATTTTCCAATAAGTTTTGCAAGCTTTCTTCTATTTTTTTCCGATCTTCCGCATCCATAGTTCCGAATAGGACGTGCTGGAGTGACCCGATGAACTCTAATGGCGCTCGTTTGGGCCTCCTACTAGTTCTCGAGAACAAGAACTCGTTAGTGTCTTGTAGACTCCGAACCTGCCTCTCCATAGTTCTTAGAATATTGTCGCACTGCGGCTCGAATATCTGCAACTTTACGCATAGTGGCATCATCGTTTTTAACACGGTCTCGCATTTCTCCATGGATTCAAAAAATGGAAGCATATTAAAAACTATGATCATGTTCCATTTCGAGGCTACAACATTCACTGATCCAACCTGGTCCAAATATAGTGCGGTTGACTCCTGCAGCTCCGTGATATTGGTTAAGCTGTCAGCGACCGTAGGTTTTACTTGAGTTAAAGCAAGAAGCAAAAGCACTAAGTAGCCTGCCAGATTGCCGGTTCTCTTTCCATTGGAGCTGTCACGTTTTTCATCAGTTTTTACGCCTTCTAATGGGCACAACTTGTTCACGGATCTCTTTATCAACCCTGCTTGGGTTTTTAAAGTGGCGACTCTTACTAACCCATCCGGTCCTGGATGGACATCTTCGACTTTACCTAACGGCCATCGTCCAGGATGTGTTTCCTCATTCTTAACTATCACCACTTGTCCCCTCTGTATATTCTTCTTTTCGGTTTTCCACTTGTACCGTTGTTGGAGTGTTTCTAGATAGTTTGATTTCCATTGCTTCCAAAAACAATTTTTCATTTTCTGCACTTGCTTCCAACGATCTAGGGCTGTAATCTTGTGTTCGTCGCTCGTTTCTGGATAGCTTATCAAGGGCCTTCCGATTAGAAAATGTCCAGGTGTGAGGACTTCCACCTCGCCAGCATTATCATCCATGTTATAAAGCGGCCTCGAATTTAACACGGCCTCGATCTGATATAAAAGCGTAGACATTTCTTCAAATGTCAATTTACTCTCACCAATAACTCTTCGTAAATGATATTTCATTGATTTAACAGCCGCTTCCCATATTCCTCCGAAGTGGGGACTTGCCGGGGGGATAAAATGCCACTGCACTCCTTCTGTCGCTAATATAGGTGCTAGTGCGTTATTCTCCTTCATGGCGGCTTTTAAATCTCTATCCAAATGTTTAACTGTTCCAACAAAATTTGTGCCGTTGTCAGAATATATATGACTACTTTTACCTCTTCTGGCAAACAAGCGCTTTAGGGCCGCCAGAAATGCTTCTGACGTCAAACTGCTAACCGGTTCCAAATGAATTGCCTTTGTTGTCATGCAAATAAATACCGCAATGTATCCTTTATATGTTTTCTGGCCTCTGCCATTTGAACACTTCATGTATATTGGTCCTGCATAGTCTACACCACAATGTGTAAACGGTGCAGATACATTAACTCTATATTCTGGTAACATTCCCATTAGCTGGCATTGATTTTCTCGTTTATATCGTATACATTTGACGCAACCCCGATTCAGCCGTTTTACGTTGTTTTTCAACCCAATAATCCAAAATTTTCTTTTTAGCAAATGTTCCACTATCCGATTTCCACCATGGAGCGTTTTCACATGTGCGTCCTTGATAATTAGATCACTCAGCTCTGATTTATTGAGTATTATGGGATGTTTACGATTATACGCCAGCGAAGCTAATTGTAATCGACCTCCAACTCTCAACACGCCATTCTCGTCTAAAAAGGGATTTAATGAAGCCAGCTTGTGTTTGTGATCAATCGGCGTATTATTTTTTAGTCTCGTGACAATTTCTGGAAATTCTTGTTGTTGATGGCCTTTTATTAAAAACATTTCTGCAGCTCGTAATTCTTCCACAGTCAAGTAATCTGGAAAGTTTTTTCCGCGTAGCTTTGCGATATATCTGAGCACATACGCTATCACTCGCTTAAGTCGTGTAAACGATGAATAATCTTTTACCATATGATTGAAATAGTTGGGACCGCTGTTCGCATTTGTGACGGCCACATTGACATACACAGGTTCCTTTGTATCCCAGCTCTCTTCATCTCGCATTAACCACGACGGACCATTCCACCAGAGATTATTCTCTGGTAACTTGTCTGCTGATATCCCTCTGGATCCCATGTCTGCCGGATTTTCCTTTGATTTTACATATTGCCATTTGGCTGCTGGTACCCATTGTTGAATCTCCTTCACTCTTGTCCTTATAAATCGATCTTTACTAGAACTATTACGTATCCATGACAGCGCTATCGACGAATCACTCCACATAAATACATTTGCTTCTATTGACAAAATTTTCATAACCTTTGTCATAAGTTTCGCTAATAAATTCGCCGCACACAACTCTAGTTTTGGTAACGTCTTCCTATTTTTAATGGGATTGACTTTGCTTTTAGCTGCTACTAGCTGAACAACTCCATTCACTTTAACATAAACTACGACTGCATAAGCCTTTTCCGATGCATCCGCGAATCCATGCAGTTGTGCTTCAGTTGAGCTGGATACGTGCAACCATCGAGGTATTCGAATCGAAATCAGTGAGTTTAGCTTACTCGTGAACCCTCTCCATTGTTTATTCAGCTCCTCTATTAGTACATTATCCCATCCAATATCCATTACCCATAGTTGTTGAATAAAAAGCTTCGCCGTTATTGTTATTGGTGTTAGCCATCCTAATGGATCGAATATTTTGGCCAAATAGGACAGGGCTTTCCGCTTGGTTATCCGTTGTTCATTGTAAAGTTGCGTTGTAAATCCAAATGTGTCACTTGCTGGATACCATTTCAGCCCCAACGTGTTTAAGCAATCATCTTCTTCTATGTGAAGTACATCATTCTCTCTCTTTGCGTCTATGTTTTTTAGGACATCACTATCGTTCGAAATCCATTTCCGTAGTTTAAATCCATATTTTGCTAGATGTTTATTTATTTTCTCCTGTAATTCTTTACATCTTGAAATAGAATCTGCTCCGGTTAACAAATCGTCCATGTAGAAATCATTTTGTATAATAGCGCCAATGTCTTTATCTTCACATTGAGATCCAATTTCGTCAAGCGTCTTTAACGCCAAAAACGGCGCACACGCCGTACCGTACGTCACTGTCGTTAATCTGTATTGTTCTACTGGACTTTCGCTGCTGGATCTCCACAACACATATTGGTATTCTTGGTCATCTTTATGTACCCAAATTTGTCGGTACATTTTTTCCACGTCTGCACTTATGACGAACTGATGTTTCCGCCATTTTGTAAGGATATCAAAAATATCTCTCTGCAATCTTGGCCCAGCGTAGAGAATATCATTCAAGCTTCTTCCATTTGATGTCTTGGAAGACGCATCAAATACCACTCTTACTTTTGTAGTTATACTGCTTTCTCTGATGACAGCTTGATGGGGAAGGTAGTATTTTCCCCGTATTTCTGGCTCTACTCGTTCCATATGCCCCATACTAATATATTCTTCCATAAACTGTTGGTATTCCATTTTTAGTTCAGGGTTGGCGCATAATTTTTTTTCAATGTTCAAAAATCTTGCCATAGCTCTTTTACGTGAATCTCCTAATTCAACGTCTTCCCTGAAGGGAAGTCTGACCATAAACCGGCCATCATTCGCTAACGATGTTGTTGAGCCATAATTTGATATACAAAAGTCATCCTCTGTCACTGCTTGATTGTCGCTCACCTCCTCTATCTCCCAAAATCTTTCCAGAGTAGTAGTTGCTACAATTTTCTTGCTGCTTCCCTTTTTTTCCGTAGTCGGTCCCGACAGTATCCATCCTAGCTTCGTCCTCTGCGCCAATATACTATCTTTTTTGTGAATACCATCTTGAAGGATTTCGTGGTAGACATCGCTTCCAATCAGCACGTCGATTCTATCTGACGATGTAAAGTCCGGATCTGCTAGCGTAAAATTTTCCCATTTATCTATATCGTATTCACACGTTGGATCCTGCTGAACTGAAGCCAACTCAGGAAGTACGACTGCCTCTATATTCACAGCGAAATCGCTTAAAAATCTGGGTTTCACTTCAATAATAACTTTCGATTTTGCTTTACCGACGACTGCTCCTCCAAGTCCATGCAGTGTTACATCTGTTCTTTGCTTTGGCAACTGCAATATCTGTACGGCTTCCTCGCTGATTGAAGACGCCTGAGCACAAGGATCGATTAATGCTCTCAAGGTGATGTATTCGTTTTGCTTCGATTTTACTCGTATCTGTGCTGTTGCAATTAATACATGATGCATTTCTTTTATTGTGGTAAATGTTGATTTTCCTTTGTTGCCTCCTGAAGCCGATTTTTCAATATGAAGGCTGGTGTGATGTCTGCCATTACACATAAAGCAATTCGTTTTGCTAATGCATCTTCTTGTTGCCTTATGATTTAAACAGTTAGTGCACAGCTCGTTCCGTCTTACCCAATCAATCCTCTCCTTCACTGTTAATGTTTTATACTGCTGACATTGGTGAATCTTGTGCCCAAAACTTTTGCAATAACCGCATTTTATTTGATTTTCTTCGCTGTTTGTTGCTGCCACTTCAAAACTGTATTGTCGCTTGAATCTCTGCTTATCTCCATCATCTATAGACCAAACTGAATTCAAAGTTTGATATCTTTGCTCCAAGAATTTTAGAACGTCCTTGATATCTTGAATTTCCGTACACTTTTGTATTGTCTGTTCATATTGTAAAAGAGTCTCTTTATCCAATTTGCGCACTATTATGTGTGCCAGAATTGGGTATGCATCTCCCAGTTTCAAATTCATGGATTTGATTCCCTCAATGCTCTCTATAGCTGTATCCAATAACTTCTTGATACTGTGCACTGATGATCCATTAATTTTTGGCACATCTAATAGGCTGTCCACATAATGTGTGAATAGAGTCCTTTTATTGTCGTACCTTTTACGTAATGCTTCCAAAGCCCCTTCATATGCTGAACTGGTTAACGGCATGTTTTGAATAATCTGCAGTGCATCCCCCTTCAAAGCTGACCGTAGACGAAACAGCTTCTCTTGATCTGAGGCATTTTTATCTTCGTGCACTAATGTGCGGAATAATTCATAAAATGAGTTCCAATCTTCACGACGTCCACTAAACTCTGGAATTTTTATTTTTTCGACCATTACGGATTTTCTTTGTGCCGCTTCTAAAGATGTCAACAATTCTGTTATTTGCATCTGAGCTTTGTTGAAATCTTCTCCGGACTGTTCCCACTGATCTTCCGTAAAGTCATTTCCTGCACCTTCTCTCGCCATTTCTGATCGAATGTCGAGCAGTCTGTTCATCTGGACTTCCAGTCTCTCAAGCAGTTTTGTTAAATATATCTTGTCTTTCTTGGTTTCGACCAGTTTTATCATAGAATTTAATTCTGCTACGTTAGAATTAAATTGATTTTCTAATGATCTTGCTAGTTTGTTGTGATTTTCATTTGTCACTTCACCAATTTCCATTAATTTGAATGATAACTGCGGTGCATTTAAACTATGTTCTTGTGGACTTGAATCTCCTTGTTGTGGACTTATTTTAACGGTGTGGGATTCTTCTGCTTCTGCATCATTTAAAATCTTCCATATGTCCTCTTTCATCTTTTGTGCAATTTCATACGCTTTCTCCTTATAATACGGGTCATTTTCATTCTTATCGTCCCTTTTTTTGAGTGCCTCATCATTTCTGCAGAATGTTTCCCATTGTTCTAGCACCTTCTTACGCATGTCTGGTATGGTATTACTGCGATATTTCCTACCTCGCGCCGTCTGCAACATAGCATCTAACACTTTGAAGATTGTGTATTGTTGAGAGTACATTTCTTGGCAACTAGGCATTTTGATAAGTCCTTTTAAAAATGTTGTTGTAGTTGATCGATGTTTAATTAATTTTTTTTTGTAGATATTTTTTTTTTTTGTTTGCGATTGTTGATCAATGTTGTTGTTGAGTTTTGTAGATTGTTATATTGTGGTTGGTGAGTTGTTTAACTGCTGTTACCACACTTGATGTTGATGTTGTTAAAGTTGTTTGTTCCTAATGTTGAATAGTTTTTGATTGTTGTTGATTCGATTTTTGATGTTTGCTAGTTCCTTCACTTTCGCTAAAGTGAGCGCTCGATGGACCAAATGTTCGGGAGGAGAATGAAAATGCTCGTATGATGCTTGATTCGACACTGAATTTATTTTTTCATAATTCCATCTTAAGTGCTAGTTTACAAAATAATTCTTAACCTTACACACTATCTAGCAACCCTTACTTTCTATTCAAGAATACATATGAATTGGTGATAGACCAACGCGACTCATCTTGCGTACATTGTCTTGCCTGCATATCTCTTGTGGGGGTCATAAAATCTTTATTACATGCTCATTATCTTATGCAGCAGGCAAACACAGCGTTGGGTAGATTATAATTTACAAAAACTATTAAACATAGTCGTACGTAAATAGTTCAATACAAAATTATCACTAAACTGAAGAGTAAATTCTATGTTGAGAAGAATGTAAGTACTTAGCATAAAGTAAACTAAAACTAAATAATATTTAGATAAGCGTGTGAAACACCAATTCCATTTCCACACACATGTTTGAGTCTTTCAAACACCCAGGTCTTCGTATTTTGATGGTTTTAGCTACATAATTCACCGTTTATTTCAAGTTTCGAATTTGAATATGGTAACGGCTTATGACAAACAATGCCTATGTAGGTCGACGTCGAATAGACCCCAATATATATCCGTTATATCGCTATTCGCTATTTTTAACATTTTATCAAAATTTTTAACGGATTTTATTTTTTGAAAATTCCCAAATTCGTTCCGAATGGTGGGGGGTATTCAAAGTTCGGCCCGGCGGAACTTACTGTTTTTTAAATGCATTCAATATATTATACAGGAATACATGAAAAATAAAACTGTTTCAAGAATTCAAAAAAAAAAAAAAATGCAACAAAGTCAAACGCCATAGTTTTTACATTTTTTTTTTTTTTAATTTCATTGAATGAAAACAAAAAATGTCGGAAATAGCATCAAATTTTAGAATAAGTTTAGACTTGGTCGAATTAGTCACCTTTGGCACGAAATGTTTGCGTGTCCAAGGCTTTAATACACCCTCCAGAATATTTTAGCGATAATATACGGCATTTATTCTGATGCCACGGTCGATTAATACGAGCGGAGAGTGACCATCGGATGTTATGGCGGCCCACACCATCACCATGGCTATTTTCTTTCTGTTGCGGTGTAAAATCTTGCATTTTTTGGAATTTCAATGGCTTTATCCCGAGCTCATTTTTCAATATTTGCCGAATGGAATATTACGATATGTTTAGCTCACGAGCCATTTTTCGGCCACCGTGACAAGGGTTTCGATCAAGTCGCTTCTTCACTGTTCGAACCACTTCTGCTGATGGTGCTTTTTGCATCCGTCCACTTGCTTGACTTCGGACTACGCTAGCCCCTTGTGGTTTTCCAGCAAAATATAAAGAAATCACACTATCGCACTTGAATTCCATAACGAATAACTTTTTTTCTGGAAAATTCTCACCAAAATGCGTTTGTACGCTTGTAAATAATATGATGAGCTGTCACTGGAATAATTTTAACGTCTGTCGGACGAGTGGGTTGGAAATGATAGCAGTGTGAAGTTGGTTGCAGTTTTTCATCTCACCCTGTATGTGCATATAAAATCTAAATTTTTGCGAGGTACCTCCGATTCTGATGCCAAATCTCCAGTTCCAAGTCTAATTTCAAAAATTTATATGGCCTATGTTACTTTCAGACCGGAAATTTTCAGAAAAAAATCTATTTAGCGGTTTTTGAGTCTATAAATTACAAACAAACAATCAAATTACAAAAATTTTCCTCTTTTATAGATAAATATAGATTGCAAGTAAAAATCTTACTACGCCTTAGATATATCACATACAATATGTTAGATTGTTAATCAATTTAATATGTGTCTTCCTTGAGATTAAGAACGTACTTAGCGATAAGAAAAAAAATCATTGCTGTATTTGAAATGTCCTTTCGTTACTTTAATGAGTCACAGAAGTGTGGTATGCAAATGAATGTTGGTCTATGATTGTATTCAAATACAATGACATTTATTACTTAATTTATATTCCATTTTTTCCGTGAGCAATGACACCAAATTGTATTGCAGTAAATGTTATAAATCATACACAGCTTTGGTTCATTTGAAGCATGCCAATCGGACCATTTTCAAGTCCACTACAGCTACAAACAAATTCATAAGCAATATTCAAGTGACAGTAGTTGAAAATCGTAGCAATTGAAACTTCATACAATTAATTTGTTCGTTTTAAACTTAATTTAATTTAATTTAAGTAGAATAGTCATTTGAATCGGAAAGAAATAAATCAGTAAAAATATTATCAGTTGCAAATTAAAATTTAATTTGCAAATGGCTATCAAATCGTGGTATCACCAAGTTTTTGCTGCATGGAACTGAAATTTAAGATAAACCTTAAAACTGCATTTTTTTATTTTATTTGCTTTGAAAACAACTCAGTGATTTCACTTTTCCAATTTTCTCGTTTGCCAGAAAAAAAACAATGTTCCCAAAATCACACAGATGGTAAGAATGATATTCCTGTTTTCGTTATTTTTTAATCTTTATTTTGTTTCAATTCATTTCGTCGTTTATGCCATATACATTTTTTTTGTTCTCCGTATTCGACAACACTTTTATTATGCCTCATATTTTCCGGTTTTAAGCATCTGCTTGTTTGTTGTTTTGTTGCCGATAACAAACAGCCACATGGACCCAATCCAGGTTGGCAATAATGTGGTTTCTTTAACAACAGGAGCACGACAGAACCACAAATGGGGACGTCCTTCGTTGAAAATAAAATTCGAAAAAAAAAAGAAATAATAAAACAAACTGTGGCACTTTTGGAAGTGTCATTAAAACCCATTATAACCCAGCAAACACCAAGTGCTGCTGTCGCCATTGCGACGATTGTTCATTTTTTGTTCGCATGGCCTTTTATTTTATTTATTTCGCCAGGTTTTTATGACAATTGAAAAATCATAAAATTTAATTGCACTTGAGTAGCAATTCACAACGAATTGTTAAGGAGCAAATGTGGTACTGGTGGGTATGCTCGCTCGACAAATACGGCCGCCAATGAAAAGGTACTATTATTTCAAGTACCCAGTAGCCAATATATGAACAAATACACACATTTAACACAAGGACATAGGTGTGTGTGTGTGTGTGTCCGTATGAATATGGGAATTTATGAATATGTATATATTATTTATTCAAATTAACATTCACACACGCACAAACCCAAGCTGTTATTAGGTTGTCACGTACGGATTTCATAGTTGTGCTTTTTTATGTTAGCGAGTGGAATGTGAGGAATAGCGTAACAGGTGTAATAAATGGTACTCAATAAGGGTTACAAGTCATCGATACTCGATTGGCTCAAAATGGAAACTGAGCGTCTACGCAGTGCGATGAGCGGACGAAGTTTTGAGGTCAATACACTTAAACAAACTGAAGTGTGGCACTGTATATCGAGTACCACAATAAATGGACTGATATGTTTCATTTTCATACTTGCCTAATATGGACAAAAATATTATGATGAACAATTTTTTTTTTAATTTTTTAATCTTTCAAGAAGGCGTAGACCAACACTTTCCATTTTTACATCTAATCTTAGTCTTATCTAATTATGTTTTCATACCTTCGGCCATTTGTATGTAATTTAATACGGGCAAATGTGCTTACTCGAAATAACAGTTTCAGACCCTGGATCTCATTGGGCGAGATCCATACGAGATCCGTCCTTCTGTCTGTTTGACTCGAAGCCGGTATATGATTTTTGCACAAAATAATATTTGTACAAAATTTACATCAAGTTCGAAGATGGGCAATATTCCCCACAACATTTTTAAAGAAAATAATTTACCTTATGAATGTCAAAATTTGGACATCTTAATATTTAATTCAGCCTGATGAAAATTGACAAAATCGGTTCACTCATTCTAATACCTCCCTTACAAAGTGTGGCAAAATAAATATATTTAAGCTTCTTAATAGGTTTCAGAAGAAACCACCTTATACAATTAATGTCCATAGATCAAAGCATTCAGAGTGTCAAAACGACGAAATCGCACCCGTCCCGTTTCTTGTGGTAATCCAGGGTAATTCATTTTTCTGTTTCAGCCCTTTTTCGAATTCCAATTAGTATCGCCAACACGAAAGAGAGCGGAAACATTATTTATGCAACTGGGTTTCTGGAAAAACTATGCATTGGGAAAATATGAAAAATCACTTCAATTGTTGTAAGCAATCACGTATAATTGCACTTAATATAAATTCCTTTCTTCGCATTCGAAATAGCGAGCATTTGCTAGTTTTTGAATATTTTAACATTTGGTTTTAACTTTTTTAAGCAGTGCTATTGAATTTTGAAAACCCACTTTTGTTCGATTTCTTCCATTTTCTCTCATTTAATTGCATCAGAAAAACTGGGCATTAATATGAATTTTGTTTCTCTAAAATATCTCTATTCAAAACAAGTAAAAACACATTAAGTTCGACCGGTCCGAACGTTAATACCCTACAACATTGGTTAAAGAAAATATCCAATGAACTAGAATTCATTATGAATTACAAATACCAATTTTTGGACAAATCCGTGGAAAGATGTGGCAAAAATGGTAAAAACACTGAATATCGTAAAAATACAAAAATCATCTATGGCGGCTATACCAAAACGTGAACCGATATATCTCATTTTCAATACCAATCATCCTAGACACAATACAAATTGTTGTGCCAAATTGTGAAGGTATACGTCAAATAATGTTGGCTGTATCGTGATTTCAAGAGACAAACAGACGGCCATCGTTAAATCGTTTATGAATAAATAAAGCTTACGGGGTCTACTACGAATATTTAGGCATGTTACAAACGGAATGACGATACTCCTTTTCAAGGTGTAGGGTATAAAAAAGTTTTATTAACAAACATTTGGATCTTGAAAAAGGTTTAGTTAGTTTCTTCAAAGCAATATTATCGTTTATAGATTGTGGGCTGGCTGGGGTATTACAGCAACACATTTAAATATATAATTTTTAACTCATCGATATTCATTTCATTATTTTTCTTGCAAAATAAACTATGTTCCGTTGCTGTGGTAAACCCTGATATTCGAAAAGGAGAAAACGAAAGGACGTGCAAAGTGCCCCATACTGGTAATAGGATGCAAACAATTTCTACATAAAGCAATTGATTGCGTGCACTTTTTCCGTTTCCGGCATATAATGAATGGGTAAACAAATCATATTATTTGCGGTTTGTTCCATGTAAAAGAACACGATTGCCCAAGCCCTAGAAGAATTTATATTAGCTTCAACCCAATCAAATTAAATCTGTAAAAAACTCAAAATTCTGTATAAATCATGTAAATGTGTGGTTTGTAGATTTTCCCAGATAAAGTCACTACTAATTAAAAAAAAAAAGAAACTCAGATGCTATTCATCGCATACACAAGCTGGTTACAACACTTTACTTTACATGCATGTCTAAATTATTATTTATATGAAAATAATAAAATATATCTCAACTCACATTGTAAGGAAATAAAATATATATTTACAACATTCGAAAAATTCGTTATATTTTGCATTGCGTGTTTTCAATCCGACATTCCGAATATAAAGTTACAATTTTAATTTATGGGTCACCGAAGCGTTATCAAGTTTTTTGAAGTAAAACATTTTTAAAGAAATTTGGGCAATTGAAAATAAAGAAGTAAAAAAGTATCAGTCAGTCAGCTAATGTTAGATTAATTAAATATATTACGACTTCTGTTATGATTATTCAAACGATTGACCCTCTGTGGAGTAGGTTCCGAAGGAATGGGCCAGTATTGTCCATTTCATATCGGACCCAAATAAATCTATGTATATAAAAGAAAGCTGTATTAGTTACTACGATTATAACCGCTGGTCTGATTTTAACGATTCAGACAAATTCGGAATTGTTCCTCGGAAGAAAATAATAAATATGTGAAATTTGAAAATTTTCATTTTGACTTTTGTTTTATATTCCATAATTTTTTCCATTTTGACTTACTATTTTCGAATGTACATTTGTAGTGATATTTTCTTTTTGAATTCGAATATGATGTGTAGTCTTTTTAGGGTAGTACATATAAAGCGACAACGGACAAAACTGTTATTCATAGATTTTATGCACTTATTGGGTAAGTGAAACTATAGGAATAATATCATTTCAGAAGAGGATACAAAAAAAGAATTAGTTTCACCATATAAAAAAGAGTTATGTTAGTTGCTGCGATTATAACTTAACTGCGCTTATAACTTAAGAAAGCCTCATACAATTTCGAAATGGTATCTTGACAAAAAACATCGCGTAAAAATATGCCAATAAAAATGTGAATGAAACAAATGTTTTTGGCGTAACTTTTTTCAATTCGACTACTATATTGAATTGTACATTTTTTATAGTTTTGAATTCTGAATGAATAATATTAAAAATAAAATAAAAGCGCAATAGGATGTTAAATGGCGATCTTTCATGTCTAAAATTGGCATCTACCTTTCAACTCCAGGATCTACATCGTGCTTCAGCTGGAAGATGCGAACACTTTTTAAAAAACAACCAGTAAAGAGAGCCTTAAAGTTGGGCGGGGCCGACTTTATAATGCCCTTCACCACTTTGCTAATTTAGTAGAGCTCCACATAACGCTATGATTATAATTATAATTTAAAGTTCAAAGGAATAAAATATGCGAAAGCATTTGTATGTTTTAAATTCGTACTTGGTGCACAATTAATTTGAAATCAGATAAAGATATATATGGGAGCTATATCCAAATCTGAACCGATATCGATAAAATTTAGCAATGACATTTCTGAGCTGTATTTGATATATTCCCTTGAATATCGTTGTTACAGAGTGCATGTTACGGCTGTGGGTAACAAATACAACAAATCGGATGAACAATATATATCGGAGCTATAGCAATATCTGAACCGATCTTCACCAAATTTGCCACACTACCTTGTAGACTCAATTCGGTCGTATGTGCCTAATTCCATCCCATTTGGGCAAATATTAGACATTTGGTATTACACGTTTGGTGCACAATAAATGACAAATCCGACGAAGATCTCCAATTTCAATAGGGTTCGTCCTTGAGTCAAGCAAATGTTGTTTAGAAAATTTCATCTCAATCGGATAATAAATGCGACCTGCATTTTGTTCACAAGAATACATGGACAGACGGACTGACATACATAAATCAACTCAGAAAGTGATTCTATTGATATCCTCAAAAGTAACTATGGGCCTATCTCGCTTCCTTCTCCATGTTACAAAGAAATGACCGAAAAAACGTTATGGGGATCATACATCTTTCATATGAAAATAATCCGTCCAATGAGAAATCAAAATGCAATATTCATTGGGACTGCAATCAGTGAACTACCGAATATAACGAGTACAAAAAGGATTTCCATACTTTCCTTCCAGAAATTCTTCCAAACTTTCAAAATATCTTGAATCGCTTTTGCAGGTCATGATGAGTCATAACCTCCGTACAAGGACACAACCCGATTTAAAATATATTTTACATTTTAACCATATTTTTCATATTAATTTCGGCAAATGTTGGTAATTTGAGTTGAAACCATGCTTGGAAAAACTGATCACGTTTTGGTATAACCATCATATTAAGCTATTTTCGGTGTCTTGGCCACTTTTTTCATTTTTTTGCTTCTTTGTTTCTAAAGGATAGAGAACCCCCTATCATAATATTTTCCATTTTCGGAGTAGAGTCCGTCTTGGTTTTGACCACTTTCATCAATTGGCTTGGCTAAAACAATTTAGGCTACTCTGGGGTAGAGAACGAACGATTTTATAGATAACTGTCCACATGGGTATTTTTATACCCTACACCACAAGGTGGTCAGGGTATTATGTCTTTGTGCATTTGTTTGTAACAGGACAAAGGAAACGAGATAGACCCATAGTTCCTTTTGATGATCTACATAGAATCACATTCTGAGTCGATTTATGCGTGTCCGTCCGTCTGTCTGTCCATGTATTTTTGTAAACAAATTACAGTTCGCATTTATTGCCCTATCCAGATGAAATTTTGCTCAAATCATTTGCTTGGCCCAAGGACGAACTCTATTGAAATTGGAGATAATCGGTCAAAATTTAGATGTAGCTCCCATATATATCTTCGTCCGATTTGCCTTTTATTGTGCACCAAACGTGTAATATCAACCCGAATAGTATGGAATTTTGCACATACAACCAAATTAGGACTGAAAATAAGTATGCCAAATTTGATCGAAATCGGTTTAGATATAGCTATAGCTCCCACATATATTGTTCATCCGATTTATTATTTTTGTCGTGATATGCACTCTGTAACAACAATATTTGGGGAAATCTATGAAATACAGCTCAGAAATACGTTTGCTAAATTTTATCGAGATCAGCACAGATTTGCATATAGCTCCCATATATAACTTCGTCCGATTTACCTTTTATTGTACACCAAACGTCTAATATTTGTCCAAATGGGATGGAATTTGGCACTTACGGCCGAATTGAGTCTAGAAGCTAGTATGTCAGACATAGCTATTGCTCCCATATATACTGTTCATCCGATTTGTTATAATTGTTACCCACAGCCGTATTATACACTCCGTAACAACGATATTCAGGGAAATATATCAAATACAGCTCAGAAATATATTTGTTAAATTTTATCGAGATCGGTTCCGATTTGGATATAGCTCTCATATATATCTTTATCCGATTTCAAATTAATTGTGCACCAAATGGGAAATACATAGTTCCTTGAACTTTAAACTATAATTATAATTATAGCGTGTATGTTTGAATTCTCCCATAAAAACTTTTAATTGTTATGCAGAGCTCTAGTAAATTAGTAAAGTGGTGTAGGGTATCATAAAGTCGGCCCCGCCCGACTTTAAGACTTTCTTTACTGATTTAAGTATAGTTCCCACAGTGTGGCCAGAAAAGAAAATTTTGTAATTTATTGATTTGTATTCCCCAAGAGAATATTGGTTGGAAACGTAGATTTGGGATGTACGCCTATATGAAATAAACTCAGAAATGTCAATCGGAAATTGTGGCAGAAAAGTACGAGTATTAGAAAGTAACACGGGACCGAACATTTGTTTAATCGTCATTAAATTATGCTATGATAAAAAATATGGACTTTATTGAGTATCGAACGCAAAATTTAAATGACAAAAAATTAATTTCATTCTTATGGTAATGAGCGTAAAAGAGTAATTATCTTTGACTATTCTGAAATCATTCTGCCCCTAATTCTGAGGTGGACAGAGCTAAATACCTTGGAGCACGTTATTCTAAACGTTGGAAATTCAAATTACAGCTAATTTGAATAGATAACATTCCTAAGCTCTTGAGTTTAGTTTTTACATGGCGCTATTATAGATGTTTTATATCATATAGGTTTCTAACACTCAAATTAAAGCATGTTGCTGAAAATAAGATCAGGCTATTCAAAAAATCTGAAACCGACGGTAGGGTTTATTTATATTTAGAAACTACTATGGAGTCATTACGGTTCCGATATATATATATATAGATATAGTGGACCGAAGTATTCCATTTTCACTCTTAATATAATATCATAAATTCCGATAAATTCAATATTCATATCAGGTTTCTGGTTGAGAGAAATACTTAGATGTAGCAAGTTCTAAATAATCGCTGACTTGTTTTGCTAGTTATGACCGATATAAGTATTGAAAATTGTGACCATTTGTGGGTGGGTAAGAAAGGGTTGGCAGATATATAACATCTTCACAACAGATCTTGCGTTACCAAAAATGTTTTTATGTGAGAAATTTGAAGAGAGTTTTATGCTTATTTCGCGTTTTGTTTTTCAAAACTTTTGAGCTCTTTGCGGGAGAGGTACCAGAAGGAAATATCCAACCTTCACAGCACATCTTGTGTTAGTAGAAATAATGGGATGTCTGAAATTTGAAGAGTATCGGATGTTTATTTCGGATTCAATGCTCGTTTTAGTTATTCAAAATTTGGACCCTTTGTGGAGCGGTACCAGAAGGAAAGGACCGATCTCTCCTATTTTTATTAGAGACTTTGTGTTGATAGAAATATTGAGATGTGGCAAGTTTAAATGGAATCGGACATTAATTTCGCGTTTTATGTGCTTCTTGAAAATTCAAAATTTTGAGCGTTTGTGGAGGAGGTACCACAAGGAATGGACCGATATATTCCATCTTCACACCAGATGCTGTGTTAATAAAAGTTTTGTGATGTGTGAAATTTGAATACAATCGGTCTCTTCATTCTTATTTATAAGAGACAAAATTATTTAAAATTTTGACGTTTTGTGTGGGAGGTACTTGATAGAGTGGACCGCTATTGTCCATCTTCGTACTCGATATAAGTTTGCTAATAATATAACGATGTAGCAAATGTTGGCCCAATTTGGATACTCCCATCGAGAGTTATCGTGCGCACCAGCCAGACCAACGGTTAAAGCTTTGAACACTCAGCCATCGGTGATACTTCTAGAATTCTTGTTTGTAAAACGGTATTGATGGCTCTAGTTTAAGATATAGCCCAACAAAACGGTCCTTCCTGATTTTCGATATTATCAGTATTGTATCTATAATTTCTAACTGAATGAACTGTAAAAATTAACAAGTAAAAACGTCGTACTGTCTAGGTCTACAATTTGGTATGGCCCACATACAGCGGTATCTTATAATATTCAGCCCCAACTATTGTCTTAATTTGCACTTCATGCATTCGTTTTGCATTTTGACTTAAATTCCAAGAAATGAGCACATACACCCTATCTTTATTATTTAATTTATTTCTTAAACTAAAAGTTCAATACATACACACGTTTATAAGTTTGCAGTTAAAAACAAATACATACATACATACATATATGTTATGTCAGCACTATTGATACAAGATTTTTATTGGAAACAAATATGTGCAAATATGTAAAGAGATGTATGGTGAAGCAATAAAATGGACCTTAATGTCTAATATTATACAAAATAGCCCATCTTATAGTTGCGTACTTTTGTTTTTATGGGATTTGAGTTTCATATTAATATACATTTTATGATCTTTACCAATTTTGGTTATTTGAACAGGAGAAAAAATGACAGAGACGGTACTATTGTTTATGGAAATTTCCTCATTATTTCATTATTAAATAGATTATTTGTGAACTAAAACGTATTTTACTACCTGTAACTGTGCTCTTAAAATTCGGTTTCGGTGTAACACTAAATGAACCTTGATTTTTATAGTTTTTTTCAAAGAAATTTTTATTAAAGAGCGATGACTTCAGACTATTCTCATATTGTGATAGAATTATTTTAGAATAAAACTTTATTATTTTAGAAAATGAAATGAAAAACTTTTGCCGGTGCTGTGAAAACTATTTGAGTCCGTTTAAAACTTTGTTAAATTTTACTATTGGTGTACAATTCAATACAACCTCAAAATTGCAGCCAAATTGTTTGGCCACAACGAATAATGAAAAACTTATATAGCGATCACCTCCTATATATTCTGGTTTGAACTTGATATCCATGCAAAATTGGAAGTATGTTATCTCTATTTGTTTTCGGCATCCTAAAATGTTTAAGAATGAATTTATGGATGTACTGTAGTTTAACTGTACATTTTTGTTAATTTGGATTTAAATAGAATTATCACCAGCATTGAGACAGTTTTTACCCGTTAGTAGCAAAGGCTACAGTCGAGCGGGGCCGAACGTTGAATACCCTACAACACTATAATAAACGATACAGTTTATATAGGCGAGATGCTCGAAAGAATTCCACAATATATTGTGACAAATAATAAAAGAAAACCATCAGGTTTCGTTCTCTAATTTTCGAATAATAGCAACTTAAACTAATTTGCTCAGTTCCAATTTATTGGTAGATGTTTCACTTAAATAGTCTTCCTGATCTGGAACCAACATTCAACAAATGTTCAACGAAATCAGCGTTAACGAAATAGTCAGAAGTGCGTTTTTCCTGTATTTGTGAATTCTCCAAAAAGTCATTGGATTAACATTTTCGTATTTTGTTTACAAAAGTTGGCAAACTATTTCACACATTGAATATTTTTGGATGGCCATCCAAAACTGCTTGACTTTTGCAATGTCCGGTAACCCCCATTCAAATGTGCGTGAGGATCGGGCGATAATTACGACCTGCTGACAATTTTTTTGTTTTTTTGATCCATTTCAACCCCTAACTATATGGCGATCATCTCCTAAAAGAGTAGGCTTCTATTCTGACCCTCATCTTATCCACATGCAAAAGGATCGGCCTATAAATGCGATCTGTATATGATATCCTTATATCCTAACTACTTAGTTTTGTTAGCTGTAGAAATATTACCAAATGTTTAATTCAAAATGAAAATATGCCAAAAATATGACAAAATTGAAAAAATATGAGAAAATGTTACAAAATCAATATTTTCATCTTTAGAGAGATATTTTTTAGATGTTTTTTCTTTCCTGCCAAGAAACCATTCTGAATTAATGAGAACTGTCGAAATCAGTTCAGCCGTTCTCGACATGAGAGATAGACATATATATCGCACATATTTTGCTATATATCCGATTTGTTGGATGTTAACATCAATGTAAAGATCAGAAGTAACCTTGTCATGGTCCATTTCAACCCCTAAACATTTGGCGATCATCTCCAAAATAATAGGCTTCTATTCTGACCCTAACCCCACCTTCGTGCAAAATTTCGTTTGGATCGGGCCATAATTGCGACCTGTAGCGTGCTCGGCGAGCTAGGACGATCCATATATACTTTTCTATATGGGAAACCAATATTTCGAGGTGTTACATAAATTCTGGTCCAATCAAACTTATAATACCCCCAACATATAATGTTGTAGGATATAAAAAGGCTGATGACTTTAGCAATTAGGTAGATCATATATTAACCCATATAATAAAAAACTAACCTATAAATAAATTGCTTTTCCATTGAGCCACAGAACAATAAAAACATCTCCGCCGCAGTTTAATTTTTGTTTAGATTTCAGGTAGCACGTTTGCGATGAAATTAGGAGTAGATGTCATCAGTTTCGATCCTAAATATTGTATATAGTACTGATACGTTACATAGAAATCCTATAATTACCATTGAAAGAATACTCATTTGTGCATTGAAAGTCAACACATTTAATATCAAACTATATTTGTATCGCTTGATGTCGCCAAAAATATTCTGAGGTTGCATTTCATTAATTAAACAAAGTTTGAAACCAAATTAATATCATAGTTAGCCAATCGAATAACAAAAAACTTTTTCATATTTTAATACTCCACTCCTCAACTAATTTTGGCACCATATTTATGCCAAACCGAACAAAGTAAAAAACAAACAATGAGTCCTTGGGCGAATCTGTGTTACAAACAAACCCCAACGTCTGCATTTCCAAAATAAAATAATGGTTTGAGGGATACGGCATATATAAGTCACCAATCAATGGATTCACTTCACTAACCAAAAGGATAACGACCAGTGGCAACACACCAGCATCCCCATCCAAATTTTTTTTTTTTTTTTTTGGTTTTTATTATTTGCTGCATTAAAGGTATGCTGTTGTAAATATTGTGGTATGGGTATTTTAGCTGTTGTTGTTATTGGTATATTTTGGCATAACAATATTGGCCTCTGGCCATTTTATGGCTCATAAGTAAACATACCGAAAATTCAGAGAAATAATTAATATGATATGCAGCAATAAACAGTTTATTTTCTCCATCAAATTCGGGTGTTAATGGAAGGGGAAGTCACATAAAACCCTCCTCCCTCTTTAGAGCCGGGCACTGATACATGGGTAATAATTGACCCAAACACCGATGGAAAAACGAAGCAGGGTAATCATTATATTCGCCCAACACAACACTTATGCGCACTTCATAACAGGAAGAGGATTTTAGTGAGAAATGGTGTAAATGAGACGAAGCGTGATGTTAAAGTTTGTTTACAATAGGATCTGTGGTCTTTGCGGCTTTCGGTCATTTCTTGAAATGAAGGCTTTCGATTTCTTTGTTGTAGTCGATTATTATGCCTCGCAGGTGAAATAAATTATTATTTATTACCGCTATTTATTTTATTGGATATTATGTTGTTTGTTGTTATTGTTGTTAATGGTTATTGCAATAAATGGTCAAACTGTTGAAAGAACGATTTTAGGGAATATTTTCTTGTGAAAACATTTACAAAGAGTTATTTTACAGATCATTGAATTAGTTTAGTAATAGGAGAATTATGCTTGTCTCATCGCTTTGAATGCAGTTGAGTAGAATCTTGCAATAGTTGACATAAAAGTGAAATTTTTTTATCGTTTGAATATGCGAAACCGCATTTAATATAATTTACTTCTTTACAAGTTCAAGTTTTACCTACAAAAATTTTAGGAAAGCATAGCGGTCCACGTTTTCGTATAGGCTATTTGCTATTTTGATGATCTTAGGCACATTTTCTGTCGGATTTGTTTAACATTTGGCAATTGCAGTTCGTATTGGATACTAACACCGGTGTCAGAACATTGTTTACATTAGTCAACGGTTTCTGTAACGGTTACGGCAATGGTGCCGCCTAATATTCGGTATTTTCATGAATTTAGACACATTTTTTAAAGGAATTGTTTCAAATTTGGTGTTTGAAATTCGCAATCAATAACAACTGCTGTAGAAGGATAATTGACTATGTGGGTTCACGTTTTGGTAGAGCTCACATGACGGTACCAACTGCATTCCACAATCGATTTCACTAACATTTGCAGTTTAAAATGGAACTTGTTCAAATATTAAATCGAAATACTTCTTATATCCTACACCACAAGGTGATCAGCGTATTATGTCTTTGTGCATTTGTTTGTAATAGGCAGAAAGAAACGAGATAGATCCGTAGTTCCTTTTGATGATCTGCATAAAATCACATTCTGAGTCGATTTATTCATGTCCGTTCGTACTCCACATACGTAATACTCCATAATAATGATATTCGGGGAAATATATTAAATTCAGAAATACCTTTTGCCAAATTTTATCGAAATTGGTTCAGATTTGGATTTAGCTCCTATATATATCTTTATCCGATTTCAGGTTAATTGTAGAAATCAACTCAGAGGAGCATATTTCTCCCATACATTAAATATTTTGGACTTTAACGTATAACTATAATCTTAGTTGGTATTATTTAATTTTCACAAATTTCCCATAAAAACTTTTGTTTTTTATTTGATGAAAAGGGTGTAGGGTATTATAAAGTCGACCCGCCCGACTTTTGGACTTTCCTCACTGGTTTATAAATGTTCTTGACCCGACGTAGTTCAACTTTTTTCACTGGTGGATTATATATTATTATAATTAAGCATAACAAACGATCTAAAAAATTCTTTGATTTTGTTTTTCGAATTCGGAACGAGAATTTTCAGTGAAATTGTCGAACTTTTAAAAAAGTTTGTCGGAAATAATCAAACATCTATTTGACAACATTGGTTTATACCTTTCGGTACCTCCCCTATAAACCGTCAAGCATTTGTATAAACATAACATTTTTTCAAAGCCCCGAACTTCGTATTTTAATCCCAAAGATTGGAGTAATGATTGAGATTGAAATATCGCCTTTGACACCATCTTAATACGAGACCAAATTGTATATATGAGTTATAGTTAAGTATAAACTTTAAAGTATTTTAATGGTCCACATTACAAAACGTCTCGCCAAATTCAGTACGATTCATCTACGGGCTAAAATGTCTAAACCATATTTTTTTGTATTAGCATGGGAACAAAAAATTCATTAAAGGTTTGCGCAACTTGTGTCACTTTGAATAGTTTTGCCAAATCTTAAATAAGGAATTAAACAACGTATCTCCAAGGCCAAAAATAAAATACAAAATTAAAATTATTGATATCACAAATAAATAACCTTAATGCATAAGTATACAGATATGTATGTGAAAATATATGCCGAAAAAGAAACCAATGCCAGCAGATAAAATGCGAAATTCTTTCAAAGGAAAAAATGTTCACACAGCAATCATAATTTTATGTTTTGGCAAAATACCATTGGTTTTCCATGACATTATACAAGCATTCTCTTTTTGTGTACATTTCCATTTACAAAAAAAAAAAAAAAAAAAACACACACACACATAGGCACACACAGCTACTGACACATACAGAACAAGACAGCTACACTTTTTGCAGACTTTCAGAAATTGCAAACTAAACTGTAACGATTTGCAAGGACACCAACCAGCCACAGAACCCACAGTATTAGAATACATCTATGTATGTGTGAGTGTATGAGTCTGAGTGTTTTTGACTGCACACGCATAATATGTACACCATATTTTATCTATGAATACGGGTATGTCCCAGTGTATGTGTGCACCCATTTATCTTTATATAGTCAAAATCTGTCCATATACAATCTGGTTGAATGTCGGCAAATAGTGCGGCGAATGCTGTGTGCCAACTTCAACAAGGCGATTTTCAAATATAGCCACAATATAGATAAGAACATAATGGACACTGATTGCAGGCAATACGTTGCTGCCGTCTAATCCTTTCGCTATACGCTGTCTCACAGAGACTAGTAAACATTCGATTCAAAACCGGTTTCAGATGGCAAGGCAGTCGAAAACATAAGACAAAAATCCGGTATTGGTGGAAATGATATATAATTATAAATATATAGAGTTCATATTGATGGTCTACATAGAATCACATGTTGAGTCCGTCTGTCTAGCTCTTCATTCACAAAATTTTCCAAATGTTTTCTAAACTGGTTTAGATTTTGATATAGCTCAAATAAAATTCCTTCCGATTCAATATAATTGTTGGACCAACCACGCTACGTTACTTAAACTATTATGAATTTTAAAACATGCTATCAAATTTCAACTGAAATAAATTCTGGCAAGTTTGGATTTGATCGATTTAATTTAAGTTCAATTTACATATATATTTCATCTGAGTTCATATTTAGGACTAATATTCACTCCTAATCATGGCATGGTACAATTGCCAAGGTTATCTCAAGCCATCATATGATTACAATTTATTATTTTATGTTCTTTCGTTGTCAAATTTATATTTTGTAGTTCTTCCTTAAATATGGAGTCCCAGCTGTACTCCAGAGTTTTGTATTTATTTCAGAACAAATATTTTGCTATATTCACGCTTTTTCGAGGACATAAATGTCTAAAACAGAACACTAAAATACTAGTCTGATAAGTCATGTAAGACTTAATTATGGGATGGTTATATTAGGTTTTTCTTAGGACAAGGACAATATCACGCCTTGTTGGCTACAATACTGGTAAAAATGCCTTCTCTCATTTCTAGTCGAATTGGCATTAAATTCGTTACAAAAAATTGTCAGCCTATGTTTTCGTTTCTATATAGCAGGTACAGTGAAGATTTTGGCAACATTTTTCAGCTGGTAATTCTGGTTGATTTGATTTGATCCTTTAAGGCAGACCTAAAGTAAAACCTCATTCGAGTCCTACTCAAGAACTAACATCACCGAAAATTTTTTTTTTTTACATGAAGGATTTAAAATCTTTATTTTTATATGTTTAACTCCACCAACAGATAAATAAACTTGATATTCCTAATACGGGGTGAGATGAAAAACTGCAACCAACTTCAAACTGCTGTCATTTCTAAGCCACTCGTCCGACAGCTATTAAAATTATTCCATTATTCCTCATTATATTGTTTACAAGCGTACAAAAGCATTTTGGTGGGAATTTTCCAGAAAAAAAGTTATTTGTGATGGAATTCAAGTGTGACAGTGTGATTTCTTTATATTTGGCTGGAAAACCACAAGTAGATATCGTTAGAGCACTCCAACATTTAAATGTGAATAAATTGGCTTTGTGTCTTGTACCATCTCTCGTTACCGTGATACTGGTAGTGTAGCCCGACCTCAAGGAAGTGGACGGAAGAAAACAACAACATTAGCAGAAATGGTTCGAAAAGTAAAGAAGCGACTTGAACGAAAAATGGCTCGTGAGCTAAACATATCGCAATATTCCATTCGGCAAATATTGAAAAATGAGTCCGGGATAAAGCCATTGAAATTCCAAAAAGTGCAATAACTTACACCGCAACAGAAAGAAAATAGACTCAGAAGAGCTAAAGAGTTGCTTTGCTTGGCCGAAAGTGATGAACTGCCGAATGTGGTTGCCGAATGTTGTCCAGCAGTTTGTAAACAAACAAAATGATCGTGTTTACTTGCCAAAGAGGTCAGCTGAAAATGTGCACCTTCGGTTGGCCACCAGAACTCAAGCGCCAGCCATGGTGATGGCGTGGGCCGCTATAACAGCCGATGGTCGCTCTCCGATCGTATTACTCGACCGTGGCAACCCATTAAATGCGCAATCGCTTCGCCGGGAATGGGCCAAAATACCGCAGAGCAACATTCGGGCAGCGTGTGACATGCCATAGATGACCAATTCATACAAATATAAACTTATTCAAAAATTTGAAGCTATTTCCGACATTTTTGCTTTCATTCAATAGAATTAAAAAAATGTAAAAAGTATGTCGTTTGACTGTTTTTGCAGTTATTTTATCTCACCCTGTATATAGAAGTTAAACTGTTTTTACATGCCAAGGAACGCCGAAAATAAAAGATTGGTTATTATTTTCATAAAATCTGCCACTCGTCATTCGAAAATATTTTAGATACGAAAATAGATTTTATTGGAAAAAGGGTTGATATATTCAATGAAGCAAAAGAGTTTACCTCTATTGTTTGCCATGGATCATAGTTAATGTGATTTACTTCAAAATTGACCAGACGCCAACTCAGAATTCGGAGTTAACTCCAGCTCGACTCCGAAAAAGGTATTCACTTACTATAGTTTTATACATTCCGCATCGATTTGAAGGGATATTGGCTTACTTATCCAGACCGAAACCGAAAAGATTGGGAGGGTTACCATTTTAATTCCAAATTCTGAATCCACTGAATCCTTACATACATAAAATCTTCAGGTTTAACTAACAACAATATCAAATAGTGGACTTATATTGACATGGCTACGGAGATTATACATCATGAGATAGACCAAAACGTGGCACATCGAAACAATGTTTTCAGACCCGTAAACGGACCATATCCGTTTCAGGGCATTTGGAGGTGTCCGTCCGTCTTGCCGATTATTGGTAATATTATTGTCAAATTTAGACCGGACATAGTACTACAAACTACTTGAAAACTAGAGCGTAAATCGGAAAACATATATAACACGTAAGCATGATTACGATGTTATTTAAATCACATTTTCTTACGGAATTGGCTATAATAAAATCCTATTTAAATCTAGTACAGAATTAATTATTTATTATTATTTGTTTATTTTGCAATTGTGTTGAAAAGAATCTTTAACATTCAAAAAACTCCATATTTTGCTTTTGGTAAGAATTTCGATATTAAAATGTTTTCAAATATTTTTTTTTGAACCGGGTTATCTATGCAACATAAGAATTTGTTGTAGATTGGTGTAGCATACATGCACACATACAACACTAGATATCAGAGGGAGTAACAAAACTTGTTTCAATGGCTGACAACGTAAAGTGCCATTGGCATCACTTTATCAAATGTTTGATACTCTCATTCATTTGCCATTAAAATGTATGCATTTATATGCTGGATAAATGCATATAGAGATATATATGTATGTTTGTATTTGTCTGTTCTACAAAATGTAACAGTGTCTAGTCACACAAATATAACAGCTTAGTTTAATCCTCTCAACGGCTGTTATTTTGGTTCCAAAAAATTTGTAAATAAGATTTTTGAAATACCACTAATAGTTTTTTTAACATTTCAAACCCCGAAACGAGGATTTCTGAAACCTTTGTCTGACAACAATACTTCACAGAAATATTTAAGCTTTGTCGAACAAATCAAATCCCAGAACATTTATTAATATATCGAACTGTGGTAGCCGCCTTCAATCGCATAGCAATCATTGCAGCTGTAAGCTGTTAATTTTGATAGCCAGTTATAATTTAGAGCCCAGCCATTGCACTACCATCCATTTATGTACATTGTATCCTTTTGTCTAAGCGGAATGACATATCTACGTACATGTGCACACATGTATGTGATTCAAGTCAAATAACTGTAGTAGCACCATCACCATTACTTTTTGCCAAAGGCTATGATGGCATCAATGAAAAAAGGTCCACAAACACGAGTCATAAAAATGTTTTTTTTTTTTGTTTTTTTTTTTTTTTTCTTTTTACATTGAGGTTGAATGGATGCATTACAACAACAGGGCTATCCATTTCCATTTCATACTTTTGAAATTCTTTGACTTTGTATGGGGGTCTATTTAAAATAACGGCACAATTGAAACACTTCATCCCGTCAACAGACATAGCGTCCATTATGACATGTTCTATTGTCCGTTTTCATGCAGCTCCGAGGCTTTCGCACAAAAATACAGAGATCCATTTTTTATTTCGTTTGAAAAAAAATATGCGGGTTGTCCTTTCAATTGCATAAAATTGCATAGTTATAAAATTTTATAATATTTTAACATTGTTTATTGAACGAAAATAGAACGACGATAAATATTTATTAAAAAGATAAATATTTAGAAAACAAATTAAAATTACAATACAAAATAGTCACATATGTATGCGTGTAAAATATTGTTGCATTATTTTTATGTACTCAAATTGTAATAACAAATTAGATGGATTAAAAGATTTTTAGAAAGTGGAATGCAAAAAAATGCAATGTTCCGTTTGGTTTTGTTATATTTGATCAAGAAAAATTGATTGGCAAAAATGCTACCAGTAGTATATCCTCGGGCTGTTGTACCGAATATTCCATAAAAGTTGTAATTGTTCAAAATAATGACCCTTTTTAGGGGGTGGTACCCGAAGAAATAAATTCATATTGTCCATTCTCGTACCTCACCTAAATTTTGTACACATATGAGATTTGATCAACAGTTACAGTTAATATCAACAAGACTCAAGTATTGTTCCATTGTTCTCTTACCTATTTTTTTTTTTATTTTCATAGCATTTGTAAATTTTTGTTCCCAACTAAAAAACCATTACCATTAAATAATTAAACAATAAATATGAATGTGCTGGTGCCCTTTGGTATAACTCCAACAAATTAACCCAGTCGATTACTTCTTTTATTCGGACCTTATTACAAATTCCATTTAATTTAGCACCGTCTGACTGATGACAAAAGAACCGATACCAGCCACTAGTGACCCACATTAGTGTATATTTAACCCAAACAAAGCTTTGTCAATCACAAAGTATTACGATCGAAAATTGATTATGCCCTATAACTCGTTATGGCAGATTCACTAACAGCCGTATTTGTACATACACCCATGCATATATGACGAAACACATGCATTTGTATGACATTAGATTTACACACACACACACATCCATACATGCATACAACATTTGCACACAGCATGAATTGTTGACATTTGTGTCGCTACACACATCCACACATATGTACTTGTCCGTACGCCACATGAATGACAATAAAGTGAAATAAACATTCAAATAAATCGCACAGAAACAACACAGGCTTCCTTCCACTTCATATGCAGTCACAGCGTAATCTGTCGATCTTTCTGCACGACTGCGGGGGCGGTGGTGTTTACAATATTTAGCTGTCTGCGAATGTTCATGTCCTGATGTTGGTATTTGTTATGACAACAAACTGCGGCAACCCAATAACGGTCGAATAGATTTCGATAGAAATCTCTTAATAACTGAACGAGTCCATTAATAATATTTGAATGTTGTCGTCAAGTACTGGCGGGCAGAGGATTTGGCCCTGTTGTCATCAATAGGAATATTTGCATTGGGGTATCCAAACATCCAACGGGACACATCGTATTTATAAATGTGTTTGTATGTACAGATGTACACACACATTATAGAGATTACATTTTTTTATTTTTTGAAAAAGTAATACATGTTTATATGTAAGTTGGTATTGATTTTTTAATTTAATTAATATACAAAAATTGCATAATTTTGGAAATTGGTCTTGATATGACACAATGATCACAACTTACTTAACATCTTCTGAATGCTATGATTCTGAAATTTTATTACACAGGTTTCCTATCCCAATGACAACTTTACTGTTACCTGCTTAGATTAGGTTGATAAGCAATAATATTGCAGTAAAGGCCAATTATGCAGGTTAACCCAGAGGATATAGCTCCAGACACGGAATTTATTTGTAAAAAAAAATAATGCGGGGTTTATGCTATGAATCCAGAAACAATATCTAACAAGTTAAAAAGCAGTAAGTTCGGCCGGGCCGAACTTTGAATTCCCTCCACCATTTTGAACGAATTTGGAAATTTAAAAAAAAAAAAATAAAATCCTTAAAAAATTCTGTTAAAATTTTAAAAATACCGAATATAGCCGTTTGGGGTCTATACGACGTGGACCTACATAGGCATTGTTTTTCATTAGCTATTCCCATATTCAAATTCGAAACTTGAAATAAACGTTGAATAATGTAGCTAAAATCATCAAAATATCGTATATAGGAAGGTACCGTTATATCGGAGCTGTGCGAAAACCTGGACCAGCAAAGACAATTTTCTGTCACAGGCTATAGCATCCACTACTAACATCAAATACGATATCTCAAACAATTTCGGTGGGTATTGTACCTAAACTCGTCAAAAATAGGAAGGTACTGATGTATGGGGCCTATACGAAGACCTGGGCATGCATAGGCAATTTTCTGTCACAGACTGTAGTTCCCATTACGAACTCTAAATACATAATTTGAAACAATTCCGCTGAATAATGACGCTAAAATCATCACAATACCGAATTTTGGGAGGCACGGTTATATGCGGGCTATACGAAGACGTGAACCTGCCCAGATAATTTTCTGTCATAGACTGTAGCGTCCATTTTGAACTTCAAATACCAAAGTTGAAACAATTCCGGTGAATAATGTCGCTAACATCATCAAAATACCGAATATCGGGAGGTACCGTTATATGGGGGCTATATGAAAACGTGGACCTACATGGCCCATTAACGAACTTAGCCTGCCTACTGGAAAAAGAAACACGTGTGCAAAATTTTAGCCTTCTATCTCAATTACAACAGACAGACGGACAGACAGACAGACGGACATGGCTTACTTAGAATTTTACGCTTATCAAGAATATATATACTTTGTTGGGTCTGACATGAGTATTTCGAGGAGTTACAAACGGAATAACAAAGTTAATATACCCTCCATAGTATGGTGGAGGGTATAAAAAGATAAAAAACACTTCAAACTTACAGAAATGTTGAAAACAAATCAGAATTCAATTTACACAAAAAAGAAAAAAATATTTATACCCTACACCACAAGGTGGTCAGGGTATATTGTGCATTTGTTTGTAACAGGCAAAAGGAAACGAGATAGACCCATAGTTCCTTTTGATGATCTGCATAGAATCACATTCTGAGTCGATTCGTCCGTCCGTCTGTCCATGTATTTTTGTAAACAAAGTACAGTTCGCATTTATTGCCCTATCCACACGAAATTTTGCACAAGTCATTTGTTTGGACCAAGGACGAACCCTATTGAAATTGGAGATAATCGGTAAAAATTTAGATATAGCTCCCATATATATCTTCGTCCGATTTGCCTTTTATTGTGCACCAAACGTGTAATATCAGTCCGAATAGTATGGAATTTTGCAAGTACGATCAGATTGGACCTGAAAATAAGTATGCCAAATTTGATCGGTTCAGATATAGCTATAGCTCCCATATATATTGTTCATCCGATTTGTTATTTTTGTCCTCCGTAATATGCACCCTGTGACAACAATATTTGGGGAATTATATCAAATAGATTTCAGAAATACATTTGCTAAATTTTATCGAGATCGGTTCAGATTTGGATATAGCTCCCATATATAACTTCGTCCAATTTACCTTTTATTGTACACCTAACGTCTAATATTTGCCCAAATGGGATGAAATTTGGCACTTACGACCGAATTGGGTCTAGAAGCTAGTACATCAAATTTGGTGAAAATCGGTTCAGATATAGCTATAGCTCCTATATATACTGTTTATCCGATTTGTTGTATTTGTTACCCACAGCCGTAATATGCACTCCGTGTCATCCATATTCAGGTAAATATATCAAATACAGCTCAGAAATATCTTTGCCAATGCGAAGCTCTACTAAATTAGCAATGTGGTGTAGGGTATCATAAAGTCGGCCCCGCCCGACAGCGTATTGGGAATAAATTTTATATGTTTTAAGATTTATAACAGTTTTGGGACACGTTTCATGATATGTAAAACAATGCACTTCATTATATAAAATAGAAACCAACACAATATATGATCCATCTTTCATAATCACACCGTTTATTTTTGTCTATTGAAAAATGTGCAAAATATAAATTTTCAACGCAATAAAATGGTTTGTTGAAGTGGAGGACCGTAATTTTTATTCTAAGTGTTAGATACTGGCCGTATATTGCGTTACACATAACAGCCTCTACTCGCCTTTGTCTTGTGGAGACGGGTAAAAGAGGACGGACAGAAAGAGACAACAACATCTTCTATTAGGTTCCAACTTTAACATTCGACATCTTGCCTTAGAGAACTTATGCAGATCGTTGAGCCCTTGATCCTGACATTTCCTTAGTATACATCCTTTATATCTTGCTTGAATACTTTTTAAGATATGTTGCAGTACTTTCCTTTTATATCCTTGTAGAGTCTTGCTTAAGTACTTATTAAGGTGCCTTGTAATAGAATCCTTCAGGTCCATGTGCTTATCCAGTTCTCTTGCGAAATCAGAATCCTTGCACCCTTATACCCAACATGAAACGACAAACCTTCGTTTTCCTTCGTCATCGAAAAGTCTACCTCAAAGTTTTAGATTCATTCCACCAGTTCATTTTAGTACTCAAAATGCACAATTTGTTCAAATTTTCAAACAAAACTTCATACATCATACTAACTTTTAAATTGCACCAGTTCGATCGATAACACTTCATTCAGATTCAAGTTTTTCCGTTATTGTAAAGGATAATCGAAAAATTATTATATTTTGCAACACAAAGTCTTCAAGATCTTTCGTTTTGAAGTTCACCCACATTACCCAATTAAGTACCACTTAGTACTTTTCGAACAACTATGACACACATTTTCTATACCACCTCCATATTTTAACCACATACACCAACAGTGGCATTTATATCAAATTTGAGGATTCCAGGCATTGTCCCCTCACCCAATGAGGGGCACTACTTATTACATTTCCTGCACTTATAGTACCATTTCTAAAAATACCTCACCATCACATGCCAACAACCAAATTAAAATTTAAGCAGCAAATTTCTTCTAAACAACTGCTCACCCAAAACCAAACTGTTCCAAATTTAGTACCATTAATTTCAGTTCGCACACATTTGCCAAAACACCTTCTTATATCAGCATTACATTCCACACGTGATTCTAATACCAAATTTATAGTTTTTAGCTCTATCCGTTGACTTAATACCAAATGGTACCATTTTAGAAGTTTAGTATCATTCTAGAGTTTTTCGTATCCTTAAAGTTCGAATTTCCAAAAACCCTTTAGTGCATCTATACTATCCTATCCTATCAGCGACTCTCATTCCAAACTTTTACTTCATTCCATTTGTCCAATATATCATTAAATTGTTAGTACTTTTCGTTCAAATTAAAAATGTTAAAAGATAACATGGAATGACGTTTTTCCTTCGCATTCATTTTCGTATCGCTATACAGAAGCGGCCCTTAAGTCCTAATAACCAAATCAAATATATTTTTCCTTAAGAAAATTTTGTGGATATTAAACCTAAATTACTGTGCTATACACTTTTCGAACGTACTCTAAAATCAAAAACATAAAAAACAGCTTGACTTCAGTCTGTTTATACAACTAAGCCCAGCCCGTTCTTCATTTGAAAAACAATTAATTAATGCTTTGCAAGTTCGCATGCTCTGTGCTACATTTCCTGGAATGTGTTGCAGAGCATATTAAAAGATAAAATTCACCCATAAGGGCGTCATGTCATTCCAACACAATATCTACAAAGTTTTATTATTTTTTGTTCCACTCAATAGCCTTGTGAACAAGAAGGACTAATGTTGATTTCATCCTCATTATTCTAATGCACCCACATTCTAGCTCCTCGTACAGAAAGGGGGAATTCAATTTCAAAAGAAGCTGTGTGAAGAAGGAAATTCTAGAAACAAATCGTATTTGCATCTCATTAGATAAACTCAGTCGGAGGTGTGACTTTGTTCCGTTCCTTACACTGAAACAAAAGGTTATGCGAACCCATTCGAATCAAATCACAATCTCAATCCTAAGAGCACGATAAATTTGTTCGCAAAGGACCAGGAGTTGCAATGCCAAGAGTCACTAATTAATCAATCACTTAATTAATTATTATTTTACAAATATTAAGCAATTTTCAGTGTATCCTGCCCAGTCAGTCTCAATCGCTTTGTAACATCCACGCCAGCACACCGACTAGATGAAGGGACATCGGCGACTTGCTTCACTTAAATCATCGCTAAATATCCGATAAAAGGGAGACCAGAAAAAAAAGTCACAATCAGCGGACAGTAAAAAACCCAATGAACAATCATTCATTATATATGCGTAGAAGAAACAGAGTATAATGACAACGATGATACGGACATAACGTAAAAACGGATTCATTTTCATTGGAAATAAAATAGAAATTTATATCAACCCTGGATACGAGTGAAACTTGGGCAAGACACAAGGATACCATAGAAACCGAAAAACATAAAACATGAAATAAAAGAAAATGAATAGCTTTCGTGATCCTCATTAGCATCATAAATAAAAAAAACTTCTGTTCGCGGCGACAAATAGGATTTTTAAATCGCGCAAATGATAAAAGTTTGTGAGGAAAGAATAACAACAAAGAAGTTGATCTAACAGGTGATAAATATTTGATTATAAACTTGGTATTAAAACGATTATATTTCTTTAGATTCACAGTTATATATTTCACTTCTTTCATACCCTCCACTGTATTAAAGAGAGAATATTGACTGTGTCATTCCATTTGTAACTCCTCGAGTTAGCGATGTTCGCTTGTATGTCTGTCTATTGTATTCACGCTTTTTCAGGGTATTTAGAGTTGATCCAGCCATATACATTTGCCAGTTGGTTGGCAGACACAAGGGAGTATTCGATTTGGTCTTACCTTCGCATACCTTCATCTGTCACCTCTACTTTTAGTGTGAATATGGGGTATATCAATCCATTTCTACTCCTACTATTAGCCGATTCCTATTGGGTCCACAAAGGGACAAAATTAAAAAAAAAATCGTAAAACCAAGGGAAGTATTCGATTTCGTTTAAACTTCGCAATTTGTAATATACGAAAATCGACAAGTTCGGGAAGCTCCTCTCCCACGAAGGTCCAAAATATTTAATAATCATAGCAATTTAAAAGTGAGATACATCTTCAAAATATCTTCTATTTAAAATGGGAAGATAAAATATATTTGTATTGTACATCTTTGAATAATAACAACTCCCATAAATTTGAAAATTTTCTCCGAATTATTTTAAATTCAATATTTTTTTACCAATATAGAATATAGTGTGAGAATGGAAATTTCGGTGGTCTTCCTGTTACACCCCAACAAAAGATCAATGTTTGCCAAAACATCTTACAGCTATGTCAATCCTCTACGTACAGGTCGAAATTGTAAAAAAATCAAACTTTGCAAACGCAGCAGAAGCAATCAAATTACACCATACACCGAAGGTCTACAACTGAAGGCAAAATTGTTTGAATGTTAATTAGTATAATTATTTGAGCTTTGCAAATTAATCTGTTTAAAACTGAACTCAAAACCAGTAGATTTAGTAAATTCCTCATGGCTCTTCGAAATCATTCTATATATTGTATGTTTTTGAAGAGAGTGAAAAGCTGGCTTACTTTTATTGTTTGTTTTTCGTCATTGCAAATACCTTAACTCTTTCGAAAACACAAAAAAAAATAATGAAGAACGCCATTTACAAAGAAAAAACTTCTTTCATAATCACAATTCAAAGCTTCATCTCTGTAGGGCTATAACAACTTTGTCTAAGAGCAAAACTTCAATTTCATAATTGCTTACTTCCCCTAAATATCCTTCATATGCACTGACTCTAATAAAGTAAAGTTAAAAAGCAAAACTGGTTACTGACACATTGTGAAAGGAGAGTTGCCGTAAATGAAATTGTAACAAACATATTTGATGTTGCTTACAACCCCATTTTATTGCTTTCAGGATATGTAACATAAAGAACGCACTCATAAAGCACAGTAATGTTTTAAAATGCCATAAAGTAGCAAATCA
Organism: Musca domestica; assembly: GCF_030504385.1. Classification (NCBI taxonomy): domain Eukaryota; kingdom Metazoa; phylum Arthropoda; class Insecta; order Diptera; family Muscidae; genus Musca; species Musca domestica. The sequence continues at coordinate 268,400 of NW_026712230.1, read as the reverse complement.
CAAGTATTAGAGTAAAATCTATGAAATTAGAGCTTAAAGCAATTAAAGATTTTGAGTTTTTCAAATTTCTGAAAAGATTTTAATAATTTCAAAATCTGGACCTGTAATGAAATGTTTCTGCTAGAGGCTATTTTAGCCATAATTATATCAAAATACCAATTTACGGTCCCTTGGCTAGAAAACATACCTGTTGCCTTTAGGCTGGTATCAAATAGTTCCATTGAAAACCTGTTTTATTGGGTATATACCACAAAGAGCACCTATATTAACTGTTTTTTACAAGGTGGTTAAATTGTTGGCCGATCTTCGAACTAGATCTATGTTCAGACCCAAAACGCATGTGTACCACATTTCAGCACTCTAACTCAATTTCTTCGGAAGGTAGCGTGATTTTTTAAATTTGTACTGATGTTTATTATTTTAGCTTTAAGTAACATAAATCCACTGCATTTTTGAAAGAGTAATTAAACCAAGAAGTATGATTAAAAAAAAAGAAATAAGACCAAGTTGTTGTTGCAGCAGCTCCACCTGCGGTGTTCGTTCTGATCCTTCTCAACATGGTTCTGATTCTAACTCCAAATTGAAGAAGGAAGCAACCAAAATTACATGAAAAAACTTTAACAAAATCAAACTCCATAATTTTTCGAGTTTTTTTTTTTAATTTCATTGAATGAAAGCAAAAAATGTCGGAAATATCATCAAGTTTTAGAACAAGTTTAGATTTGTTCGAATTGGTCATCTGTGGCACGATATATGGCCTTCCAAGGGCCAATGAAACAGTCGCTCGCTGCCCGAATGTTGCTCTGCGGTATTTTGGCCCATTCCCAGCGAAGCGCTTGCTTGAGGTGATCGACACTTTGGTAATTTTTAGTGCCAACCCTGCTTTCCAAAATACTCCAGACACAGTCCCAGTCAAACGAATTGGTATCCGGAGATTTTAGTGGCCATTGTGCGCTGGAAATGTAAACATTCTTGGGTTGCGCATGCTGAGTACGATGGTGCTGAGTCCTGTAGGAATGCCCAAAGTCTGCGGCCAAAATGTTAGCGTGCCTAAAGCTTTAATACGCCCTCCAGAACATTTTCGCGATATTATTCGGCATTTATTCTGATGCCACGGAGGATTAATACGAGCGGTGAGCGACCATCTACTGTAATGGCGGCCTACACCATGGCCAAAAGAAGGTGCACATTCTGGTGGCCAAAAGAAGGTGCATATTTTCAGCTGACCTCTGTAGCAAGTAAACACGATCATTTTGTTTGTTTACAAACTGCTGGTCAACGATTGTTTTCTCGCCGGAGAAAATCAAGTTCGGCAGTTCACCACTTTCGGCCAAGCGAAGCAACTCTTTAGTTCTTTTGAGTCTATTTGCTTTCTGTTGCGGTGTAAGTCTTTGCACTTTTTGGAATTTGAATGGCTTTACACCGAGCTCTTTTTTCAATATTTGCCGAATGGAAGATTGCGATATTTTCAGCTCACGAGCCATTTTCGGCCTCTGCGACGCGGGTTTCGATCGCTTCTTTACTTTTCGAACCATTCCTGCTGATGTTGCTGTTTTTTCCTTCCACTTCCTTGACGTCAGTCTACGCTACCAGTATCACGGTAACGAGTGATGTTACGAGATATAAACGATTTATTCACATTAAAATGCCGGAGTGCTCTAACGATATACACTAGCAAATCACACAATCACGCTTGAATTCCATCACGAATAACTTTTTTCTGGATAATTCTCACCAAAATGTTTTTGTACACTTGTAAACAATATAATTAGCGGTAAGTGGAATAATTTGAAGAGCTGTCGGACGAGTGGCTTAGAAATGACAGCAGTATATATGTTGGGTCCATAACGATACCGAAGTTAGATAGGTAGATTTGGAGGCGCAGAGTCTAATACGAATTGAGACGTCTGCACCTGGATCTGACCGCATCAGAGTGAATACCATTCAGGCCAGTTTAATAGCCCTATTGATCTAGAGGCTCTTTATCTCTGTACCACTCTCTACTAGATAATGAGTGGCTCTGTGTATAATATCCAAACTGGTATTGCATGGACAGCATTTTATTATGCTGTCGCACCGGTGAGATCTATACCTCCTTAACCTGAAAGTTAGCCGATATGGGAAAATATCATCACTCAATCATTCAAGCCATAAATCAAATTAATGTGGGAAATTAAAAAAAAAAAAGGTTTTTCAAGTTTGTCTTTATAATTATCAGCAATCCTTTTAAAGTTTCACTGTTGTACCATAAACTCCAGCAAAGCTATAGTTCACCGTTACAATATTTCTGGCGAATACACACACACACACACATTTGCACAAATTCGCACTTGGTTTAATGACCTTTGTGCTTTGTTTTAACTATTTTACCAATGGCTTTAGTGCCCGTGAGTGCAGCCAACTCCAGTGTGTATAGACACCCCATTTACTTGAGATGAATTCTTCACAGCTTCTGATGCTGACACTTGGCACACGTCTACACACATACCTACATACACATAATTTGGCCGGTATCCTCGTTGGTAGACGGACGATATATTATTAGTTGGCCCCGGGCTACCACAATGCTAAGCACATTATTGGGGTTAGCATTCAGCTCCCTTGTTTTTTCGCTCGTCTATGTGCATTAGTTTTCATTTTCCATTTTCTATTTCGTGATGAGGTTGCAGGTTCTTATTTGTGCTGTATTAGCTCCGACAGGCTGCTTTACCTTAGAGATTTCGTTTTTTCTGGAATTTAATGAGCTTTTGCTTCATGAATAATTAGGTTTTTTGTAACGGATTTAAGATGAAACGTATTTTTTTGCTTTCCCCTTTTCTGCTGCCGGTTAAGACCACATTATATGAAAGTGTTACACGATGACGAGGAAACAAGAACATAGAAAATAAAATAATTAACTTTTCATGAATACAATGTCTCTGTTCAGCAACTCCAGCAAAAATGGAAAGTTTTGTAGAATTTAGATAAACGTATAAAAGGGATCAGAATAATGTATCTTTTATAGCAAAGAAAAACTGTGAACCAATCGACAACATAAGACGAAAACGGTTAGTTTCGATGGAGTTGGAGTCAAAGGAAGCAATTCAACACCAATTCCACAGTTTCCCCGAGTCAAATTTTCCCATAATTTTTGTCGGCCAACATAAAATGTTTGTGAATGGTTGAATCCTCTTCCCTGATAAAGGAGAGTAATTTATCATATCGATATCGTCGTCAATAGGGTTCGGCAAATTCCCAACAAAGTATAAACATACCTTCGCCTATAACCCTCTCATTCGTTTAATTAAGCCAATGGCAAACATTTTGTAACTGCCAAATCGGTTCAAAGTACCTTTACAATTTTGAACTATTAAAACTCATATTTATAAGACATAGGGTACACTAATTCCGCCATTCCATATTTTAGTTCGTATGACGTATAGAGAGTTACCATTATTTGGGGTACTGCCATAGACGTTTGAAGTCAAATACGAAATTTGAAACAATTCTTAAAATGATGTAGCTAAACCCATCAAAATACCGAATATAGGGGGTACCGATATTTAGGAGCTATACGAAGACCTGGACCTGCATAGTCAATTTTCCGTCATAGATTGCAGTACCTATTAGGATCTTCAAATACTAAATTTTGAATCAATTCTGAAGAATAATGTCGATTAAATCATAACAAGAAAACAAGCAGTAAGTTCGGCCGGGCTGAACTTTGAATACCCTCCACCATTTGGAACAAATTAGAAAATTTTCAAAAAAAAATAAAATCCATTAAAAATTCTTTTAAAATCTTTAAAATATCTAATATGGGGGGATATACGATATTGTGGACCTATAAAGACAAATCTATGTCTGCGTGTAAAGTACTCACAAGGAACTCCTTGTGTGGATTTTCAGATAATTCCATTGGAAAAAGTGGCTAAAATCATCAAAATATGGAATATAGGGGAGTACCGTTTTATGGGGATATACGATATTGTGGACCTATATAGACTATTCCGTTTCAGGGATAAAGTGCTCACAAAGAACTCCGTGTGTGGATTTTCAGACAATACGATTGGTAAATGTGGCTAAAATCATCAAAATACCGAATATCGCGGGGTATCGTTATATGGAAGCTATACGTTATCGTTAACCTATATAGAGAATTCTCTGTCGGGGGGTAAAGTGCTGACAAAGAACCCCTTGTGACCATTCCGTTGAAAACTATGGCTAAAAACATCAAGATACCGAATAGCGGGGGTACCGTTATATGAGGGCTATACGATATCGTGGACCTATATAGATAATTCTCTGCCGATGCATAAAGTACCCACAAGGAACCCCTTGTGTGGATTTTCAGACAATTCCGATGAAAAACGTGGCTAAAATCATCAAAATACCGAATATCGGGGGGTACCGTTGTATGGGGGATATACGATATCGTGGACCTGTATAGACAATTCTCTCTCAGGGGGTAAAGTACTCACAAGGAACTATTTGTGTGGATTTTAAGACAATTCCATTGAAAAGTGTGGCTAACATCATCAAAATACCGAATATCGGGGGGTACAGTTATATGGGGGATATACGATATCGTGGATAGACAATTCTTTTTGAGGGGGTAAAATGCCCACAAGGGACTCCTTTTGTGGAATTTCAGACAATTCCATTGAAAAATGTGGATAAAATCATCAAAATACCAAATATTGAGGGGTACCGTTATATGGGCGCTATACGATATGGTGGACCTATATAGATAATTCTCTGCCGAGGCATAAAGTACCCACAAGGAACTCCTTGTGTGGATTTTCAGACAATTCCGATGAAAAATGTGGCCAAAATCATCAAAATACCGAATATCGGGGGTACCGTTATATGGGGGCTATACGATATCGTGGACCGATATAGCCCATCTTCGAACTTGACCTGCCTGCAGACAAAAGAAAGATCTGTGCAAAATCTTAGCTTCCTATCTTAATTCGTTTAGACTGTAGCGTGATTACAACAGACGGACAGACGGACGGACAGGACATCGTCTTAGAATTTTACGCTGATCAAGAATATATATACTTTGTTGGGTCTAAAATGATTATGTCGATGAGTTACAAACGGAATGACGAACTTAATATACCCTCCATACTTTTTTTTTGTGGAGGGTATAAAAATACCGTATATAGGGAAGTACCGTTATATGGGGGCTGTATGAAGACCTGGGCCTGCATAGACAATGTTCTATCATCTTTATATGTGGACTATGCCAAGACGTGGACCTACGTAGGCAATTTTCCGTCACAGAATGTAGTACCCGAAATATCATTACTATGTTTGAAACGATTCCGGGGAATAAAGTCACTAAACTCATCAAAATACCGAATATAGGGAGAGACAGTTCAATGGGTCCAAAACTAACTGTAGACGAAACTACCTACTTCGTTTCGTTCGGAAGATAAAGTGATTTCCACAGTAAAATCGACATAGAATTTTATGCTGGTCAAGAATATATATACTTTTTGGGGGTTAAAATGTATAATTGTAGGTGTTACAAACAGAATGAAAAACTTTATGTATGGAGGGTCCACTTGGTGGACGGTGGACGAATTTTGAGCCTCTCTGCCTCTGTGCAACGTTACATATTAGTATATTAACCTAGAGGTAATACAGAAAGATAATTTTCAAGATGAAAGGTATTTTTTTGCAGAATTAATCGAATTTCAATCTTTATTTTTATCTGAAACTATCCTCAATAATTTCTAAAGCGCTTTGCTTTATATCCTAAAGTAAAATTTCCTGTTCATGGAAACATAAGAGTGTATTGTACTATAATCAGAGGAATGTATGTAGATCTTGGTATTTTTTTCAATCACTTGCTACATACAACAACATTTCATTTCACTTAATATTTTTGAAAACGCATTTCTTTAGAGACGGAAACTTATGGACTTCATTTCCTCACACACTCCCAAAATTAATAATAGTTACAATTATTTGTAAATTGTAAATATCTCTATTTTTGCTTCTCATCCCGACGTCATTGAACATCTTTCCTTGGGCATTAATTATATTACTGCATATGTTGAATTAAATTAAACTACACGCAAACGTACGTCCTTATGTTAGGTACAAGTCTTAGTCGATGTCATAGCTGCCCAACTACATGTTCCTCTACTCCCACTGCTTCAGTGCAATAATAACCATAGCAAATAAATTGATTTACTATTACCCAGTGTCACTTGCTTACCCGTATTCGCAGCGTTTCTCAACCGTACCCCAAAGTAACTGACCTGTAAATGACAGCCATAATCCGATTGTTACTTTTATCAGCACAAGCTAAATCCATTTTCATTTAATACATTTTAGAGTTATACATTTTTTTATGTGCCTTCCAGGAATGGGAAATGCTTCCACAAAGTTTATTGAATGAAAATTACTGTTATAGTTTTTCTGCTACACTTCGTGTTCATCCCATGGTCGAATGGATGTTCCTCTCCCGCTTAACTGCACTAGCGCAGCTAACCAACCACACGATAGTAATAATATTTAAACAAAACAAAATTAATTTATGACCCACTTGAGTGCAATTTATTTAAATTGATAAAGTTTTTCGCCACCCCGCTTCTCTGCTGCACAACAAAGTGTGAAGTGTTTCGCAACATCAGCTGAAACAAAGAGACTACGAATTATGCACACTTCACACACACACAAACACATGGGCACACATATACATATTTCAATGTGGAGTGCAAGGACGTGCACCGGATCAAAGGAAAGCGGTACACCTGTAGCCACCACAACCCAATTGGATGAATATGGAAATCTTAGCAAGAACATCCTTGGGGGTACTGGAGGAAATGGAAATGAATTTCAATGAATTACTTTTCGAATATTCTTCAGACACGTACATTTCAGCATTTCCATTGTCTTGACACAATGGCAGGCGAAACAAGACACATTCCGTCATACATTCATTTATGTGAAATGCATGAGTTCTAGTTGTCTGCGCGTGTGTGTGTGTGCTTCTTTTTGTTGTGTGGTGAACCCATATGGATGTTTCCTTTCGTCGTCTAGAGGTAGACGAGTGGAATTTGGATTCATGGAAGAGCACTCGTATTCATTTGGCGAGGGGTGTTCAACGTCTGCGTCAGGCTTGTATTTCTGCATAGCCCCACTAAACTAAACTCAACGACTCTGACTTTTTGCTTTTAAATACAAAATAAACCGACCGAAAAAAAGAAATTTCACAAACACACTCAAATTTATACAATGTGTAAACGCCATAACGTTTGGCTGTGTATGGGTGTGTGTGTGTGTGTGTGTGTGTAACTGCAACACAATGCATGTTAGAATGTAAGAAGTACATTACTGTGTTACTGCTGTATAAGTACTGTATTTCAGTCAGTTTTGTGCCACAACACTAACACCAACAACAACGAGAACCGTATAAGTAATGCGAACACTTCTCATTCGAAAATGTAACAATTCACATACATTTGCGTACGAAATTTACAGACAAATTGAAATACAGATGTGTTTGAATTCAAAATTGTTTTCGACAGTAAATCTTTGAAAAATGCAGTGGCAACAAGTAAAGTCAGCCTTAGTACCCTTCACCATTTGGAAAGTAACATTTTGGAAAACATATGTCTATAAGTGCCTAGTTCAAGGGTGATATATGTTATTTCAAATTTACCAAATATTGAGCAATTCCGTTAGAAAATGTCGAAAGAACCATTATCTGGGACCATACTAAAACACGGACCCATTACGTACGAAAATACAAAATTTTAAACAATTCTGTTTATTCATCAAAATACCGAATACCGGAAAGTACAGTTATGCATATGTGCGAATAATACGAAGGGGCGGGTGTAAAGGACAAAAATTCGATGTCTAGACTTTAAAGTAAGTATTACATAAAACAAACTTGCGGGTAATAGTAACATCCCTCAATGCGATACGATGTGAATTCTGTGCTCATTTATGCAACAGGACTGTCCAGAACACTATTCTTAATATAAGAGCATTTCTTTGAACAAAATTGAAGTTAGTTGGCAAGCAAGTTTATGTTTTGGTGTTGCTTGTGGGTTCATATAGAAAGCTTTAACCGGTCTTCTATGCATAGTTAGATTTGCCCAGGACATTAGTGACACATTTCACAATGATCCCTTCCCCTTCGGCACACTTCCAGGAGGGTGGCAGTAGCAGAGGCACACATATTCTCCTCTGCAATGACAGTTCTTTTATATTAACTTTTTGTATTCATGGTGCATATTGTTAGACATCCCTTGAATTTATACGATTTAGACAAACACCAGTGTGCGTGTGTGTGTATGTGCGCATTGTCAGTGAACGGAAATGCACATACTGCCAAAAGCAACACAGGCGACAGTAACATTTCTCTGCTGGAACTTTGAACATTATGACAAGAAATCTTGTTGACAGTAATTGTAGAGAAAGTACATTATCTGTCACAAGCAGGCTTGGTCGCACATTGCGGATCACTCCTTTTGCAGCATACAGGATAATCGTCCTTTATTGAAAACAAGCAAAGACAACAGGGCTAGCCAGAGCCATATCTGAAATTAATTTTCAAATGAAAGTTGCAGTCATACACTCACAAATTTCCAAAAGATAAACACTTACAACCAATTACGTATAGACAGACTGTGTCAACGTGAAAACGACTGGAAAAGGACGACTTCCAAAACACCAACATTAGCTTTGTTCTACTTTTGTAATGTAATGTAAATTTAATTGAAATACTTGCAAACATTTACTTAAGCATAGCCACAAAAGTTGATTGAAAAATGCAATGTTTAAATCAAACAATGAGGTAGTACAGAGGTTTTACATATTTCTCTGAAATATCATATCGAATTATTTATTACCTATAAACATATGTTTGTGTGCTTTATCTTGAAAATATTAATTATATTTAAATGTCAGCAAACAAATAAATAATTAAAATATGATTGGGTTCAATTGAAAATGTAATGAAAATGTTTAGGAAAATATTGTTGCAACTATATTCATAAAGAAATTATTGTTTTAATTAAAAAAGGGAAACATAAGTGATTAAATTCCAGTGATACATCTACAAAACAATCCCCGCCAAACAAACATCCGATATCGCATACGAATTCAGACCGAAAGTCATATTGAGACATTTAGTTACAATGCACGTCATGTGGGTACAAAACCCAAAAATAAATAGACAATTATCACAAAAAATTACGTATCAGATGAGGCAGGAATCTGAAAAAAGTAGGATACACGCACACAGACAGAATCTCGCACTTTGGACAAAAACTATATGCGGCTTTTCTAATCAAAGTCAGGTATTTTTGGACATATCACATTTTAGTTTGGCTACGGCAAAAAGAGCTTTTTGCGACAGGTGTGGAAACATTTTTTATAAGTTAAACATGTAACGTGGTGGATTCGTCACATGCTTTGTTCAAAGCATACAGTCGTACCCATTGCACTAATAGCAGCAACAATCAATCAACCAGGACAACTTACACACAAGAACATCCGACGAGAACAGCATCACCCATCCAGTCAAGTATTCTGCTACCGTAAAAATGTGTTTACTGCATAAGATAAATAATTCTTGTTTACTTGGTCTATAAATTATTACGACCAGTTTGTTGGCGATAGAAACCGCATAAATCATTTGCTGTCCCAAACTAATAAAATTATTAGTTTAAAATACCTTTTGGATCTGTATCTCATTTAGTTGAGTGACACAGAAGCATCGGCTTGTTATTTTGCAGTAGTTCAAATATTGGTAGTGAATTAGAGATAGAGATAAACTGTAGAAGTACCTAGTCAAAACGACCAAAACGCGAACGGTTATATGTGTTCACGATTCTTCTTAATGGAACCGGACATCCCCACAGTGGCTGCCGATCTCATTTCGTGTAATTACAAAAAGCAAGCTGCCCTGAGTGATTAGCCGAAACCGAATTGTTATGCATTTATGTTACACTACCTGGACACCTCTACAATGAGTTGCCGATAGAAACAAGAACGACTTTATAACTAGTTCCCGACTCATATTTTATCACGAGGACACCATCCCTCAAACTTTTCGAATATCTTTAGATCTTCTGTAACGTACACTTCGTCTATAAAGTTAACATAATATCAAAATTCCTGGTCATCAATCATTAGATTTCCTGATTGCCTATAAATCGTCATCGCTTACCTCGTCCGACACTCCAAAAGGAGTGGGTCAATTTTACGCACCTGAACAAAATCTGATATAATACAATGGACTGCGAAGTTTCAACAAATCGAATAGCCTTTACGATTTGTAATTTGCTGAAATTACGAATTTTTGTAGGGAGGTACCAGTGTAAGAGGTCCATTGTGACCCATTTTGCTTTAGTATTGGTACAAAATTACAAATAGGGGATATATATTTGGACAGGGCCGATCATTTGTTAATCTTCAAAACTACAATTTTACCGCAAACTCTGCTGAATATTAAAATTCCTTGACTAGAATGAAGATTCATAAAGAAACAAATGTTGAATCCAATTACTTCTCTTTTAGAATAATCATCATAAATCTGGAACCAATATTTTCCAAAAACATACGATCTGAAAAGCATAGGTATTTAACGAACATATATTCCTACAAAAAATATCTGATTCGCCCATTCGAACAAAACTGAAGAAAAATTTTACATACAAAATTCAAAAATTCAAGCGAGATAGTGTGATTTTTTATATTTAGCTGGAAAACCACAAGTGGCTATCGTTAGAGCACTCCAACATTTAAATTTGAATAAATCTTTTGTGTCTCGTACCATCGCACGTTACTCTGATGGAAGAAACCCGCGTCGCAGGGGCGGAAAATGGCTCGTGAGCTGAAAATATCGCAATATTCCATTCGGCAAATATTGAAAAATGAGCTCGGATTAAAGCCATTGAAATTCCAAAAAAGTGCAAGATCTTACATCGCAACAGAAAGAAAATAGATTCAAAGGAGCAAAAGAGTTGCTTCGCTTGGCTAAAAATGGTGAACTGCCGAATTTGGTTTTCTCCGATGGGAAAAGATTCGGTGTTCAGCAGTTTGTAAACAAACAAAATGATCGTGTTTACTTGCCAAAGAGATCAGCTGAAAATGTGTACCTTCGGTTGGCCACCAACTCAAGTGCGGGCCATGGTGATGGTGTGGGCCGCCATAACAGCCGATGGTCGCTATCCGCTCGTGTTAATCGACCGTGGCATCAGAATAAATGCCGAATATTATCGCGAAAATATTCTGGAGGGTGTATTAAAGCCTTGGGCACGCAAACATTTTTGCCACAGACCTTGGACATTACAACAGCACGCGCCTCCTAAGAATGGTTACAAAATAAGGTATTGTGGTTTGTTTATTTGGTATTGAGGTTTATTTCGGAGCTAGGCCATTTCTCAATTACCATGGCATATATGATTTATTTCAATCAAAAATATTAATTGGGTTTAATTGCAAACGTATTTCCCTATCTAAGTATGTAAAAAGGTCCCCAAATGGTGAAAATTGGTCGATAGGATTATTTTTTTTCCGTTATATTCACCAGTAAGGAAGTTGATTATGGAATTGCAATCAGAACACAATCCAATGTTATAATTTAAAGGAACTGCCTCTGAGATTCGACAATTATGTAAATAATTTAATATCCTTATTTCATAACTCATATTGGTTTAGAAATATTTTCCCATAGACGCAATTTCAAGAACACAAAATAAAGTTTAAAGAATACGATTATCGCACCATTCAATTACAGATGCAAATCAAACTAAACGACAATGGTGAAAAAAGTTTGCATCTGTGCGTAGCATCGATGCAGAAAATCAAAGTTTCAATCTATGTTTTCTGTCATTTCTCCACAGCGCATTGAAATTAAAATTGCAAATTTCGTTGCTTTAATAATGAAAATTCTTCCTTTTTCTCCTTTTTCTTCCCCCTTCTATTTAGAGATCAGCAGCAGTATTTTTGCCATCCGCATCAGTAGATGTGCCTGAGAACTCAACGGAAGGAAATAGACCAACGAAGCAACTACCAAAACGGCAACAACACAAAACCACCTACAACCCAATCTACTAATCTACCTACACGCAACTAGAAAAGACTCCCTAAGAAACCGAACGTTGTGTAATAACTACTTCAGCAAGAAAATAACAATAGGAGCAAACAACAACAAAAACATATCGGACTACAAAATCCCCTCCGAATGAGTGAATCAAAGTGCAAGTGACATTCCGCGAATAATCCAAGTTCTGTGTGCCACGACCGAGCGTAATTTCCATAATTGAACAGAGCCACCAAATGTAAAGCACCAAACGAGAAATCAACATATCTTTGGGTTTGCGTTCGTTCCAACGAGAGATTCAAACGCGAAATAAGCAAAAAGAAAAAAACTAAAATTCGATTATAGTTGACCCCCTTCAGACATCATCTATCATTCGGCAACAACAAATGCCATCACTTGCCTTGGGAGAATAGAATAAAAGAAACGACATTTTATTCGACCAAGGGATCACAAAAAGTAAAAAATACATGAAAAATGATACAACCTAATACGATTATGACCAACAAAAATATTCGCACAATAGGAAAGCATCATATTATGGACCAATAACAATAAGCATTACAAAGCAAAGCAAAGGAAGCGTACAAAAAGTGCAGGACGATAAAAAGAAATCCACAACAAAACAGCAAAGAAAAAAACGAAACGAGCAGAAGTGTACAAAAGAAACACAATCGAATTAATTTTATTGTCATTGCAAAACAATACAATCGCTCACACACTCACACACAAACACGTGTCAAACGAAGAAAAGTATATGAGCGAAGAAAAAACCCGCACTCAAGAATTACAAGCAAAATAACACTTTAAGAGCGACATTTATTCCCATGCGTCATTTGTCATTGCAACAATTGTAGGGCGATAAAGCGCAGAGTCATTGCCAACCCCAACAACACAAACAACAAAACCATTGAGACAGAACGATTTGTTCAATTCGCATTTATTGACCTCTTGGCAAATAGTGGTCGTTAACATTGCCAGCCAACGATCCAAGGGGCACGATCATACTGCCGACTCTACACGAATAGGACACGAATGCTAAACGTGTGACAAACGCCTTCGGGTTCTCCTCCACCGCACCAATATCATCATTGGTCCTGTAGCAGGAAGTACAATTGAAGGAGCTGCCACAAATGTTGCCCACATTAACGCCAATGCATTTGCTGGAATTACGTCTCATCTTACTTTGCCTGCCATCCATTCTACTGGCCACAACACTGGAGCCAGGTAGGTGCAACTACTTATTGAAATACATAATATTGAACAATTTTGAAATTTACGTTGATTTGATTTTTTCGTATTTTGCAATTCAAAATAGGAGATACTAGTTATTAACGTTTGTACTTCCAAACACAAAGTGCGGAAATTATGTTTTCCACTTCGCAAATCTCTAGCTAAACTAGAAAGTAAAGGAATAATATCTGGGGGACAATTATATGATACTCTTCTCCACGAATTAACTTTTCATGCAAAATGTACAACAAAACGTCCGCCACTCACTGTCAGTTTCCTAACATCACTTAGGAGCGTTTATGAATGCGTACGACTTCAATGTTTTTTAAATTTTTAATTAAATAGAACGTATATGGGAAGTACTTTTTATATCCTACACCACATAGTGGTAAGGGTATTTTGTCTTTGTGCATATATTGTTACTTTTAAGGATCTTCATAGAATCATTTTCTGAGTCGATTTATGCATGTCAGTCCGTTTGTCCATACGCCCATGTATTTTTGTGAACAAATTGCAAGTCGCATTTATTATCCAATTGAGATGAAATTTTCCAAACGATATTTGTTTGGCCCAAGAACGGACCCTATTGAAATTGGTGAGAATCGGTTCAAATTTAGATATAAATCCCTTATACATCTTAAACCGATTTCGGGTTAATTGTGTGCCAAATGGCCAATATAATTTCGAATGACACATCCAAATGACCTGTATTTTGGCACATCCGACAGAATTCAGTCTAGAAGCAAGCACATTAAATTTGGTAAAAAACCGGTTCACATTAAGCTATAGCTTACATATATATGTTTCCTCCGATTTTGTGTTTAAGTCCCTCACATTCCCAATATGCACCCCACAAACATGATATTTGTTACCAGATATCACATACAGCCCAGAAATAGCTCTGCCAAATTTTATCAAGATCGGTTCAGATTTGGATATATCTCCCAGTTTCATATATCTTCAACCGATATATCTTCAACCGTTTTCGGGTTAATTGTGCTCCAAATGGCCCATATAAGTCCGAATGACACATCCGACCGCATTCAGTCTAGGAGCAAGTATGTCGAATTTGTTGAAAATCGGTTCAGATCGGTTGGCTATGGCTCCCTTATATTTGTTTCATTCCATTTGGTTTTTAAGTCCTCACATTCGTAACAACAATGCTATTTGTTACCAGTTATCTTGTAAAGCTCGGAAATACCTTTACACATTTTATCGAAATCCGCTTAGATTTGGATATAGCTCCCATATATATCTTCATCTCCATTCATCAGCCCGAATGGACTGCATTTTGGCACTTCCGATGGAATTAAGAAACTGGGGCGAAATTGATTCAGATATAGCTGTAGCTCCCATAATGTGGTGTTAAAGCCCCTCACATACGTAATATGCACTCCACGACAAGGATATTTTCCACCATATGGTATTTTTTTCTTATTCAACCGAAGTTTTTTATTTGGTGCTACTCGGTCCGGTATATCTATTGCTCCAATAAGTATTTTTTTTAATACAATTCTTATTGAAGTCATATCATTGGTATGATTTACTTCACATAAATTTCCAATATAAACTTTTTTGTTACGAGAGCTGTACTAAATACGCATAGTGGTGTAGGGTATTATATAGTCGGGCCCACCCGACTTTTGATCTTTCCTTACTGGTTTAACACAGATTAGTCTGTATGTGCTAAAATCAAATTTTTAACTCGATTATCAACTATTTCAAAAGGGTTCACAAATAAATTGTTTCATATTAAATCATGATAAATGTGACCTGAATTTTAGTTACAAGAACGCATGAATAGTTACGGTTACAAGAACAACAATAACTCAGAATATGATTCACAGAAGCATAATACCCTGTACCACATATATATTAAAAATATATAAAAGTGCAACCGATGGTGGATTTTCAAACCTGTTTTTAATATACATATTCTCGCACAGTGATATATATTCCATTAAAAATGGTTCAGGAAAACGGGATTTGGTGTGTCACTGTACTAATATTCTTAATTTGCAAATTTACACTGGAATTTGAATCACCATCATATTACGTCTGCGCATTTATTTGATTGAAAATAAGATATATTGATGCACATTTTGCTAATAAGCAATACAGCAGTAAGTTGGTAATCGGGATTTCCAGTGAGTTTAACAACAAAGCATAAAAAAATCGAAAGAGGTCCACCGTCTTCCTAGTGTCAGATATTTTGAAGGTTTTGGCCCTGGAGTTTTAATTTGTGCAAAAAAAGAAGTAGGTTTACATCTTGGTATATCCACTCCGACTCCAGCTCCGTATTTTAGGAAAGTTATAGACTCCCAGTGTATTACTTATAATTTGTTATTTCGGCATATTTGTTTTGTGGTATATAAATATATTTTATAGCCGTAGTGGAAGTTTCCATAATATCAATTATTGTCCAAAATTTATCGTATCTGGAAGTCTTATTAATGATTGATGTGTCCTCATTTAAAAAAGACAATCCGACATATATTACAGCCTACACTCATCTTTATTTAGGTCCAAAAGTGATATTTAAATGTCATTAAATGATTATGATCATATGATACTATTATTACGCTTAAAACAGAACGAACCTGACATTGGGGACGACCCCTATATTAAGATTTTTCATCCAAGAAACGAATTACAATAACATCTTCAAAGATTATTTTGTGTCTGACAATCTAATATGTCACCTCGCTATAAAGCGGGAAATTAACCTACCGGATCATTTTTCCTTTTTCGTTTTCTCCTATTTCCACCAAAGACTTTCATTCCGACTTTGCACCAGAATCAACTGATTTTGTGAAATATGGAATTTTTGAATTCAATAAATTGTGAAGGCATATTCACGATTTAGAGTGTAATTCAAAGGTTGGATCTTTCTGAATGTACTTTGATATTATATTTTCTCAATTTTTTTAAAAATTTAGACAGATTTTAAAATATTAAGTATTGTGTATCAAACCGTTTTTAATGTAATTTTATCTCTGGATATTTATTTATTCCAAATTCTATTATATATCCCACACACAGCTAAGAATAAATAAATTGATTATTATTCCAAAATCACATTTAAATAGTTACTTATGCATTCCATACTTTGAATTCATGTCCAATTTTCGTTACTTATAATATTTGACTTTTTCATTTTCAACGTCAAAACGTTTCGGTAGTTGTGTGCAAACCCTTGTCAACCAGATAACGCAATTTATAACAACAACGTGAAGATGTCCAAATAAACAAACAAGAATTTCCATCCACCGCCCCAGCCTCTGCTGCGCAACGAAAATGTCCATACCGAATTTGAGTTGCGACGTGTAATAATTCCTTGGCCCACTTATCTGATTAACAAAATGTAATAACTTTTCAATTTAAGTCCTTCCATTCCCAAAGATAATTTCGGTCCTGTGGTTAAGGTAGATCATTTGCATTTCCATAAGATTTGTTGCGGCCTCTTTGGGGTCCACTGTCCTCCCTTTCGCTGTTCGCACAGATAATTTATGCCGTGAAAACCACAACAATTGACAATGGAGCCAAAATGTGTCACTATCGCTGGTTGCCAGGGGATGTATGGTGCGGTTGGCAAACACGCTTCTAAGGCCGCCATTTTTGTGGAAATATTTTGAAATTCGAAGAGAAATTTATGCAAAAAAAAAGAAAAAAACCGTCCAAGTCCAACAACACAAATCCCAAAAGTTAACATAAACAAGCATACCTGCCAATCCCCTTCTGCCACGTTGCGGCATTAACCAACGGCTACAATCAGTTGTTCGATGTTGTTTTGTTTGTTGGTGGTCAGAAGCGACAACACCAGCGCAAATATTCACAGATAATGGCGACAAATGGCTTGAACTCACTTGCTTACTCGCGCCGAGGACAAGTGGCAGTGGCAAGGACAGGCATGTCCTTTATGCTAAGTAATTTTACTTGTTGGCATAGGTATCTGTTAATCTGTCCCCAGTGTCTTTTTATTACACCTTATTATTACGCAGCTACACTTGGTTGGTTTGTTGGTGGTTGTCAAAAGTGGGGGACTTTCCGTTCGTCCATTTGTTTTTACAGCTGTGCAATGTTGGGATGTCAGCAGCAGCAGCAGTAGCACAGCAACGGATAAACAGCCGTGTTGTTTTTTCTTTTTGTGACCAGTTAAGGTCACACTAAAAGCCCTCTAACAAATGTCGCGACATAAAATGTACATTTCAGATATTTAATTTGGTTGGGATTTCTTCCCATATTCCTATTAGTTTTGTCGGTTGCCAGAGAGATAGCAACGCTTGAATTAGCATTCACATCTCGTTGGCATTGAAAAGCCCAGGCTTGAGCGAAGAGGAGGGCAATTTCTTTATTAATTTTTATTTGATAACACTTTAAGGGAAAAACTTTGAAATCTTTTAATGGCCATAAATTATGTTTTTGTGAAATATATTAAAAAGTTTCGCCTGTTTATTTCGTTGTGTTTGGCAAAATAAATCAAAGCATTTTCATGATTTACAGGCGAGAAACAAAAAAACAATTTCCTTATAAATTTAACTGAACAATTAAAGTGATGGCGGCGAATACTCTACACGCACACCAGGTGTTGTGGTGTGAATAATACATATAATGGAAACACGAAATAAGTTTTCGAAAGAAGCAAAATATGTACCCTAAACGCAATAATATAATGGAAACGTGAAAAAAGTATTCGAAATTATCAAAATGTGTATATATACAGAGGGCAGGCTGGCGACTTGAAAACGCATGGGATTGCATACAATAAAATTTGTAAATCGCTATCTTTTTGTGCAATTAAAATTTAACAATTTTTTTGATTTCAATCAGTCGTAGTAAGATCTTTATTTGCCAGAATTAAATATTACGAATTATATCACTTCAATTGGAAATTGGGGTGGAAAACTTCGAAATGCTATACTGATAAATACTGTTACAAATAAAATGACCAAATTATTTCTATCGCGGTGGGTGAAATAATCGTTTGAGATGTCTAACCATAGGCAAATAACGGTATAGACTCGGTGAAAACTCAACAACAACACGGTCAAGTGTCTCAAATAAAACAACTCTGGATTATTCGACGACGAATTCGAATGTACTCAGTGAGGGAGCATTTCATGATTTGTGGCTTAATTTTTCTATGATTAATTGTAAAAATCGCGGAAAAAACTATCCATTATCAAATAATGTGTATATTAACCACATTTCGAGACCTGTAACTGCTTACAAATCAGCTTTCTAACCTTTTATTTTAACATGGAGGCATCATAAGAAGTAATTATTTGCCAAACTGCCTCCAAGAGCCAATAACACGGTTTAAAAACAATATTTCTATTTTTAAAACACTGTAGCTGAACTTGTTTCTAATTTCGCAGGACTTCATATTTGTAACTTTCAAATTACTATTAAATTAGCGGGTATATTGTTGTCAACATGCTTGACCTTCCGTCCAGCAATAATATTCACTACAAATCTAATTACCAATGCATTATTTTCACAAGGCAATACGTAGTTATTTTTTAGCCCTTAAAAACGTGTTAAATAAGTATATATTCAATAACTTTTACCACTGAAATTCGTTATATATGTACTTATTGATCGATGTTTATGGCTTGAAGAAGGATTAAATATAAAGTCGGATGAAACATAAATGAGGGAGCTATAGATATTCTTCAAAGTCGGCGGACTTAATACCAGTCGGAACATGACAATATGACCTAAATCTCACTTTTATAACACAAGCGATTAAATTACCGATTAAAATATATGTTGAAGCTATATACAAATATAAACCGTTCTTCACCAAATTTGGCTATCTGAGTTGTATTCGATATCTTGTACTGAATATCATTGCTATAAGATATATGGGAACTTTATCCAAATTTAGTCCATTTGTCACCAATTTCGAAAGCGTTCGTTCTTAGACCCAACGAATGAACTGTGCAAAATTTCATCTGAATTATTTATAAAAGGTTCATGGACGTATTGACTCCTTAAATATTTTTTGATCATATTCAAAGTCACTGCCAATAAATTCAGAAGCTAGTTCTTAAAATTATTACAAAGTATGGAAAAATATTTATTTGCGTACCCTATAACACTACGTTGTGACGGTATTATAAGTTTGATTGAGTCAACAAAACACCTCTAGCTAAGTCGATCTAGGTATGTGTGTCCATCCGTCCATCTGTCCATGTTAATTTGTTATCACGAAATATCATAAAATTGTATATGAGGTCCATGATATGGTCAGAATAAAAGTCCATAATTATACCCTACAACACTATGTGTTGAAGTATTATAAGTTTGATTGGGCCAACAATTATATAAAACCTCGAAATATTGGTCCCCACATAGGAACCTATACCTATATATGGATCTTCTTATCTCGCAGAGCTGAGTCGATCTAGCTATGTATGTCCCTCCGTCCGTCTGTCCATGTTAATTTGTAAGCACGCTACAGGTCGCAAATATGACCCGATCCTCACGAAACTGAAAATGTAGATGGGGTTAGGGTCAAAATAGAAGCTTATTGTTTTTGAAGATAATTAGTGGTTGAAATGGACCAAGAACAAAAACAATTTCTAATTTTGCTGTTGCCCTACTGGCTACAAATCATCATAAATTCGTAATGTTCTCTTGCCAGAAAAGGATAAAACTGAAGAAAATCGTGTAATATTACAATAAAATTGAATATTTGTTGTTCAATTTTTAAAATTGCATGCGATTTTTTCAATATGACTTACAATTTTCAATTGTACATTTTCTAAAGTTTTTCTTAGAACTACACTACGTTTTATGGTATTACTAGCTGAACCCGGTGCGCTTCGATACCCCTTTTGATTTTATATGCATTCAAAATTTTATTTACGAATATATGTGAAATCGGCCGTGAATATATATATATATATATATATATATATATATATATATATATATATATATATATATTATATATATATATATATATATATATATATATATATATATATATATATATATATATATATATATATAATTTTTTAATTTTTTTCTGGTGCCAGATTTCGTCTCTCTCGCTTTGGGTGCATTAAATATGTGAAATCGGCTGAGTATATATATGGGAGCTATAATCAAATCTGAGCGTGTTTGAATATAATTTGTCAAATTTATTTTTGTACCAAATTTAGCCACTCATGCCGAATTTCATTGGAATCGGAAATACGTATCGTGTTTTGTGAATACAATACATGAAATCGGTCGAAAATATATATGAGAGCTATATCCAAATCTGAACCGATTTTAATATAATTTGACTAATTCATTTTCTAATCAAAATCCCGTTACATATTCCAAATTTCTTTGGAATCGAACATACTTATCGTGTATGGTGCATCAAATACATGAAATCGGTCGAAAATATATATGGGAGCTATATCCAAATCTGAACCGATTTCAATTTAATTTGACAAATTCATTTTGGCTCCCAATTCCGTTACTTATTTTAAATTTCATTACAATTGGAAATACATTTCGTGTTTGGTCCACCAAATACATGAAATCGGCCGAAAATGTATATGGGGGCTATATCCAAATCTGAACCGATTTCAATACAATTTGGGAAATCAATTTTTTATATAAAATCTATCACACGTTTCAAATTTCATTGAAACTGGGGATACATAGCGTGTTTGGTGCATCAAATGCTTGAAATCGGCCGAAAATATATGTGGGAGCTATATCCAAATCTGAACCGATTTCAATTTAATTTGACAAATTTATTTTCGGATCAAATCCCGTCACACATTCCAAATTTCATTGGAATCGAACATTCATATTGTGTTTGAGGCATCAAATGAACGAAATCGGTGGAAAATATATATGGGAGCTATATCCAAATCTGAACCGATTACAATATAATTTGGCAAACTTATTTTTGTTCCAAATTCCGTTACGTATTCCAAATTTGGAGACTGTATCTTCAACCAATCAATAGATATGTGCATATAAAATCTAAATTTTTTAGGGAGGTACCTCCGATTCTGATGCTATATCTCCAGTTCCAAGTGGAATTTCAAAAATTTATAAAGCCTATGTTACTTTCAGGCGATTTTGCAGTATATATGGAAATTTTGAGGAAAATCTATTCAGCGGTTTTCGAGTCCATAAATTACAAACAAACATACAAACATTTTCCTCTTTTATAGATATAGAAGATATACAGGTCGCAATTAACGTCCGATCCTCACGAAATTTTGCTTGGGGGTAGGGTCAGAATTAAAGCGTATTGTTTTTGAAGATGTACATTTAGGGGTTCAAATGGACCAAAAAATTAAAATTTTTACTACTAAAAACCAATCGACCCGGATTTTTGCATGAGAAGATAGTTAAGGACAAAGAAGAATTCTAACATTTTGGATAACCATTGTGTGAGATTGTTTTGAATACCTATCAGCACTACAGAGAGCGTAAATATTGGACAAATGACCCCGGTCAAAAAGCTTAGGATTACATCTGGACAGGGCTCTATGACATCATTTCAAAAAAAAAAAATATTCCAAAATGGATTTGGACATAACATATTGTATTGTTGCAGGGTATCACATGGTCGGCCCGAACGACTATAGCCTTTGCTCATTTGTTTTTAAAAATAAAAAAAATAAATAAAAATGGAATACTGATTTTGCAGTCCTGACAACTATTAACAGAAAACACTTTTTTAGATATTATAAAATTTACGATATTTTCGTTCAAACCTTGTGTATATTATTGATTAAAATATCTTTACCAACTCTTAATGTTCTCAAAAGTAAATATTTGTTATAGGAATGTCGGAATTGTTGAAACAATATTTCAATTCGAATTGTTCTTTGAATATGCAATTTTAGAAAATCAGTAGCTATACTCGCCAAAATATGTTTTCAAACATGTGCTGTCCAAAACAGACAGTTGTGTTTTCTGCAACTATTCTCAATGTCTCATAGTCCTTTTTAATAAATTGCCATTCTATTAAAAGTCGTGTGTCTTTTTGTAAACTGTCAACTTATAATAACGGCGACTTGGCTTTTAATTTGCTTATTCAAACTGTAAATGTGTTCAAGTTATGTGCATGAGAGATAAGCGCTTTAAGAGCGTTTTAGGAAATTATATGACTTGGGGCAAGGTTGTTGTCTTTGTATGTTTTTCTATAGCCGTTGACAGCCGTTGGCAGAATTTTATCTTGCATATCATCAAAGAAATAATATGGCAGCTGATGCTTTGATGCTCCGTCAAAGTAACAAGAAACGGATATTAAAACATGACAGCTACTTGAAAAATCTCTCTTTAGAGAGTGAGAGAATGAACATTATATGTCAAACAGACAATAGGCTGTAGCAGATTATATTAAGTATATTTCTTTGTTTGAAATTTGCGTTAATATTAGAAATTTGTTTCACTAAACAAATTCTGACGGCTCATATGGGTTAAATATTAAAATTCTCAATACATAATAAAGCGGGAAAATCAATTAAATTTCATAACCATCCAAAATGTTCTTAGTAAAAAAATGACTTATATTCCCCTTCGATTGTTTATAATTGCAGTCAGAAGGTTTTTACGAAAGAAAATTTAAAGGAAAGCCTCCCGAAATGTCGCTGAATTGCAAGACTCGAATGATTTTTAGTGCCAACCTTACTTTCCAAAATACTCCACACGCAATAGTCCAACGAATTGGTATCCGGAGATTTTGGTGACCATTGGAAATGAAGCGAGGAACCTCATTTTGTAACCATTCTTGGGTAGCGCGTGCTGAGTGCGATGGTGCTGAGTCCTGTGTGCCAAAATGTTTGCGTGCCCAAGGCTTTAATACACCCTCCAGAATATTTTCGCGATAATATTAATACGAGCGGTGAGCGATCATCGGCTGATATGGCGGCCCTGGCGCTTGAGTTCTGATGGCCAATCGAAGGTGTATATTTTAAGCTGACCTCTTTGTCAAGTAAACACGATCATTTTGTTTGTTTAAAAACTGCTGGACAACGAATGTTTTCTCATCGAATAAAACCAAATTCGGCAGTTCACCACTTTCGGCCAAGCGAATCAACTCTTTAGCTCTTTGGAGTATATTTTCTTTTTGTTGCGGTGTATGCTTTACCCCGAGCTCATTTTTCAATATTTGCTGAATGGAATATTGCTGCGACGCTGGTTTCGATCAAGTCGCTTCTTTACTTTTCGAATCATTTCTGTCGATATTGCTGTTTTCTTCCGTCTACTTCCTTGTCATCGGGCTACGCTACCAGTATCACGGTAACGATCGATGGGACGAGACATAAAGGATTTATTCACATTTAAATGCTGGAGTGCTCTAACGATTTTTCCAGCCAAATGTAAAGAAATTACACTATTACGCTTGAATTCCATCACGAATAACTTTTATCTGGATAATTCTCACCAAAATGCTTTTGTACACTTGTAAACAGTATAATGAGCTGTCACTGGAATAATTTTAACAACAATCGGGCGAGTGGCTTGGAAATGACAGCAGTTTTGTTGGTTGCATTTTTTTCATTTCACCCTGTATATCCTAATAACTCGAGTTGGAGGCCAACATTTTTACCTATGTTTAAAGCTTATATCATGCATATTCTTAAAGATATGCATTAAGTACTAAAACTTGGAGTCAGCAACAAAATGCTGCTAAAATCATTCATACAAAGTAGTGAGCCTGTATATATAATTTTCTCTCAAAAAATATGACATTGAAACAATTCCGTTAAACGTTGATAGCTAAATATCATTAAAATACCGCATAATGGGTGATACCATTTTGAGGGGTCTGGAAAAGCCAATTCACAGGAAATTTGTTTGTTAGGGGGGAGGTGTACATTATATGGGGACTTTAACAAATTGTGAACCTATGTCCAAATATTTTACTGACCTGAAAAGATTTTAATAACATTTTATAAACCTATTTCAATTCGTTCAGAAGCTAGAGTGATTTATAACCAAAAACAGTATTTCTCGGAGATACAAACGACATAAATAAATTATTATGCCCTTCATTGTATGGTCGATGGTATAGAGATAGACGACATACTACGACATTGCAAAAAGTATATATTTTATATGTTAAGACCATATTCATTGAAAATCTTAAATTGAATTTAAAACTATTAAACACACTGTCTGTCTAATATATGTACGTGTGTACACATATATGTTCTTAGGTGTGGGCATACATGAAAGTAAACATAATATGGCTTTAATCCGTCTAAAGATTTTCTACTTTTCAGTTGACATGTGTAAATGACATCATGTACATAAGTATTTGCTTACTACACAACAGTACATATCTTTTGGGAAACAAGGTCAGAGCTAAGTAAACATTCTTAGAATCCATCATTCTCACATTGCTTCCCATGTTCGGCGCTTAAAGGTATCCATTTCCATTAGGCCGTATTCAGACGTATTGCCGTGTTTGCATTACTCTTCCAAATGAATTGTGTGTTTTATGGTGAATGTTTTCTCATGTGTTCTACAATTTATGGCAAACTCAACAGATAAACGGGCCAATGACAAACCAACCAACCTACCAACCAACCAACAAACCAGCCAACAAATGAGGCAGGAGAATATATTATATATGCCCCGAACCTATTTGTGGAAACGATAGTCGGGCTCTTAAGCTGCGGTGAGTGAAAGTAAAACAGTGAATTACTTTGCAAAGGGATGGATGGAAATTTCAATGGAAATTTTGTTTGTTCTTATCTAAATATGATCGGGTTTTAAATGAAATTTTTTTGACTTGGTCTCCTGCAATCTAATGTCGAAGTTATCCTTCAACATTGAAGGTTTTGTGGATAATGTACACTTAAATTATGATACATAAACAAGTAAAAAACATTATGTTCGGCCGGGCCAAATTTTTAATACCCTCCACCTTAGAGTAAAAGAAACATTAGAAGAAATGTGTCAAAAACCATAAAAATGCCGAATATCGGGAGGTACCGTTATATGGGGGCTATATCAAATCATGGAGCCATACATGCAATGTTTCGCCACCGAAGCTGGAACCCATTATAACCAACAAATACCAATTTTCAGACAAATCCGTGAAAAAATGTGGCAAAAATCATCAAATTACCGAATATCGCGAGATACCGTTATATGGGGGCTATACCAAAACGTGGACCTATAATTACAATGTTTCGCCACACGAACTAGGACCCATTATGACCCACAAATACCAATTTCCAGACAAATCTGTGAAAAAATGTGGCATAAATCATCAAATACCGAATATCGGGAGGTACCTTTATATGGGGGCTATACCACAACGTGGACCTATACATGCAATGTTTTGCCACACGCTCAGGGACCCGTTATGACCTACAAATACCAATTTCCAGACAAATCCGTGAAAAAATGTGGCATGAATCATCAAAATACCGAATATCGGGAGGTACCGTTATATGGGGACTATACCAGAACGTGGACCGATATATCTCATTTTCAATACCAACCATCCTAGACACAATGCAAATAGCTCTGCTAAATTTTGGCGCTCTACGTCAAATAATGTGGGCTGTATCGTGATTTCAACAGACAGACAGACAGACAGACAGACGGACATCGTTAAATCGACTTAGAATTTTATGCTGATCATGAATATATATACTTTATGGGGTCAAAGACGAATATTTAAGGATGTTACAAACGGAATGACAAAGTTAATATACCCTCCTTTCCAAGGTGGAGGGTATAAAAATGTACTTAAAGCTTATATTATATACAATTAATAATCCTTACCTATTATAGATGTATATAACGCAGTGCTTCATCATTGGACTTTGTAATTGAATATTCTGCCTTGTTTATTAGATTGAAGGAAGATATTAACTCCAGGTGAAATGTCTCACTTAGGTTGTAACGGAATTTTGGCTAGAAGAATACTGAGAAGACGGAAGCAATACCAAAAACAAATATTTCATGTGAGAATGTCATTGTTTGGTTGACATCATTGTAACACACAAAATCAATCAATGCTTTCTTTTTTATGTAAGTTTATTTTTTAGTTTTTGAAAAAATTTTTAATTTGGATACCAAACATTATACATTTTTCTGTGTATCCCATTATAACATCAAATGTTTTGACAGAAACAGTGAGGTGTGCGAAGGTTCAAGAAAATCGGAAACAAGTTTCACACTTCAGAATTAGTATTTTTATACCCTCTACCATTCCGTTTCTAACACCTCGAAGAATACATTTAAGACCCCATAAAGTATATATATATTCTGATCAGCATCAAATTCTATGTCGATTTAGCGATGACCGTATGTTCGTCTATCCGCCTGTCCGTCTGTGGAATTCACACTAGCTTCCGAACAAAATGAAGTATCTCATTTTATATATGGTTGGTATTGAGATATATCGGTCCACGTTTTTGAAAAGCCGCCATATAACGGTACCTCCCGAAATTCGGTATTTTTATTATTAATGACACATTTTTCCACGGATTTGTCTAAAAATTGGTATTTGTAGGTCTTCTTCTAGCTACGGTGGTGAAACATTGTATATATGTCCAAGTTATTGTGTAGTCCCCATATAACGGTACCTCCCTATATTCGGTATCTTGATGATTTTCGCCAAGATTTTTTACGAATTTGTCTAAAAATTGGTATATGTACGTAATAATGGGTTCTAGCTCCGGTGGTGAAATATTGTATGTATAGGTTCACGTATTCCGATATTCGGTATTTTAATAGTCCTAGTCACATTTACTCACGAAATTGTTTCAAATGTAGTATGTAAGAAGATTTGGTAGATGACGATCCTTGAAGCATAAAATTGCTTATATAGGTTCCCATTTTGATATGCCCCCCATATAACGGCCTTACCTACTTTATAATTTTGTGAAAAGTTTAACAGCATTATTAAAAAATATGTGCTATGTGTAGTTTAAAGTGGAACACGCTTGAATTTAAATACTTTTATTTAAAAATGTTTTCTTTACCCAATGGTGGAGGGTTTTAAAAGTTTGGCCCTATCGAAATTAATGTTTTTTACTTTTTTCTCAATCTGACAAAAAATCGTTGTTAAAATATCATATTACTTGAACTGCTGCTGGGATCTAAGTTCTATACATAATGCCACTTCGACAAATATGGCAAAAGGTTAATGCGGATTTAAATGTACGTAGAAAAATGGTAGAAATGTAAAAATGTAGAAGCATAACATGGAGTTTGAACAAAGGTAAAAAAGAACTGAATATTATAAGAGATAATTTCTGTTTAATTTTACTCACTTATATGTGTATACAATCACTCCCACTACTGAAGGAAATGCATTCATATATGCCAACTTAAAGCTGAATTGTTTTTCGGAGAACGATGAATCTCAATTGAGTTGATGAAAAGCTTCACATGGATGAAATGTTAGGAATCAAAGATTATCCAAAGTTGTGGGAATGTACGTTTGTTATTCTTCTCCTACTAAAAAGAATACATATTTAGCGATTTATTCGTGTCAAATAAATGCAATTATGGGTTAAGAATAGATTTGTCATCAGTATTTAGGGTTGGGTATAAAATCAGAAATAAAAATTATGATTGCTGAAAAATTAGAAAACTAAGATGTACCAATAACTTAGGTGGTGTAAAAATTGAGTTTGGCCGAGAATAATGTGTCGCTTCTTTTTGAATACAGAGTCTGTGTAATATGACATTCCAGCCGTCGATCCTAACAAAGAGATTATTCTTCATTATATACTTAAGCGATAGATATATTCAACATTCTTTAGGTTCATGCAGATTTTTTAACAGACTTCGTTGATAGCTTCATTCTATCTTAATTTAATTTTATCATGCCATTCACAGCTGTCGATAACGTCAATGGTACATGACTGAATGGAAGAAATACGTCTATCTTGCACTTTCAATTTCAAATGAAATTTGAAGTTTCTACAAATCCATTGGAGAATTTGCGAAATATATACAGAACCTTATGTTTGAAGCGCATTCACACTGCCATAAAAGGCACCGTACTCGATATCATTTTCCCCATACCAATGGATTTCGAGAGAATTTGTATTCATAACAAGCTCTACTGAAACCATTACATGAGAAGTAAAGACCAGCGAGGAAATTAATAACACTACGCGCATTCGTTCATTCCAAACCTCACCAAAAAATGGAAACGCACAAAGTGAGACTGGCTGAACGGACTTCCTATCCACCACACTCATCCCCTGCTCGATGTTCGCACTTTGTGGTTTAAGGTCAGGCGAAACGTCCCACTCTGTATCACTTTATAAATGGACGTTTATGTGTTCAGGCTTCAATGCACGCACAGCGCATAAAATTTCTCATTTTATGGCACAAATGTCAGAAGTTTACAATGAAAAGAAGAGAAAACAACACTCATAAACATTGTCCCTCCTTAGACAACCGTGTAGTCAGTCGTTCATTCCGACTCCTAATACATAAAAACCATTTGCAAAATAATCCGCAATGACAGGAAAGTTTTAATTAATAAACAAATACCGAATTTCTTTGGCGTGAAAAGCGATTTGCAGGTCTCGGACAACCATTCCGTTCAACAATATTCTTATAAAGACATTGTCCTTCGTAATTGTCGCTTTGTTGAAAATTTAAACTGGACAATAAATAAAAATCATAACGTCTGCGAGTACGGCCCACTTGGATGCCATGGTTCAGATAGCTTCAATTAATTAAACTAAAATGGGCAATTTGTGTAGCCTCGAAAATGAAAACAAAAACTTTTTGCCAGAAAAGTTTGTTGGAAATTAGATTAAATTTTACTGTACTTATTAAGTGTCAGAACTCCTGAGAACGTCTTCGTCGGCAAATGCAAGTAAACTTGGTACACAGGACTTGATTTAAGAGTTCAGCTTGCCAAAACACAACCAAAGTTCAAAACTCTATCTCAAATGTAAGATTTCTCAATTCAAACTTAGTAAGCATGGAAACATTAAAATTTCTAATTATATTAAAAGTTGTATTTGGCTTGAAATGAAAATGTTTTGAAATACATATGATGGCATATAGAGACATGGCACAATTCACATCAACAAATAATGTTTTTCATTTTATTAAGAAGACGTTGTCTGATATTGGTATCAAGAGATATCTGGAGTATGGAATGAACAGAGCCATTTTTTTAAATTTTCGTTTGGAGCTAAATTAGCTATTTTCATCATAATGAAAACAGACAAAATTTAAAAAAAAAAACTTGGGACATATTCGAAAATCAGTTGAATTGTTTTGAATTTTAGACGAAACTAAAGGTCAAAGGTTAAAATTTTGGTTGACATTAAAATTTTAATTTTTACAGCCATCAAAGAAATAATTAAAAAATCTGATAAAAGTTTTTTTTTATTAAAAATATAGCCAACCTAAATGTATACAAATCGGACTATAAATTATACGTTACAAGAATACAGGAATTTTTTATCATTTCAATGAATAAAGAAATTGAAACTTTGATATAAAGGGTAATTTTTTAAGAGCTATGGGAAAGTTAAACAAGTAAAAAAGCAGCTTAATTCGGCCGCACCGAACTTTTAATACCCTCCACCATTTGGAAGGAACTTGAAAAATGTCAAAATACTTCCGGAAACTAACACTTAAATGAAAACTGTTATATGGAGAATATACGAAGACTCGTCATCAAAATGCAGAAAACGTGAACCTATATACGATTTTTTTGTTATAGGGTGTACCCATTACGAACTTTAAATACGAAATTTGTTACAATTCCGCTGAATAATGTCACACAAATAATAAAAATGCCCAGTATTGGGAGGTATCGTCATATGGGGGCTATACAAAGACGTGGGCCTGAATACAAAAAATTTTGTCATAGGCTGTAGTACCCATTACGAATATCAAATACGAAATTTAAAATAAATAAATAAATAATGTCATTAAATCATGGAAATGAGGTATACGAAGACATGGACCTGCAACGATTTTTTTTTCATAGGTTTTAGTAACCATTACGAACTTCAAATACGAAATTTGAAACGATTCCGGTTAATAATTTTGATGAAGTCATCAACATACGGAATATCGGTAGCTGCCGTTATATGGGGGCTATACGAAGACATGGACCTGCATAAAAATGTTTGTCATAGACTGTAGTACCCATTACACTAAAATCATGAAAATACCAAATATCGGGAGGTACCGTTGTATGGGGGCTATACGATAATCTATAATCTAAAATATTATTTAGATTATTTTATAGAGAAAATGTAACGGTATACATTTTCAACCCCGACTGAACTTTTCCATTTACTTGCATAAAATGATTTTTTCAATCTGGCAAAAAGTCGTTGTTAAAATATCATATTACTTGAACTGCTGCTGAGATCTAAATGCTATACATGATGCCAGTTCGACAAAATATGGCAAAAGGTTAATGCAGATTTAAATGTACGTAGAAACATGGTTTAGGTTTACAAAAAATGGTTTGGATTTGAACAAAAGTAAAAAAACTAATATTATGATCACTTATTCACTTGAGTATATACAAACCTGATGTCATTTTTACCAATTCAATGAAAAAAGAAATTGAAAATTTTAAAGAAAGAGTGATTTTTTAATTTAAATAGTTTGAAATTGATACTTGAAGATTATTTTGTGGAAATGTTGACCGCGACTGCTCCTGAAATCCATTTTGGTATACTCTTTCCAATATTTCGGCCAGTATCTCACGAATAAATGCTTCAATATTGTCCTTCAATTCCTCAAATAAAGCTGGCTCGTATAAAAGCACGCACGATGGCTGACGATTTTGTACCCTGCACATCCCAATATTTTAGCCGAAATTAGATGATATGTGTGTTAATAGAAAACACAGTTTTATAATAAGATGGGACATTTCATTGTCGCTTTAATTCGAAGGATGGCGTTGATAACGGAAAAATATGTTGTCACCACAGCATTATGTTGTTATTTAACGGACGTGACATATTTATAGGAAATTCGGCGGCTTTTATCGATTAAATGTACACGGATATTTTCTGGAATATATTGTTGCGATCATGTCTGATGCTTCCCTCCGCGGTTTTCCACAATTTTCGGCGGTTTCGGTACAGCATATTTTTATAATATTTCAATGCATTCCTGCAATGTTGTCGGCTATTTTGTCCAATCTTTATAGCTTAATGTTGTGGTGGACACTTCCACATAGATCATTCCTTATTCATTCATAACACTTAACATTAACCATAATTTGTGTACAAAGCAAAATAATTTTGTCATTGAAACTTATGACTTAGTTCCTTTTGGTTTTACAACGGCACATTTTATTTCTATGTATGTCGGTTTTGATATTTTTTCGGAATCTTTGCAAAATCCTCCATAGGGCAAATTCCACCGATAATTAGAACACTGTATCAACTAATGCCGCAGACCATCTTCAGGAAAATATTAAACTCTTTCACATAATATTCTAAAAAATCCGACTTTTTTCGTTTCTTATGTTATGCATATTTTACACTTTTTCTCTTTAGGCTGTAAAAAAACTGTGAATTGTGGAACTTTTTATTTGTTTTGTTTTGATTGATAGGCCACATCACATACTGCTCTCATTAAGTTCCAACAGAGTTGTTTTATAAATATCGTATGGGCCAGGGTTTGTACTGTACAAACATAATGACACTATCAGAATATAACAAGTACCCTTCGACCAAAGAATACAATATATTTTATGAAAAAAATACTTTCCTTTGTAAATATTTCTAAAATAATATAATGGAATTTTTTAATTTGTTTCGTGAAAACCCAAAATCCATTCGGAAGATTTTTCGATCATTTTTCTTGTGGCACCTATATGTTGGCAACTCGCTTAATTTTTACATTCCCTTTTTTTCCTTCTTCACAATGGCAAACAAAGGTCTAATCTTCCGCAGCCAAATTAATAAGCTTTCTTTTTTACTGAAACTTCAAGAAGTAAAGATCAGAAAACAGTTCCCGATATCCAAATAAATTTGAAACCATCCAAGTGATTAAAATTTAATTTTACATCCAATCCAATTTCTACCATCTTGCATCACATAAAAGTTATCATATTTCAGAAGGGTAAGGTTAATCAAATGAGAAAAGTGCAAATATTTACAGACATTTTTTTAGAGACTTCGGTACACCCAGTCCTACGTCATTAATCCGGAAAAAGTGATACCGAACCCTTATTTGGCTTAAAAAACTAAAGGCAATTTCCAAAGGCTTGCAAATACTAGCATTTGTTGTAGCCCAAAGGAAACAAACACCATTCCGGAAGAACCTGAAATTCACCCTACATAAAATCTGCATAGGTACTAAAACACGCTTAGATCGTAGTCTACCCACCGGGTAGACAAGGAACTCCAGATTTTGCCATAAGTTCACCGGTTTGATCACTAACTTCACAACATAACCTACAACATTAAACCTTCAATAGGAGAATCGAAGCCACGTGAAATCTTCGGATCCTAGTTTTGCCATACCTCAAAAATTCACAATTTCAAGTGCAAACTTCGCATATTGGCTGTGATACTATTTGGAAATGCGGGCTTAAATACCACCCAAAACCAATACAAATCGATTGCTAATGTTGCACAATTACCTGGCGATTACTGGCATTCCATGTATATTTAATCATAAACCCAGTACAGCCTCCATAGCCTGTAAAAATAGTATCCCAGCATGGAAAATAGGATATCAACATGGGAAACTAGCAACTCATTCTAAATATACATCAGGATCCCAACACGAGTCCATTTCAAACAAAACCCCGATCTATAATCCAGCCTTGACATCAGGAATCCATCACCTAAGATAGTAAAATTATATTTAAGTACACAACTTTATATAACAAATTATTTGCTTTATTATCTAAACATATTCAATGATATATACCTTCGTTGAGTAAATATTTTCTTGAATGGATGTTTGTATTGACGCCTATACGACCTAATGTAAAAAAATGTTTAGATAATATTGCAAAATAATTCTTATAATAATCCATACCCATTTTTGCCTCTTACTGTATGATCGATATTAGAAATAGTTCATATTGAGAAGCAAAAAGAATCTTATTAAAACAGGTTTACATGAATGCAACAACAACATACGCATGGATTGGAGGCCTTCATGACAAGCAGAGTATGTTGGTAAGTTTTTAATAATTTGTTTTTATTGTATTTCTTATGTCGATCAGCTTTCTGTAAGAGAGATAATATGTTCTGTATTCCCATCATTGACCTATTACCCCTCAATTGTGTATCCCCCCCTCTTTTCTATAAGCATGTAATCTCTCTATGAATGCGATAGTAAGATATTAACCCTTTGAAGATAAAAAATAATTTGTACCTTAATTACTTTGTATTTGAAAATGGATTGAACTCTACATATTTTAAACGTAGAAATTGAATTCTATATATATGTTTATATATTATCATGAATAAATCTAGATAAATTTTGAAATGAATCCTTAAATATAATCAACAGACGTTTCTTACAATATGGTATAGGGTCTTAATTTTGGATTGATTCATTTTTTAGGGGTCCTAAAATATATGCCGTTAGGACATAGGATGGTGTGGGTTTAGAGGCACGACTCTGCTAACATCAAGAGTCCTCATTTTTTTTTACCAGATGAAAAGCATTCTATATGTCCGGTGATTTGTTTGTATTATTTTTTTTTTTTCAAATAACAACCATAAATTTCAAACTTAATATTTAAGGGGTAAATTGTAATTTTTTTTGATCCATTATTTTGTAAAGTAAATAAAAAGGGAGTCTACAATATTTTTGTAATGATAAACATGGCTTGTGAAGAGCAGGACACGAACCCCGCAACCGACTGAAGCTAGGCTTTAATGGCTCCCGAAGTCCTAACTCTACACCAGTTCAACGATGCCTAAGTATCATATTTCGAAATAGCATCTACCACAATTATAATGATGGTGTACATTACAGAATTGGCGCCCAACGTGGGGCCAGAAGGACAACGACTATACCCTTTTGGCTCTATCTGATAGTATTTTTGTTTATGTAAATTCCATTTTTTATGAAATTTTCTATATAGATATTGTTTTATGGATTCTTGGCGGCAATCAATCGTAAGAGGCCTTTAGGATACTCGGCAAGTTGAGGTTTACTTCGATATTCTGACCATTGGCCTACTGCGTTTGGTTTGTCTCGAAGGATGTATAGATGAAAGATATATGTTAAATTTCAGAACATATTCATATTTTTTGAACTAACGTTTTAAAGACTTAGATATTAGCCCTGTTTCAGGTCTGGAATTCAATAACTTCTGCATAAGCGTATTATTGACCGTTTTGAAAAAAGGAAAAGCTTACAAGCAGTAAAGCTTCGCTGGTTTGTCTTAAGAACATTATTCTCTAAAATATTGATATGCCATAGCCCATTTTATTTTATCCTTTGTTATTTGAAAATCCAAGTTTCAAACCATTTTAAGTATCCATAACCATGTAAGAAACGTCGAATATTAGATTTTAATTGCATATTAAAAATAAACAACATAAATTTAAGTTTGAGTAAGTAAACAAATAAGACATATTTTTAGTTTACAATGGCTTCAGAGGAACCATTACCCTCGGAGTTACCACCACCTTCAACAACTGCATCAAATAATTCGATACATATATGTGATATATGTCGACAACCTTTGACAGATGGTCAGGATTGTCTTATAATTAATGAATGTTCGCATCCTTTCCACAGGACCTGCATCGAAGTTCATCTTGCTACTTCAACAGAGTGTCCAGTGTGCAAGAGAGTGTGCGATCTAAGCGAGCTCAGAACATATTCTTTGGCTTCAAAGCCTCCTCCAGCCCCAAAAGCTGCTAACTTTAGAGGTAAAGGTAGAGGTGCTATGAGCAAGCACTATAACACACGAAGTGTTTCCAAAAATCTGTTTCAGGATAATACAAATCCTCCATGCCCTCAAACCGAGACTCTTCAAACTCCGCGACGAAATCAGGATGTATCACTTACATTTTCTACTACTTCCCCTAATAATAATAATAATAGTAATAATATTCCAATTGCAGGAAATGTAGACTACAATGAACTTAATAAAATTATTGAAAACCAATTAAATAAGTTTTTTCAAAACTTAAATTTTCCACAACCGTCAACAGCCCCTACGTTACCACCAGCTCAACACATCCCAGCACACATTGCTAACCCACTTCAACATACTGTAAATCCAAACAGAACTCCAAAAAATAATGTATGTCCTTCTAATTATGCTTTTATGAATGCCCAGAATTTTAATAACAATTTACCAGAAAATTGTTATCCTCAGAATCCGCCAATAAATCGATATTCGCCAGCTGCGAATACAAGTCCAAATGTAGCAGGCAATTTCAATGTCATCGACCGAAACGCAGATAAAATAACTTCCATAATTAACAACTGGAACTTGAAATTTGATGGGTCTTCAACGGGATTAAGTATAGAAGAATTCCTATACAGAGTAAATACTCTTACAAAGGAAACATTTAATAATGATTTCTCTATTATATGTAGAAATTTAAATACTTTGCTCACTGGAAAGGCTAGGGAATGGTATTGGCGATACCATAAAACGGTACCAGTCATCAGGTGGGAAGATTTCTGTTCCGAAATCCGTAGCCAATATAAAGTTATGAAGTCCTCATTCGACCTTAAAGAGGAAATGAGGAATAGGAAACAAAAGTCTGGTGAGTCATATGACTCATTTTTCGATTCTCTGCAAACGATTGCAGATAGATTGTCCATTCCTATGAACGAGGCCGAGTTTATTGAAATTATTGTACGGAATTTACGACCTGATATTCGCCAGGATTTATTGTACGTCCCAATTCGTTCACTCTCGCATCTTCGGAAACTTGTTCAGATGCGAGAAAATTTTCTTAATGACGAATATGTCCGAAGAACTCTGGTACCTCGAAACCAAGTAATGGGCTTTCATCAACGAAAACAGGTGGCTGAAGTAGAAGAAGAGATTGATGAACCTGGACTAGATCATATGGTCAATGCTGTCCATAAATCTGAGTCCACATTTAAATGTTGGAATTGCGACAATAATGGTCACTCTTGGCAGGACTGTCTTGAAGACAGGACCATCTTCTGCTACGGATGTGGCACCAAGAATGTCTATAAACCGCAATGTCCGAAATGTTTGTCCCGAACTTCAA
The DNA here is from genome assembly GCF_030504385.1 of Musca domestica. Lineage (NCBI taxonomy): Eukaryota > Metazoa > Arthropoda > Insecta > Diptera > Muscidae > Musca > Musca domestica. The sequence goes on along the minus strand of NW_026712230.1, from coordinate 231,935 downwards.
CTTTATCAAAAAACTACCGACAAATGGGCCCTCAAAAGGACCAAGCCTAAATGTTGACCCATCTTCTAAGCCTGAAACTTCAGACAATGGTTTACCCTCCATAAACCAAACGATACCAACAAACAATTTGAAAACAATAACAATATTAAAAAGACCTACCACACTGACTACTGACTCTTCTGAGGAACTTTCTCGCATGATTTATCCCAAATTACCCCTTCATAAGCGTTGGGAAATTTATGTACAAAAACGCAATGAGATTTTTAAGGTTTCAGATATTTCTAGCATTAAATCACCTAAGCGTTCCACAATCCGCCTACGGAGATATTTTCGACTTCGAAAAATCTGTGGAAAAATACAAATATCTACTATCATCTCAAATCCGAAAGATTCGAGATATTATGCTCGGGTTTCTTTTTTAAATTTTCAAGAATTCGGCTTATTGGACACCGGAGCTAATGTTAGCTGTATCGGTGGTGACCTAGCTCAGCAAGACTTTTTAAAGTATCCCAACTTTTCACACTGTAAGTCATATGTTAAAACCGCAGACGGGAAAAGTCAAAGCGTTTTGGGTTGGATCAAAGTCAACATTACCTTTAAAGACAAAACTCACGTGATTAGACTGTTTATTATACCTACAATTTCACAAAGATTGATACTTGGTATTGATTTTTGGCAAAGTTTTAATCTTCTGAATAATCTCCTAGTTCCGAACGACATTGTTTCCTTCAACAATAATAACATTTGTGTTCCAAATGTCCAAGAACTCAACCTCCCAACTAAGACAAATGGTGAAGATGCCCATCTTAATTTGACTCCCAATGAAGCAAAACAACTGGAAGCTGTAATTGCACTATTTCCGTGTTTCGAGAAAAAGGGACTTGGCAGAACCTCATTAATTAAACACTCAATTGATGTAGGTGATGCCAAGCCCATTAAACAAAGATTTTACCCAGTCTCCCTGCAGTAGAAAAACTCATGTTTGGGGAAATTGATCGAATGCTGGAGCTAGGTGTTATTGAGCCATCGACTTCCGCATGGAGTTCTCCTATGAGGCTCGTGGTAAAGCCGAATAAGGTTAGATTGTGTTTGGATGCGCGGAAGCTGAATTCTGTGACTAAGAAGGATGCTTACCCGCTCCCAAACATTGAAGGTATATTCTCGAGACTCCCAAAGGCCAACTTTATATCAAAATTAGACCTTAAAGATGCCTTTTGGCAAATCGGTCTTGATGAGCCATCTAAACAGCTGACTGCATTCACAGTCCCGGGTAGGCCACTCTACCAATTTGTGGTTATGCCATTCGGGCTGTGCAATGCGCCACAAACCATGTGTCGGCTAATGGATGAGCTCATCCCCCCAGATTTGAGACATACTGTGTTTGGCTACCTCGATGATATGGTAATTGTGTCGGAAGATTTTGACAACCACATCCAAATTCTTATGAGGATTGCAACACAGTTTCGAAAAGCCAATCTTACGCTTAATGTTGCCAAAAGTAAATTTTTTGTATCTAAAACCAACTACCTTGGATACGTTATAGGCAACGGCGGTATTACGACGGACCCAGATAAAATATCGGCCATTATCAACTGGCCAGAGCCCAAAAATATAAAACAAGTGCGTGGCTTTCTTGGAATCTGTGGTTGGTATCGTCGATTTATAAAAAACTTTTCAACCGAAACTTTCCCCATCACCGAAGTTGTATCGACAAAGCGAAAATTCAAATGGACACCCGAAGCTCAACAAGCGTTTGAACGAATAAAGTCTCTTCTAACATCAGCACCTGTGCTAAATAACCCAGATTTAGTGCTCGTGCAGCTCGATGGTGAGGGGAATGAAAAACCAATAGCTTTCATGAGTAAAAAGCTAAACACCTCGCAAAGAAATTACAGTGTGACTGAGCGTGAATGTTTAGCTGCTTTGGAAGCTATAAAGAAATTTCGTTGTTACTTGGAGCTTCAGGAATTCGAGGTGGTAACAGACCACTCAAGTGTAATGTGGCTTATGCGGTAGCCCGACTTAAGCGGGAGACTTGCGAGGTGGGTTTTTAAATTACAGCCCTACCGCTTTAGTATCAGCCATAGAAAAGGGAAAGACCACATCGTTCCTGATGCGCTCTCCAGAATACCAAACGACGAAATTTCAGCATTGGAAATATGTGAGCCAGGAGTAAATTTAGATTCACCATATTTTGACGACGAAGATTATTGCCGTCTAAAGACACAAATCAGAGCCGACCAAAATAAATACCCTGATATCAAAATCATTGATAGATTTATATATTATCGCACTGAAAATTATTCAGGCGATGAAATTCAGGAGCAAAATAGTTGGAAACTTTGGATTCCTAGTAAGCTTCGTAAATATATCATTTCAAACGCTCACGATGTGCCTGTTGCGGCGCATGGTGGAATGGCTAAGACATAAGAGCTTTTACGACGTACATTTTTCTGGCCAGGAATGGTCCGGGATGTGCGCGAATATATCCGAAATTGCGAAGTCTGCAAGATGACAAAAGCTTCCAATATTATTTTAAAACCTCCTATGGGACAGCTAATGGAATCTGTACGTCCTTTTCAGCGACTATACGTTGATCTTCTCGGTCCGTATCCGCGGAGTAAAAGTGGTCATATTGGTCTCCTTATAGTTCTTGACCACCTCTCAAAATTCCATTGGCTTTGCCCTTTGAGGAAATTCACTGCCACTCCAATAAAAGATTTTCTATTGCAACACATATTTCACGTTTATGGGGTCCCCGAGTGCATTGTCAGCGACAACGGCAGCCAATTCAGGTCGAACGAATTGAATGCATTTCTTACGGAACTGGGAATAAATCATATATACACAGCTTTGTACAGCCCACAGTCGAATGCGTCTGAACGGGTTAACCGCTCCTTGATTGCCGGCATTAGGGCTTATTTGAAAAATGACCACAAACAGTGGGACCAAAACTTATCATCCATTAGCTGTGCCCTTCGAAATGCTTACCATCAGACTATTAATTGTTCACCCTACCATGCCCTTTATGGTTTCGACATGATAACCCACGGCAGCTCATATGAATTGCTGAGAAAACTACAGCTTTTAGAGGAACCCTCAGTGAAAATAAATAAAGATGATAGCCTTCAGCTTATTAGGAAAGACTTACGCCAACACATCAAAGACGCTTATGAGAAGAACCAACACAATTATAACCTCAGAACAAGAATCCAAAACTTTGCAGTGGGACAAGTAGTCTACCGTAGGAATTTCGCACAAAGCTCTGCTGAAAAATCGTTTCAACTCCAAGCTATCACCGGTTTTTGTAAAATCACGAATTAAAGAAAAACTGGGCAACCACTACTACTTATTAGAAGACGTAGAAGGAAAAACCATTGGTACTTACCACGGAAAGGATATTCGCATGTAGCGTCCTATTTCCGGCTAATTCGACTTCGTATAACTCGTAGAATTATCAGGTTTGTGGTGGACACTTCCACATAGATCATTCCTTATTCATTCATAACACTTAACATTAACCATAATTTGTGTACAAAGCAAAATAATTTTGTCATTGAAACTTATGACTTAGTTCCTTTTGGTTTTACAACGGCACATTTTATTTCTATGTATGTCGGTTTTGATATTTTTTCGGAATCTTTGCAAAATCCTCCATAGGGCAAATTCCACCGATAATTAGAACACTGTATCAACTAATGCCGCAGACCATCTTCAGGAAAATATTAAACTCTTTCACATAATATTCTAAAAAATCCGACTTTTTTCGTTTCTTATGTTATGCATATTTTACACTTTTTCTCTTTAGGCTATAAAAAAACTGTGAATTGTGGAACTTTTTATTTGTTTTGTTTTGATTGATAGGCCACATCACATACTGCTCTCATTAAGTTCCAACAGAGTTGTTTTATAAATATCGTATGGGCCAGGGTTTGTACTGTACAAACATAATGACACTATCAGAATATAACAAGTACCCTTCGACCAAAGAATACAATATATTTTATGAAAAAAATACTTTCCTTTGTAAATATTTCTAAAATAATATAATGGAATTTTTTAATTTGTTTCGTGAAAACCCAAAATCCATTCGGAAGATTTTTCGATCATTTTTCTTGTGGCACCTATATGTTGGCAACTCGCTTAATTTTTACATTCCCTTTTTTTCCTTCTTCACAATGGCAAACAAAGGTCTAATCTTCCGCAGCCAAATTAATAAGCTTTCTTTTTTACTGAAACTTCAAGAAGTAAAGATCAGAAAACAGTTCCCGATATCCAAATAAATTTGAAACCATCCAAGTGATTAAAATTTAATTTTACATCCAATCCAATTTCTACCATCTTGCATCACATAAAAGTTATCATATTTCAGAAGGGTAAGGTTAATCAAATGAGAAAAGTGCAAATATTTACAGACATTTTTTTAGAGACTTCGGTACACCCAGTCCTACGTCATTAATCCGGAAAAAGTGATACCGAACCCTTATTTGGCTTAAAAAACTAAAGGCAATTTCCAAAGGCTTGCAAATACTAGCATTTGTTGTAGCCCAAAGGAAACAAACACCATTCCGGAAGAACCTGAAATTCACCCTACATAAAATCTGCATAGGTACTAAAACACGCTTAGATCGTAGTCTACCCACCGGGTAGACAAGGAACTCCAGATTTTGCCATAAGTTCACCGGTTTGATCACTAACTTCACAACATAACCTACAACATTAAACCTTCAATAGGAGAATCGAAGCCACGTGAAATCTTCGGATCCTAGTTTTGCCATACCTCAAAAATTCACAATTTCAAGTACAAACTTCGCATATTGGCTGTGATACTATTTGGAAATGCGGGCTTAAATACCACCCAAAACCAATACAAATCGATTGCTAATGTTGCACAATTACCTGGCGATTACTGGCATTCCATGTATATTTAATCATAAACCCAGTACAGCCTCCATAGCCTGTAAAAATAGTATCCCAGCATGGAAAATAGGATATCAACATGGGAAACTAGCAACTCATTCTAAATATACATCAGGATCCCAACACGAGTCCATTTCAAACAAAACCCCGATCTATAATCCAGCCTTGACATCAGGAATCCATCACCTAAGATAGTAAAATTATATTTAAGTACACAACTTTATATAACAAATTATTTTGCTTTATTATCTAAACATATTCAATGATATATACCTTCGTTGAGTAAATATTTTCTTGAATGGATGTTTGTATTGACGCCTATACGACCTAATGTAAAAAAATGTTTAGATAATATTGCAAAATAATTCTTATAATAATCCATACCCATTTTTGCCTCTTACTGTATGATCGATATTAGAAATAGTTCATATTGAGAAGCAAAAAGAATCTTATTAAAACAGGTTTACATGAATGCAACAACAACATACGCATGGATTGGAGGCCTTCATGACAAGCAGAGTATGTTGGTAAGTTTTTAATAATTTGTTTTTATTGTATTTCTTATGTCGATCAGCTTTCTGTAAGAGAGATAATATGTTCTGTATTCCCATCATTGACCTATTACCCCTCAATTGTGTATCCCCCCCTCTTTTCTATAAGCATATAATCTCTCTATGAATGCGATAGTAAGATATTAACCCTTTGAAGATAAAAAATAATTTTGTACCTTAATTACTTTGTATTTGAAAATGGATTGAACTCTACATATTTTAAACGTAGAAATTGAATTCTATATATATGTTTATATATTATCATGAATAAATCTAGATAAATTTTGAAATGAATCCTTAAATATAATCAACAGACGTTTCTTACAATATGGTATAGGGTCTTAATTTTGGATTGACTCATTTTTTAGGGGTCCTAAAAATATATGCCGTTAGGACATAGGATGGTGTGGGTTTAGAGGCACGACTCTGCTAACATCAAGAGTCCTCATTTTTTTTACCAGATGAAAAGCATTCTATATGTCCGGTGATTTGTTTGTATTATTTTTTTTTCAAATAACAACCATAAATTTCAAACTTAATATTTAAGGGGTAAATTGTAATTTTTTTTGATCCATTATTTTGTAAAGTAAATAAAAAGGGAGTCTACAATATTTTTGTAATGATAAACATGGCTTGTGAAGAGCAGGACACGAACCCCGCAACCGACTGAAGCTAGGCTTTAATGGCTCCCGAAGTCCTAACTCTACACCAGTTCAACGATGCCTAAGTATCATATTTCGAAATAGCATCTACCACAATTATAATGATGGTGTACATTACAATGTCTTTGGTATAGCTCCCATGTATACAGGGTGAGATGAAAAAACTACAACCAACTTCAGACTGCTGTCATTTCTAAGCCACTCGTCCGACAGCTGTAAAAATTATTCCAGTGACAGCACATTATATTGTTTACAAGCGTACAAAAGCATTTTGGTGAGAATTTTCCAGAAAAAGAGTAAATCGTGATAGAATTCAAGCGCGATAATGTGATTTCTTTATATTTGGCTGGAAAACTACAAGTGGCTATCGTTAGAGTACTTCAGCATTTAAATGTGAATAAATCTTTTGTGTCTCGTATCATCGCTCGTTACCGTGATACTGGTAACGTAGCCCGACGTCAAGAAAGTGGACGGAAGAAAACAGCAACATCAGCAGAAATGGTTCGAAAAGTAAGAAGCGACTTGATAGAAACCCGCGTCGCAGTGGCCGAAAAAAGTGGCAGCAAATATTGAAATATGAGCTCGGGGTTAAGCCATTGAAATTCCAAAAATGCAAGAACTTACTTCGCAACGGAAAGAAAAAAGACTCAAAAGAGCTAAAGAGTTGCTTCGCTTGGCCGATAGTTGTGAACTGCCGAATTTGGTTTTCTCCGATGAGAAAACATTTGTTTTCCAGCAATCTGTAAACAAAGAAAATGATCATGTTTACTTGCTAAAGAAGTCAGCTGAAAATGTGCATCATCGGTTGACCACCAGAACTCAAGCGCCGGCCATGGTGATAGTGTGGGCCGCCATAACAGCCGATGGTCGCTCTCTGCTCGTATTAATCGAACGTGGCATTAGAATAAATGCCAAATGTTATCGCAAAAATATTCTGAATGGTGTATTAAACACTTGGCCACGCAAGCATTTTGGCCGCAGACATTTGACATTTGGATATTCCAACAGGACTCAGCACCATCGCACTCAGCACGAGCCACCCAAGAATGGTTATAAAAATGAGGTTCCTCGCTTCATTTCCAGCGCACTACTGCCACCAAAACCTCCGCATACCACTCCGTTGGACTGTTGTGTCTGGAGTATTTTAGATAGAAAGGATGGCACTAAAAATACCAAAGAGTCGATCGCCTCAAGCAAGTGCTTCGCCGGAAATCTAAACTTATTCTAAAATTTGATGCTTTTTGCGACATTTTTTGCTTTCATTCAATAAATGATTATTAAAAATTTTGTTGTTGCAAAATGGTCAGGCTTATCCCTTTATTGTTGTTTTTATAAAAACAACGTTTGTTTATTAGTGGAGAACGATGGTAATGTTTACCAGGGGGTAAGGCAGAGAATACCTAGGTTTCGGAAAGATCCACCAATCCTCTTCAGTTCCCTTGTTTTTTGTCTGGGATATTCTCCCCAGAAGTTATTATAAAAATAACTTCTATGACAAAAAACATTTTTTTACCCAAGTGACTAGATCGTAAGCTCAATAGAAGAGGAACCAAAGAATTAAATAAAACTAAAATTCTTTTGGAAAGTCTTCTAAATCTTACAACCGCACTTATAAACATTTTCATCTTTCTCCACTTGTTATGCTTTCGTTCAACCTGAACGAAGTAGCATAACCATGTAAGTTGGTTTTGTCTGTTCCAACAAAAACCCCTTCGTCGACCGTGCCTTGTCTATAAATAGAACAGTGTGGCTTGTTTGTTCGGGATACCGTAGTATTTTGTTGTTGCAAAATGGTCAGGCTTATCCCCTTATTGTTGTTTTTATAAAAAACAACGTTTGTTTATTAGAAGACTTTCCAAAAGAATTTTAGTTTTATTTAATTCTTTGGTTCCTCTTCTATTGAGCTTACGATCTCGTCACTTGGGTAAAAAAATGTTTTTTGTCATAGAAGTTATTTTTATAATAACTTCTGGGGAGAATATCCCAGACAAAAAACAAGGGAACTGATGAGGATTGGGGGCTCTTTCCGAAACCTAGGTATTCCCTGCCTTACCCCCTGGTAAACATTACCATCGTTCTCCACTAATAAACAAACGTTGTTTTTATAAAAACAACAATAAAGGGATAAGCCTGACCATTTGGCAACAACAAAATACTACGGTATCCCGAACAAACAAACCACACTGTTCTATTATTAAAAATTAATTTAAAAAAATGTTAAAATTATGACATTAGAATTTGTTGCAGTTTTTTATCTCACCCTGTATGTTTCTTCGCATTTGATATTTAATCCCCCAAAAGTCGTAATATGCACTCGTTAACGACGATATTCAGTACATGACATCCGGAACAGGATTTGGATTTGGACATATCTCCCACATATATCTTCGTCCAATTTCCAGTATATTGTTTACTAACTGTGTAATATGATCAAATTTAGCGTAAAAGCAAATTATCACTAAGCGAAGCTTTGAAAAAAACTACGTATGTTCTTCTATCAAATCCCACTAAGTTTTGAAGATATTATTCATGTCACCACAAATCAAACACATATTTCAAACACTTGCACTTCACTTTCATAAGTCACGCAATTTCTCATTCATAAACTAGAATTTAAACTTTGAAAACATAATTTCTGTTGCGAATGTAACAGTTCGTTGGAAATGAAATAACTAGTTTTTAGTTTTTCGATATATCCCAGATATTCTCATTCATAATTCATCTTAATGAATAAGGATTTTATATTGCTTTGAACCGGATGCATTCGAATGCAGTATTTGATTGGGTTCATTAGCTGGTTGTGGACTGAATTAGTCGATACACGTTTGTCTGATTATCTTTTTCATTCATTAAAGAGAGAAAATAAATCACAAACTTCGACAAAACATGGTTAAATGTATATTGACATACTAAGAATTACAACGAAGCACACATGCATACACACAAACACACAACACACACACACACCAATGCCAATAGCAAAGGAGGGCAAAATCAAATACAATTTTAATGAACTCTATGGAACTTTAATACAGAATGTGAATCATTGAGTGGATTTGATTCTAAATTTACTTTAAACATGCGACGGCTGTTATTACTCATTTATTAATACCCACTTTTAATTACGAATATTTTAGCAAAGATATTTGAAATCACTAGAGCGTAATTAAATGTTTTATTTATATTAATTCTCAAAAAAATAATAATAATAAAAATGTCATCGCGTAATTATGTATCTGTAATTAGAAATGGTTGCATATCTGAGTGAGCTGAAGTAAATATATTTATTAATAACAATTAAAAACCTCCAGTTCACATACATTTACCCCATTTTAAACTAGTCGCCTTGTAACTTCTTTGCACTTGAACTCTACAATGAATATACAATGTTTTCAATGAAATTGATTCTAGTTCCTCCCACACACACACATACACACACGTACACTGGGGCACACATGATTGACTATTCACTCACAGTAATTTGGGTCGATGTGAAGTTCTAGAATTACAATCCCTAATTAGTGCACATAAAACAGCTGAATGAATGGATGGATGCAACTACTTTTAAGCTTCACCACTCATTTACGTAAAATATGTGACGAAAAGTTATGTGAATTCGATCAGGATGCTATCTCGGCGGTGCTTTGATTTGAAAGTTCACTCCGAATGTCTCTTCTTACATTTGACAACTGTCAGTAGTTGCATTGAAATTACTTTACAGAAAAGTAATTGCAATCTGATTTGCTTCTAATTAAGAAGTAACATAAGTATCGTAACTGAAAAGAAATTATATTCACTGAGATTCATTTTTCTGTGACAGTAACTATTTCGATCAGAGGAACACTTCATGTGGTGGGGTATTTGTATTACATGGAAGTGTGATTTGCACTGGATGATTTAAATAAGACTCACACAACAACACAACCCACACAGCGTATCAGGTAAACTGATGTTGTTATTAACAAGAAAAAGTTCAACATGTGAAATTTGGTCAAGTATTAGAGATAGGGTAAAATCACATAAACCCCTATACCAAATGGAGGACCTATATAGAATACTTATTGCAAGTAAAGTTATAGCTACCAAAAATACAAGTAGACAGGTTAACTTTATTGCATATTTTTGTTAAAGCTTAAAAGTATGAAAATAAGTGAAACTCCTCAAAAGTTAATAATTGAAGCTCGCAATAAGTACCACATTTTATGATAGATCCACGTGTCCACAGGGACCCATAGAACGGTACACCCCATATTCAGTATTTTCATACCCAAAATGAAAGGGAGGGTACATTTATAAGTTGATTTAACGATGTCCTTTTGTCTGTTTGTTGAAATCACCACACATCCCACATTATTTGACATCGAGCTTTGACAAGAGCACGGAATTGTTCCAAATTTGGTATTTAAAATTCATGTCCACGTTTTTCTACCTCCTGTTATTCGCTATTGTGATGATCTAGACCACATTTTCTATTGAATTTTTTTTTTTTCAGTATTTGTAGTTCATAATGGGTTCTACCAGCGGCCGCTCACGAAATTTTGCATAGAGGTGGGGTTGAGGTCAGAGTAGAAATCTACTGTTTTTGGATATGATCGCAAAACATTTAGAGGTTGAAATAAAATAAATCAATCGACGGAATTATGCATGGTGCTAGAGTTTAAAAGGTTGTTTCTGACCGTTACATTACACAATATATACAATCTCATATATCAATGAAGGGGATGTTAGTTGGACCGGTTATAACTCAAGAACGGCTGCACAAATTCTGACAACTCTCACCAATTCAGAATGACCTCTTGACAAGAAAGCTAAGCTAACAAAAATATGAATATTTTTGTAATATATTGCGATATATTTTTTATAACCCGCACCATAGTATGGAGGGTATATAAAGTTTGTCATTCCATTTAAAACACCTCGAAATAAACATTTTAAACCCCACAACATATATACGTTCTTCATAAGCATAAAATTCTATGTCGATTTAGCGAGGTCCGTCCGTCTTGTGAGGGGGGAAAGTCGCTAAACCTCGTTTTCCCCCACACAGAAGTGTAATGCCAGGATGGTATTTTGTTTTTTTTTTATATTTTTGTTTTTTTTCCGCTCTTTTAAATCTATTTTTTTTTATCTTTTGTTTTTTCCCACTTGTAAAATACAGAGAATATAAATTGCATTCGAGTGATAATTTTTGGGGTACAGTAGGGCACAAAATAGTCATGGGGAATGCAAAATGTGTAAACAAGGTACCGTTGTCCGACGACGGTAGGCAGTAGTCAGGACAGCGGTCACTTGGAATGAGGCAGAGAAAGGGAGAGAGAGAATCAAAAGTTGGTAAACAAGGTACCGTTGTTCGACGACGGTAACCAATGGACAGTCAGGCGATCACTGCAGAGAAAATTGGAGATGGCAGCGAAGCCACCAATTCGCCGTGGCAGAACCCAGTCTTTAAAGGGGATGTGCTGAGCGAATTGGGGGTCAGTCAGTGAAGAACGTCGATCGCGCGCGGACAGAATATCAGGACTGCGATACCAAAGACTCGGGGTGAAAAAAAAAAACAAGGAAAAGGTGAAGCCAAGCAACGTGCTGGAAGCAGGTGGAAAAAAAAATCTTGGGGTAAGTTAATTTACTAAGGAAATAATAACCCCAATCCAATTCCCTACCTGTCCTAAAGTGCAAGTGAAGATTAATATATGAAGATTTTTATGATCGAGAGGGCCGGAAAGGTCTCACGAATCTAAAAATTAGTGTTTTTTCTATCGAGAGGGCCGAAAAGGTCTCACGAATCTAAAAATTAGTGTTTTGTGATCGAGAGGGCCGAAAAGGTCTCACGAATCTAAAAATTAGTGTTTTGTCTATCGAGAGGGCCGAAAAGGTCTCACGAATCTAAAAATTAGTGTTTTTTCTATCGAGAGGGCCGAAAAGGTCTCACGAATCTAAAAATTAGTGTTTTTTGATCGAGAGGGCCGAAAGGTCTCCCGACTATAAAATTTAGTGTTTCTTTCGATCGAGAGGGCCGAAAGGTCTCCCGATTTTAACATTTGAAGATTTTTATGATCGAGAGGGCCGAAAGGTCTCACGAATATAAAAATTAGTGTTCTTTTCCGATCGAGAGGGCCGACAGGTCTCCCGACGATAAAACTTAGTGTTTCCTTCAATCGAGAGGGCCGAAAGGTCTCCCGATTTTAACATTTGAAGATTTTTATGATCGAGAGGGCCGAAAGGTCTCACGAATATAAAAATTAGTGTTTTTTTTTCAATCGAGAGGGCCGAAAGGTCTCCTGGCTTAAACGATTGAAGATTTTTATGATCGAGAGGGCCGAAAGGTCTCACGAATATAAAAATTAGTGTTTTCCGATCGAGAGGGCCGAAAGGTCTCCCGACTCTAAAATTTAGCGTTTCTTTCAATCGAGAGGACCGAAAGGTCTCCCGACTCTAACATTTGAAGATTTGTATGATTGAGAGGGCCGAAAGGTCTCCCGAATATCAAAATTAGTGTTTTCCGGATCGAAAGTCTCGAGACTATAATATACGAGAGGGAAGTCTCCCGACTACAATATTCGAAATCTTACGACCTAGAGGGCTGAAAGGTCTCCCGAACCCCTTTTAGAAGGATCGAAAGGTTTCCCTGCATACCAGTTCTGACGACTTTTGCCATCGAGGGGCCTGGACAGAGGAATACAATCCGGGGAAGGTATCAACACGCAACAACCTGTCGCCAGAGAGGCTTTCGATGACCACGAGCAGTAGTCCTTAGACGAACTACATTGTGTGTATATATAGTAAAAATAATAATAAAATAAACCCATTGAATTTGTAAATAGAAAAAAAAAACTTGATTTTCTTCCCTCTCCGTCACTGCAAAATATAAATTTCTGTGACGAACCCTGCCCCCCTGAGTATACCCCAGCAGGAGGCGGGAAACGTGTCGTTACAGTGGCGCCCGAGCAGGGACACGAGAGGTGAAATAAACTGTTATAACAGTGTTTACAAATTCATAAAGGGTACTACCAAATGGAAAGTGCGTTGCGATTGTCCTGGGCTTACAGCCTTCGCAAGGAAGAACTTATTACTTATTTGAGTGAATACGACCGGGACACCAGTGGTACGGTGGAGGAACTGAGGAGGAGATTCGCTCAATTTCTTGGGGAAGAACATTCTCCGAAGACCCTGCGGAACCTCCTTATTCTGCAGGAAAAGCACGAAGCAGCGACTTCCTCTCCCAGGTCTAAGTCTCCTAGGACTTTACCCGTGGTCACTCTGACTACGGCCGAGGGGGTGGAGTTATCTCCCGCAAAAGTCGAGCATCAAATGGAAACTTTGAATTTGCAGAATGAACAGAATACAAGATTCATAGGGGAACGTTGCCCACGCCACAATGAAGAGATGACGGATCAACGCCGGGGGGCCCCATCTAGCGGAGCCTCACTGTCGCCACACGGATCGGTAATGAAAGGAATAGCAGAGCAAATTCGTAAATGGAATGTGTCATACGATGGTGAACGGGAACCATGGGAATTTATCGAGAGGCTTGAAGAACTCACCACCATGCATGAGATAGAACAGGATTTACTACCTGCCGTAATGCCAGAAGTCCTCGTGGGAAGGGCCCTCATTTGGTTCCGGAACAACAATCGGAATTGGAAATCATGGCCGGGTTTTAAGCAGGATCTGTTGAAATTCTTCCTGCCTCGAAGGTATTATGAACATTTGGACGACGAAATACGGAAAAGGAGACAGAAGCCTCGCGAAACATTTAAAAATTATACACTGCACATGCAAAATCTAATGAGGCATAGCGACCTGAGTGAGGAACAAAAACTGGATCGAATTTTTAGAAATGCATTGGCAGAATATCGACCTGTTGGAAATGGCGGAGGACATGGAGAGCATACCCCCTCTGACGACTCAGCCCCGGGAACAGCATCGCAGGATGCACCCGGAAGAAAGGCAGCAACAGCAGTTACCCCGGATTAACCCTAGAACTGCATGTAGACGCTGCGGGCAAGACGGTCATTTCGCATATAACTGCCAACGAGAACCAGTCATATTCTGCTGGGTATGTGGACAGAGGGACTTGAGGTCAGACCAATGCTGCCGCCGCCGATCGGGAAACGGCGATCGGACTCGTATGCAAAGGGGGGTTACGAGTCCCGGAGAGAGCCAGACTCAACAATGAAATCGTCCCTCCACCTCGACACCACACGCCTAGTTGCTACGATTAACATCGGAGGCCGAAAGGCAGAGGCGACAGTTGACACGGGAGCCACTCGATGTTTTGTCAGTGAGGAGTTTGCCCGTTCGTTATCGGATGGGAGCAAGTGGATGCCGGAGAGATTGGTAGTTACCTTGGCGGATGGATCACAGCGACACATTAATCACGCATTGGAAGCAGAGATTTGGATTGGTAATAGGAATATTCGAGAAATGTTGCTGGTGATGCCTAATGCGACGGAAGATGTGCTCCTCGGATTGGATTGCCTTGCGAAGTGTGACGCAGAAATCACCTGTGCGGGATTGACATGCAGGTTTGAAACTAAAGAGGCGGAACAACATAATATGGAAGAAATCAATCGACAGTTGACAGCTGGGCAAAGCGGAGGTTCGGAGGTCCGTGAAACGTCGAATGTGACAGAAAGGAACAGCTCGGGTGGGAACATTATGATGTGTGACCATGATTCAGAAGAGCAACGGAGGATACGAACGTTTTTGGAGGAGGAGTTGCAGAAGTTTAGGGATTTACATGGATTATCAACGGTGGCCAGACATAAAATTGTACTCAACGATGATCGGCCTTTTAAGCTGCGGTACGTCTCCCGAAATCCGGCAATGCAGGCAATTATTGATGGGAAAATCAATGAACTGCTAGCCAATGGATACATAGAACCATCTGCAAGTGCCTACAGCTCTCCGATAACGTTAGCGAAAAAGAAGAATGGTACGTGGCGTCTGTGCATGGATTACCGACACTTAAATAGCAAGTCCGACCCGGATGCCTACCCACTACCCCGAATTTCCGCGATACTGGATAGGCTACGGGAAGCCCGATACGTCAGTAGTTTGGACTTGAAAGACGGGTATTGGCAGATCCCGATGGAAGAGAGTAGCAAAAAGTACACGGCATTTACAGTTGCAGGGAGGGGTCTTTATCAGTGGAGAGTTATGCCGTTTGGGCTGCATTCGGCACCGGCAACATTTCAGAGAGCCCTCGATAGAGTCATTGGTCCAGATTTGGAACCACACGCCTTTGCGTATTTGGACGATATTATTGTGACGGGGAAAACACTGGAGGAGCATCTGAAGAATGTAGGTGAAGTGTTTCGCAGATTAAGGGCTGCCAATTTAAAGATAAATCCGGAAAAATGCGAGTTTTTTAAAAGTGAGACTAGGTATCTAGGCCACGTCGTCAGTGGAGAAGGCATACATACCGATCCCGATAAAGTGGCTGCTATTCAAGAGATTCCCGCTCCCACTAATTTAAGAGAGTTGCGAAGATTTCTAGGAGTCGTATCGTGGTATCGGCGCTTTGTACCAGAATTTGCCACACTGGCATATCCCCTTACTTCGCAACTTAAAAAGGGAAAGCACTGGAAGTGGACGGAGGATCATCACACTATTTTCGAGATATTGAAGATGAGACTCACCCAGGCCCCGGTCCTGGCTTGTCCGGATTTTGCAAGGATGTTTAAGTTGCAAACAGACGCCAGTGAGCATGGACTAGGTGCCGTTTTAACGCAGGATTTCGAAGAGGGGGAGCGCGTAATAGCATATGCCAGTAGGACGTTGAACGGTGCGGAGAGGAACTACTCGGCCACCGAGAAGGAGTGTTTGGCCATAGTGTGGGGCATCCGGAAGATGAGACCTTACGTGGAAGGGTACGAGTTCTTAGTGGTAACCGATCACCTATCCCTTAAATGGCTGAACTCTATAGATAACCCTACCGGAAGATTGGCGCGATGGGCCTTAGAGTTACAACAACACAAATTTACGGTTCATTACAGGAAAGGGAAGCAGAACGTCGTTGCGGACGCGCTATCTAGACAACCATTACAGTTGCTACAACGGGCGGTGGTCGATGCCAAGGAAGTTTGTCCTTGGGTGCGGAAATGGATGGAGGAGGTCAGGAAAAACCCACAAAAGTTCTCGGATTATTCAATTATAGGCGATCAATTGTTCCGACACATTGCTAGGCACCCTAATGATGATGACTCCACGCCATGGAAGCTGTGCGTGCCAACTTACCTTAGAGAGCGAGTACTAAATGAAAATCATTGCCAACCAGCAGTTGGGCACTTGGGGATCAGAAAGACGATTAATCGTGCGTGTAACAGGTACTACTGGCCCGGTATGGTCAGGGATGTTGCAAACTTTGTCCGGAGTTGCAAGTTGTGTCAGGAATTCAAGCCGAATCAAGTAGCTCCAGCTGGACAGATGTTAATTACCGTGCCAGAAGAACCGTGGGCATCGGTCTGCGCAGATTTCGTAGGTCCGTTGCCTAGAACAAAACACGGGAACAGCGTGCTATTAGTATTGTTCGACAGATTCTCAAAGTGGACGGAACTGGTTCCCTTGCGGAAGGCTACAGCTGAAGGAGTGGTGAAATCGTTCAGGGAAAGAATATTATCCCGCTTCGGAACCCCAAAGATTTTCATAACTGATAATGGCAGTCAATTTACCAGCAATACAGTGAGGAAGTTTCTGAAGGGCATCGGCGTACGGCACCAGTTCACTGCTCCATACACTCCACAGGAAAATCCGACAGAACGTGTAAATAGGACAATTAAAACCATGATGGCCCAGCTGGCCGGGAAACACCATAACCGATGGGATGAATGTATTCCAGAAATTATACTGGCATTGAACACTAGCACTTCGGAAACGACTGGGTACAGTCCAGCGTACCTGGTTCAAGGGCGAGAACCACGACTACCAAGTGCACTTTTTGATGAAGTTGTATTGGGGACGGGGGAGACTCACCGTGACCCGGCGTCCAAGGAAAGGGAGCTGAAAGAAATATTCAAAATTGTACGACATCATTTGGGTAGAGCCGGAGAGGACCAACGCCGATATTATAATTTGCGACGACGTCCGTGGAAGCCGCAGATTGGGGATCTGGTACTTGTTAAACAACATCCACAATCCAAATCCGTGGAGAGTTTCGCAGCAAAATTGGCGCCCAAATTTGGAGGGCCATATGAAGTGATCAGCTTTCCATCTCCAGTTATCGCGAGGGTTAAGGAATTGAAAACAGGAGAACTTCGTAGTGTCCACCTAAGCGAACTCAAGCCCTACTTCCCCTCTGGAAATCCAACCCCACCAACCCTTCCCAATTGATCTTTCCACTTGTTATGACCTTTTTGTTTATTTGTAGGTGACGAAAAAAAAATTAAGTGAAGATGAAGGCCGCCCCACACACCAAGGCGTACTACAAAGAACGCTGGCGCCAGTTGGAGGCCAGTGGCCTAAAAATCAGGTTGCAACGGGTGACCTCTAACACCGACAATGTGACCTGCCCAATGGGAAAGGCTCTTCCTCCATGTTTCGTTATTGTCGAACGGCTGACGGAGGAGGATATAGCCCGACATCAGCGTCAGACCGAAAGGGAACGTTATTGCCCCATCACATCGCCGATTTCCTCTGTCATAGAGATATCGAGCGATGAGGAATGTGAGGCCCCGCCGCCACGCTGTTCCTCGAATCCTACCACACCTTCCCCAATTGTGTCAGTGGAAGAAAATGTTCTCGCTCCCACAAGCCCACCTATTTATCCTGAAGTGCTGCAGACTTCGTCCTCATTGCTGGGGGAGCCCGTGTCGCAATTCCACACCTCGGCGCTAGAGGTGGCGGATGCAAGCCAACCCTCACACATCCCACCCTACTCACCCATAAGCTCCGAGTCGATAGTTGGACGAGTTCTACCCGAGTCGAGCTCTCAGTCCCTCACATCGGAGATGTCGCTGTATACAACCTCACCGTGGGCTGCCTCAAGCACATCAACAAGGAACCCGAGCGAGATGACAAGTCCAGGAAAAGCCCAGAACGAGGACGAAATTTTCGTCCCTTTAGGTACACCATTCCAATGCAGAACGGTAGGAACAGTCGCGCAATTGGAGCCTTTTGTGCAACAAGCCTTAGCCG
Organism: Musca domestica; assembly: GCF_030504385.1. NCBI lineage: Eukaryota > Metazoa > Arthropoda > Insecta > Diptera > Muscidae > Musca > Musca domestica. The sequence continues at coordinate 213,667 of NW_026712230.1, read as the reverse complement.
TCCACCGTCCACATAGCCGATATAAGAGAGTGGTGTTCTTACCAGACGGGCAGGCGTTCCGCATTTATATCAATAGAAGGGGGGACGCTATCGTCATTCCCCGGGAGAGGAGAGCAGTGTGAGGGGGGAAAGTCGCTAAACCTCGTTTTCCCCCACACAGAAGTGTAATGCCAGGATGGTATTTTGTTTTTTTTTTATATTTTTGTTTTTTTTTTCCCCTCTTTTAAATCTATTTTTTTTTTATCTTTTGTTTTTTCCCACTTGTAAAATACAGAGAATATAAATTGCATTCGAGTGATAATTTTTGGGGTACAGTAGGGCACAAAATAGTCATGGGGAATGCAAAATGTGTAAACAAGGTACCGTTGTCCGACGACGGTAGGCAGTAGTCAGGACAGCGGTCACTTGGAATGAGGCAGAGAAAGGGAGAGAGAGAATCAAAAGTTGGTAAACAAGGTACCGTTGTTCGACGACGGTAACCAATGGGCAGTCAGGCGATCACTGCAGAGAAAATTGGAGATGGCAGCGAAGCCACCAATTCGCCGTGGCAGAACCCAGTCTTTAAAGGGGATGTGCTGAGCGAATTGGGGGTCAGTCAGTGAAGAACGTCGATCGCGCGCGGACAGAATATCAGGACTGCGATACCAAAGACTCGGGGTGAAAAAAAAAAAACAAGGAAAAGGTGAAGCCAAGCAACGTGCTGGAAGCAGGTGGAAAAAAAATCTTGGGGTACGTTAATTTACTAAGGAAATAATAACCCCAATCCAATTCCCTACCTGTCCTAAAGTGCAAGTGAAGATTAATATATGAAGATTTTTATGATCGAGAGGGCCGGAAAGGTCTCACGAATCTAAAAATTAGTGTTTTTTCTATCGAGAGGGCCGAAAAGGTCTCACGAATCTAAAAATTAGTGTTTTGTGATCGAGAGGGCCGAAAAGGTCTCACGAATCTAAAAATTAGTGTTTTTTCTATCGAGAGGGCCGAAAAGGTCTCACGAATCTAAAAATTAGTGTTTTTTTCTATCGAGAGGGCCGAAAAGGTCTCACGAATCTAAAAATTAGTGTTTTTTGATCGAGAGGGCCGAAAAGGTCTCGCGAATCTAAAAATTAGTGTTTTTTCTATCGAGAGGGCCGAAAAGGTCTCACGAATCTAAAAATTAGTGTTTTTTCGATCGAGAGGGCCGAAAGGTCTCCCGACTATAAAATTTAGTGTTTCTTTCGATCGAGAGGGCCGAAAGGTCTCCCGATTTTAACATTTGAAGATTTTTATGATCGAGAGGGCCGAAAGGTCTCACGAATATAAAAATTAGTGTTCTTTTCCGATCGAGAGGGCCGACAGGTCTCCCGACGATAAAACTTAGTGTTTCCTTCAATCGAGAGGGCCGAAAGGTCTCCCGATTTTAACATTTGAAGATTTTTATGATCGAGAGGGCCGAAAGGTCTCACGAATATAAAAATTAGTGTTTTTTTTTCAATCGAGAGGGCCGAAAGGTCTCCTGGCTTAAACGATTGAAGATTTTTATGATCGAGAGGGCCGAAAGGTCTCACGAATATAAAAATTAGTGTTTTCCGATCGAGAGGGCCGAAAGGTCTCCCGACTCTAAAATTTAGCGTTTCTTTCAATCGAGAGGACCGAAAGGTCTCCCGACTTTAACATTGGAAGATTTTTATAAACGAGAGGGCCGAAAGGTCTCAGGAATATAAAACTAGTGTTTTCCGATCGAGAGGGCCGAAAGGTCTCCCGACTATACAATTTAGCGTGTCTTGCAATCGAGAGGGCCGAAAGGTCTCCCGACTCTAACATTTGACCTAGAGGGCTGAAAGGTCTCCCGAACCCCTTTAAAAGGATCGAAAGGTTTCCCTGCATACCAGTTCTGACGACTTTTGCCATCGAGGGGCCTGGACAGAGGAATACAATCCGGGGAAGGTATCAACACGCAACAACCTGTCGCCAGAGAGGCTTTCGATGACCACGAGCAGTAGTCCTTAGACGAACTACATTGTGTGTATATATAGTAAAAATAATAATAAAATAAACCCATTGAATTTGTAAATAGAAAAAAAAACTTGATTTTCTTCCCTCTCCGTCACTGCAAAATATAAATTTCTGTGACGAACCCTGCCCCCCTGAGTATACCCCAGCAGGAGGCGGGAAACGTGTCGTTACAGTCTGTGAAATCACTTTAGCTTCCGAACAAAATGAAGTAGGTTGATAAAATTTTACTCAAATGTATATTATGTCTGCAGGACTTTTGGTATTGAAAATGGGCCACGTTTTGGTATGGCTCCCATATAATGGTACCTCCCGATATTCGGTACTTTGATGATTTTAGCGACATTATTCACCGGAATTATTTCAAATTTGGTATTTTAAGTTCGTAATGGATACTATTTAAGTAAGAATTGTCTCCATTTATTTGAAATGGAATCGTCGTGCACTTTGTTGCAACACTTATCGTATTGTACATTCGTTGAAATCTGTTTACTACTTCTAATTATGTCAAAAGTTGCAGGTCCACGTAGTTGTATAGACCCTAATATAACTGCTACATTCTGTGTTTTTGAGATTTTAACAGAATTTTTAACAAATTTTATTTTTTTGAAAATTGCCGAATTCTTTCCAAATGGTGGAGGCTACTTACTTACTTGTTTACATATTGAATTGTACATTTTGTAATATTTCTACAATATTTCACCTTACAACACTATGTGTAGGGATTATTATATTCAGGTCGCAATTACTATCCGAATAGAAGCCTATTGTTTTTAAAGATGTTCACGAAATATTTAGGGTTTTAAATGGGCCAAAAAACTAAAAATTGTCTAGAGTTTGTATTTACCTTAAAGTTCACAATTAAGGAGACCTAGCATTATTAGTATTGACTTTTTTCAAAGTAATAGAAATTCCATTTTAATTATAATAATATTATTTTTATCAATGAAATATATCAAAAAACTCTACTAGCTTGATTTAAATATCTCAAGAATTTATAAAAAGTCGTTGCTTCTCGAAATGAAGTTTTAATTGACATCCTTAGAACAATGGATACAATATTTTTTAAAAACCAACCATACATAGTTAGTTTTTTTACAAATAATGTTTAAACAAAATATCAAAGGATATGGTATCGCTTAGATTGCAGTTATTTACTTTTCATCTAAAAAAATAATGAAATCATTTTTGTTTTCTTTTCTATTTCAATAATCCTTAATCTATGTATCATATACAGTCAAATTTTATTCAAATGTATCCATATTGTTTTTCGGCTTTGGCTAATATTAAGAATTTAATGGCTCATAAAATAATTTGTTGGGTCATAAATACCATTGTAAATTCGCACGCACGCTCATCTTTTGAAGAGCCAATCCCAACAACATTGCCCCCGATAATTCCAACTCTGACCAGTATCGTTGGTCGTACAGGCCAATTAAGAAGACGTTGTGGTGGTGTACAAACATCCCCTCAAGGAATATTTAGATTTTCTGCCAACACAACCAGAACAAAGAAGCATCGTCGTGACCATTTGAACTGCCACCAGCATGTATCGGCCTATTTATAAAGCGATGGAGAAATAGGGGGCGGAGGATTATTAAAGAAAGTGTGAATTATGATAAATGAAATAATAAAGTGGCCATATCCTCTCCCATTGTGGCATTCAATATTCCATTCGAGATTTCTGATAATGTAACTTTTGCTTTACTTTAAGGAAAGCATTTCCACAAAATTGAATAGAATTTCATCATTGTCACATGAGACGTGTTAAAGGGGACAAGAAATGGATGATGCTTATATTTTTTCACAAATGGACTAATGAAGCTTGGATATTGTCCTCATCAATCATAATTCTTCCTAATTGTTTTGTCATTTATCAAAAACAGACATGGTTTTTCAATAATCTAAATTTTATCCATTTGATATGCGATTAAATAGCCATTGAAAACCGAAAAATACATCGTGGAATGCCTCTGTTAAGAAAAAAAAACTCCTTAAGATGTAAAAATATTCGTTGTAGTTTCAAATAAAACGATTCAGTCATACTCGTTTAATGTGGTCTTTCAGTCATTTCGTTTACCTCATATAAGCCATAAAACTTAATTTAAACTATTGTACTCATAACTATTGTACAATATTTTTTGCTTTGATTCTTTAAGCCCAGCGTAGATAATTTATAAAATTCCACCAACCAGAATAGGTTGGTATTGGTAAATACTTCAAAATAATGACCTACTGTCCTGCACATATGTTACCTTTGATTGTCCGTTGTCTATATAGTGCTGATAGGTATTCGAAACAATTTCACACAAAACTTGTGGTCAGTTTACCCGCTAAATGTAATTTAAGGATCGTCCAAAATGCTACATTTCTGCGCTGTCCTAAAACCTAACCTCATACAAAATTTCGTGTCGATTGGTTTTTAATTGTAGCCTGTAGAATCACTGCAGGATCAGGAAAGTTTTAATTGTTGGTGTATTTGTATCCCTATGTATACATATTGAAGGCTTTAGTTCTGACCCCAACTCTATCCCCATGCAAAATTTCTTGAGAATCGGACGATAATTGCAACTTGAATATAATATTCCCAAAACATAGTGTTGTAAGATGAAAAAATATTACCAAACGTTAAATTCAATATTGTAAGTTAAATATGAAAATACCTCATGCGATAAAAAATATGACAAAAATTTAAATATTAAAAAAATATTCACTTCTTTATTGACATAATTTCACGCCATTTTTTAGATTTTATACTTTTGTGGCAAGAGGTCATTCGGAATTTGTGAAAATTGTCAAAATCCATCCAACCGTTCCTGTCATTCCGTTTGTAACACCTCGAATTATACATATCCTACCCTACCAAATATATATTCTTGATCAGCATAAAATTCTATGAACGAAATGAAGTAGATTGATAAAATTGTACTCAAGTGCATAGTATGTATGCTTTTTGTATTATGGGCCATGTAGGTCCACGTATTGGTATAGCTCCCATATAACGGTACCTCCCGATATCCGGTATTTTTTATAATTTTAGCGACATCATTCACCGGAATTGTTTCAAATTTGGTATTTGAAGTTCGAAACGGATACTACAACCTAAAACAGAAATTTTTCTGTGCAGGTCCACGTTTTCCTTTAGCCTCCATTTTAGCTACATTATTCACTGATTTTTTTTTCAAGTTTCGCATTTGAATAGTGTAATGGCTTATGACAAAAGTTGCCTACGTAGGTCCACGTCGTCGTATAGACCTTAATATAACAGCTATATTCTGTATTTGTATTATTTTAAAATAATTTTTAACGGATTTTATTTTTTGGAAAATAAGTTCCAAATGGTTGATGGTATTCAAAGTTCCTAACTTACAGCCTTTTTACTTGCTTTTAAATAATTTGCATGAGGTGCGCCTTTCCGTGCTAAGTTGTTGCAGGTTGTCCCAATCTTTCAGTACAGACTGTGATTTTGTTAATTGTTCTGAACCTTTTGTGCATTTTTTGCGGTTTTTTTACCACAGAAAAAAATAAAGCTTCATTTGACATCGATTTCAAATCCAATTTTAAAAGAAATATATTTGATTAAAATATCTTTTGGTTTTCATCGAGTTGTAACTGAATAAAAGCAATCGAAATTAGTTTTCTTTGGAATAGAACGGGAAATATCGATATCGATAAAAATCATTTTTAATCTAGATTTCCGACAAGGATGTATGAATATAAAACCATTAAAAAGAAAACAAAAGCCAAGCAATGCTGGCTTTACAATAATTATGAAATCAAATCAGAATATATATATGGTCACATCTATGGTCCATGTTTTCCAATTTTAACAGGTATTTCCAAGGATCACACGAATGAACTCTGCAAAATCATTTCTCAATAGGCCCATTTTAATTGAATTGTCCGAAAGACCAATTTCATATTAATTTATTAATTTCATACTGCCTATTATAACGTATTATGTCATTTAATATGAATTGATATATGTATTATATATATTATATATATTATATATGTATATTTTTTCATGACAACTAGTTTCCGATTAAGAAATCATAAAAAATAATAAATAAAATTACAAGAGATTTAATAATAAAAAAATAATTCTATCACCTATACCAGATTCTTGTGAAATCATCACCTATGATAAGAGCCACTAAATTTCCTATAAGGCATTTGTGACGATTTACATAAATGCATACGTATTTAACGTTTGCCTTTCGGATCTCAAATTTGCCCTGAGCTTTAGTTTTTTTTTTCCTTGAAAATAATTTTGCATTGTAGAAACTAATGATGTAATGCAAAATGAAATTTCCAACAAAAACAAAAAGACATTTTCCTCAGAAATGGCCTTCGACGGATTTTCAACTGAACTTACAATTTACTTCATCCTTTGGCATCCGTGGCAAACACAAATTTATTGTTATGATAATAACGGCGAATGCTACTGTCAACCTCTCATAACGAACCACTTTTCTGCTTGTCTTATTTTCAATTACAGATCAAAAGTCAATACTTACCGATAGCGATTGGAAGAAGTTATGGATGCGAGGAGGTATAAATCCCGATTCAAGATTCGATAGCAACAATTTAGATTCCAGCGACAGTCCAATGTTCGAAGACAGCGAAGTAAGTATTATATAATGTTAATATTGAGTGCAATGCAAAAGGGAAGCAAATAAAAAAAAATCACACAAAATTGTACGAAACGCCAAGAAAAAGAGGGGAATGTTGACAAAGGAATAATAAGTTGTGTATGTAAAGTAGTTGATTAGAATTGCCGCTGGAGATTATTTAAACGAATTTTTTTTAGTTTTAGTATCCACATTTCGCAATATTTAGGAACAGAAATAAAGAAATTAATACAGATTTCAGTGGGAATATTTCATTTGCACAAATTTGATAAGAAGTATTTATTTTTCGAGCCCATTTTATTTCACAGTATTTAATTCGAAAAACGACTCCAATTCGAAAAAAAAAATACTTTGAGTCAATGTAATAATACAGCTGATCCCGGCTGTGATGTGAACCATGGATTTAGAGTTTGTAACCACCTCAACATTCAATGCCATCAAACCATTTTCCTAAAACTGTACAACGACATAAATATGGCTTAGAGTACTGGAGTTGTCTCGAAAAAAGCCCATTGCCACAAAAACAACCTGTGCATTTCGAGCCCGAAGTGTTTGAATTTACTGCCAGCAAAGTTGTGAAAACATCAAAAACATGTTGTCTCTGTGCTTTTCTTCAAAAACAAACGAAACGTCACAGTACAGTTTGCAAACATGGCCATTAAAACCAAAAATTTAACCAGTTGCTGTCCTGCAGCCAATGTTACATAATATAACTTTGTGCTGTGGCTGTGAAATTTTCACAGCACAGCTAGTCATCGAAAATATAAAACTTTCATGTGGATTATAATTTGCAAAATCGCTCTGTAAAAAAATAGACACAACTTATTTCATATGCCAAATACGTTCACATTTGGTGAAATTTTCACGTAATGCTTTGATAGAAGTCATTTTGAGTGAGTGAAAATTGTATTTTCAAAATTTCAAATATCTGTACAAAATATTTTTAATCTAGAATCTGTTCTTATTAAGAATGTATCCCATATTTTTCCTGACCAGATATAATAGAAAGGGATTATAACGAAGAAAACCCTTCGGAGAAAGGATTTAGAGGACATGAACATAATTATTGGATACCATAAAGTTATACGAGGCCAATGAAAAAAAACATGTTATTCTTAAATAAATTAGATATTAGCGCCCTTATGCTGCTCATCCAAAATGTAAAATGGTTTCATTTGAATTCCGCATTCGATTATTCATTCTGAAAAAAAAAACCTTTACACATTTTCGTGTTATTGCTGAGCCATCTAAGATTGCAACAAATTTAATTAATGGTAATGCTTCTATTTACAGTTTATTAATTTCAATTGTCTAAATGGGTTATGGCTGGAATACAAATAAATACTCGGCATTTTTTGCTGCTGCTCGGCCATTTTCCAAATCAAATATGCAAAAGAAATTCCCAACTAAATTTCATTAAATTTTATTTGTGAAACAAACTCTTGGTTATGCCAACACAGCCAGCCAAGCGTTGCATAACTTTTGTCATGGATTTATTTAGTTTTGTTTCTTCTTTTGGCGTTCCCAATGTTTTTGTGTGATTTTTTTGTTTTTTTGCTTTGTGTTCGTGATATTTGCTGCACAATTCGCAATTAAAATTTATGAAACGTTTTTACTTTTACCGCAATTTGTTCTCTCTTCCCCACCCCCAACCACCACCAACAACCAACCCACCTTTCTATTTCGTTTCAGATGATGGCGCACAACACGACCGTCCAGTTAGGTGGAACCGCGTTTCTGGTCTGCAAAGTTTCCGGCGTGGATAGAGTGGGTGTAAATTGGGTTTGTTTTAGTCTTTCATGTTTGTCACTGTATTCTCCTTCTCCTCTCTTCTTTTTTGGCATCATTTATTTGTCATTTAAGTGGTATTGTTATTTTGGTAGCCTTCTTCCGTTGTAAACTAAAATTTTATATTTCTGATTATTTTCCCATTCATTTGTGTTTGCAATGTGATTTCATAAAGAGAAACAATTTATGTGGTTTATTCTATTTTGGATGCATATTTCAAGTTAAGGATTGTTTAGAGATTTAACATTTATTTTACATTTGGATATAATTTATTATCAACTAAAATATATAATAATATTACAAAATACAAGACATTTCAATGGTTTTACATCTAGCAAAATTGTTTATTCATTTCAGGGGTAGAATATCGTTATAGTCCAAAAATATATACAAAAATATTTATTGTCAAGGTCCATAATTTAAATATCGTTTTTGGAACAGAATTAGAATGAATTAGAATTAGAATATAACAAATTTCTGTTTCATTACGAGGACATTCGTTAATAACATCTTGAGACAAAATTCAATTTTTTCAATAATTATGGGCAAATCCAGCAGGTTTTGAAAGTAGAGTTGAAGACTGAAGGCTTCCTTTGATTAAGGTCGTAGCAAGTCAAAATATTCTACAAAATTATTTGTCATAAAATTCTACTATATGTCCTAAAGGATGTGGAAAATCAAAATTTTATCTTAACGCCAGAAGATCATGAATGTTTAAAATACATTTTAGGGTTAAAGTCGTACTTTGCTTGAATTTGTGTAAAAATCTCCGGCATCATTTTAGAAGAACGATGTCAAAGATACCAAAATAATAATTTCCTAGCCAAGTTTCGCACAGATATGGCTAAGGTACTCAAAATAATTTAAAGCAGGGAATATCCTCATATAAGCGCTGTATCGAAAGGTGGATCTATATTGAACATTTTATGTAAATAGCGTTTCTATAAGAGCTCAAATGACCTAAGAAAAGAAAAACATGTACTAAGAACAGCGAATTAGAAAAAAGTGATAGATTTTTAAAAAGATTAAGATCTGCAATATTGCCGAAGACACAATATTCCTAAAATGCACGGATTCCGAGGAATCTTAACCTGAATCTTCCAAATCTGTGAAAGAGTTCCCCCCTTTTGCTCCCTATTTATACCCTACAACACTATGTGTTGGGGGTATTATAAGTTTGATTGGGCCAGAATTTATGCAACACCTCGAAATATTGATTTCCAATATAGGAAAGTATATATGGATCTTCCTAGCTCGCCGAGCTGAGTCGATCTAGCTATGTATGTCCGTCCGTCTGTCCATGTTAATTTGTAATCACGCTACAGGTCGCAATTATGGCCCGATCCTTACGAAATTTTACACGAAGGTGGGGTTAGGGTCAGAATAGAAGCCTATTTCTTCTGGAGATGATTGCCAAGTGTTTAGGGGTTGAATGGACCAAATACTGAAAAAATTTCGGATTTTGCAGTAGCTATACAAGTCGCAATTATAGTCCAATCGACGCGGAATTTCGCATGTAGCTAGAGTTTAGGGCGGGGAAGAAGCCTACCAATTTGGGTGGTCATCGGTTAATATTTAGCGGGTAAAATAGACCATATCTTTTGTGTTGAAAAAATTCAAAATTTTTCATTAAACCGCGAATATTTTAAATCCCGGCGAAATCACAAAGCCATGACAAGGTTACTTCTGACCTTTACATTGATGTTAACATCCATCAATCGGATATATATCGCACAAAATATGTGCGATATATATGTCTATCAAAGAAGATATGCTTGAAAGATCTCTTATATGTCGAGGACGGCTGAACTGATTTCGACAGTTCTCATTAATTCAAAATGGCCTCTTGGCAGGAAAGAAAAAAAGTCTAAAAAAATTGCATAAAATATCTCTCTAAAGATGAAAATATTGATTTTGTAATATTTTCTCATATTTTTTCAATTTTGTCATATTTTGGCATATTTTCATTTTGAATTAAACATTTGGTAATATTTCTACAGCTAACAAAACTAAGTAGTTAGGATATCAGGATATCATATACAGATCGCCTTTATGGCCCGATCCTTATGAAATTTTGCATGGGGATAAGATGAGGGTCAGAATAGAAGCCTACTCTTTTTGGAGATAATCACCATATATTTAGGGGTTCAAATGGACAAAAAAACTGCAAAATTGTCAGCAAGTCGTAATTATCGCCCGATCCTCACGCGCAATGGAATGGAGGTTACCGGACATTGCAAAAGCCAAATAGTTTTGGATGGCCATCCAAAAATATTCAATGTGTGAAATAGTTTGCCAACTTTTGTAGACAAAATACGAAAATATCCATTCCAGTGCCTTTTTGGAGAATTCACAAATACAGCAAAGACGCACTTCTGACTATTTCGTTAAGGCTGATTTCGTTGAAGAATATAGTCAAATGTCTGTATCTCATACAGATGCATTTCAGTCAAAAACCAATAATAAATGTTAATCTTTTGCCACTTCTGAGAGATTATAGGTCTTTGGGAAATATTGGTTCCAGATCTAGGAAGACCATTTACGTGCAACATCTACCAATAAATTGGAAATGAGTAAATTAGTTTAAGTTGCTATTATTCGAAAATTAGAGAACGAAACCTGGTGGTTTGTCACAATATCTTGTGGAATTCTTTCGAGTATCTCGCCTATATAAACTGTATCATTTATTATAGTGTTGTAGGGTATTCAACGGTCGGCCCCGCTCGACTGTAGCCTTTGCTTACTTGTTTTTGGTTACTTTTAGATGTAAACTTTCAATACACCGATATACGTGTCTCCTTTTTAGCCCTATTTTCATAATCTGCTGGATATTTTAACGTAGAAATATATGACCTCAATTAAATTCCTTGATATTTTCATTAAAAAAGTTATATTAACCTATTATGGTCTCAAATACCAAACTGTGGTACAGTGTATTATACTTTTGTATATCTGTTTTTACCTGACAAAAAAGACAAAACTATGCGAAACGAGTCGCATAGGGGTGAAATATTAATTCTACGTTTTATTCTTCATTATAACTTTGCTGCATAGAGTTAAGAGCTACAATTAAGTAATTTTAATATTTATTTTTTGGTACAAAAGTACTGTTGCTTGCGTAGCAAAATGAAAATAAAAGAAATGGGGAGAAAAATAAAACACAATCAGTTAATATTTTTCCCACTGAGCAGTGGACTGTATATTTTTTATAGGGTCGCTGTTCGTAGAACAATATTACCTTCGTACAAAGGGTTTTTAGCAGTAGGACGTAATCCTATGCTTGTTAGTACTCGTAGAGTCGGTAGAATACTGTAAAGGCGGCAATTACTAAACGTCACTCCTTAGGAAATGTCATTACCTTTGACATTATGTACGAAGTACAGAGTCGTATTAAGAGGTAGTAGACATTACCTAAGGAAGAGAAAAATCACCCGTGTAAGATATATAGGCAAAACTATAAAACAAAGTATAGCTAAATATGTTATTAATTTTGTTGTATGTAATTTATGCATTTAAAATACGACTAAGCAGTACCATAGAAATTTTAATAAAATTAAAAATATATATAAAACCACTACTTTTCTCAATATGAATCGCAGTAGTTTTTTATTTTACATTGTCGTACTTGCTTGTGTCTTGATGTGTGCATTTTCTTTACAAAGTTCATGTTAATATTTATTCTTCTGTATACCTCTGTTCCCTTCGGAATAATATTTTAGAATCAAATATCCTGGATACGTCGTAGAGATTGGCATATCCTATCGTCGGGAGCTCAGTTGTACACAAACGATGAACGCTTTGCTATTCTGCATACACCGGGATCAAATATGTGGACACTGCAGATAAAGTTTGTGCAGCGCCGGGATCACGGCATGTATGAGTGTCAGGTGAGTTTAAATTTTATTACAACAGGACTGATTCTTCCTTTGCATATCTATCTCAAATTTGTGGTGTTTTTTATTTGCTGACACTATGTATTTTTGACTCCGGGGAAATTAGCATTTCTTTTCCGTGTTTTTTTTTTTTTTTTAATGAAAAATATGGGAATAATTTTCTTATGACATAATCACTTAATACTTCGAACATTGTTTTCTGAAAAACATACCTACATATTGATTAGTTTTTTAACATATGATACCATCTATTTACAATCCAAAGTTGAATATGACTCAGAAAATACATAATATCGAAAATCATTATTATAGACGTATTTTCCGACTTTCGGTTAAGCACTTTCCCATTTGAACGTACATTGTTTTGGTATGTCCCAAACTTATATGGAAAGGTCATTCGTTGGCTTGGACACATCATATAGATCATACACCCAAACATTTTGTTCCAATGGAGTTTTGTCTGAAACTGAGTCGGCTTACGCCTGTTAATCCAGATAAATCTTAAATTAAACTAAACTCATTACTATATCCCCAGTCGGAGAAATTTGCCCATTGTGTAAATTGGGATAGATTGCGTGGAAATTTAGAGACACCAGTCTGTTCGTCGTCAGAATTTCAACTTTAGTATGTGACCTTTTATTAATGTATGCCCCATGTAAATTTAATGGAAATTTGAGGAAAATTAGAAATAGTTTCATAATTTATGAGAGCTATAATCATTATCAAATTTTAACATTCTCTTTTAATGACGTAACTATGTTGGGACGGGCCAAGTTGGAAGATAATCGAACAATGGGACAATATTCTCCATTCTGCCTACTATATAAATATGATGAAAATAAAACTGTGTCAAGCTTGAAGGAACGAAAGTACGAACGAGTTAAAATGAATTTTTTTTTTTGCCCATTTCCAAACTAAATTTAATTTTGGTGAAAATATTTCGATGCGACGAGTTTGGATGCAGATGTCATCTAATGAGGATATTTCGACGAAACATATCTTAACCGTTATAATAATACCAGTGAGGTCTGATAAAAATGGTTTTTGTACCATAAACTGGCTTTAAGACTTGGTTTCTTAAGAGGAAATAAATTAAATCAAATTAAAAATAAGTTAAAAACATTAAGTTAAGCCGTGGCCATTTGAAACGAATTTGGAAATTAAAAAAATAGAACCAGTTTGTTCAAATCCTTAAAATACCGAATATATTACATGGAGGTCAATACGAAGACCTGGACCCGCATAGACAATTTTCTGTCATAGACAGAAATTCCCATATAAACTTTAAAAATGAACATTTGAAAGAATTCCGGTGAATAATGTATATAAAATCATCAAAAACCTAATATGGGGATGTACCATCATATGGGGGCCATACAAAAACGTGAACCTATATAGCCCATTTCCAATGCCAAAAGTCCTGCAGACCAAACACACATTTGAAAAATTTTATCAACCTACTTCAATTTTTTCGGAAGCTATCATCGTTAAATTGACAAATTTTATTCTGATACTTTTGGAATCTTAAATGTATATTTTGAGATGTCCTACTACCAAACACCCTAAACCATCAAGTAAAGGAATGCCAAAGTCGGGCAGACCCGACTTTATGATACCCTACACCACTTTGCATATTTAGTAGAACTATCCGGGATTTTATGACTATTAAATCATACCAACCGGTTTTCAATTGGAATTATGACTTTAAAGCATCAGATGATGATATGTGTGGGAAATGTATCCAAATCTGATCCGATCTGTATAAAATTTAGCAGAAGCATTTCCATGCTGCATCTGATGCCAGGCAACAAATATCGTTGGTGTGAAGTGCATTTTAGGGATGAGAGGGACTTAAACACAAAATCGGATGAAACTTATATATGGGACCTAAAGCTATATCTGAACCGATTCTCATCAAATTTGACACACGTCCTTCCATTTCTGTTGAATTTGGTCGCATGCGGCGAAATTCATTCAATTCGTGCCTATACTTACCATTTGGTTCACAATAATCTTGAAATCGGATAAAGATATATATGGGAGCTATATCCAAATCTGAAATGATCTCGATGAGATTTGGCAATGGTATTGCTAAGCTATATTCGATATATTTACCCGAATATCGAACATGCATAAATCGACTCAGAATGTGATTCTAAGCAGATCATCAAAAGGAACTATGGGTCTATCTCGCTTCCTTCTTTATAATACAATCAAATGCACAAAGACATAATACCCTAACCACAGTGTGGTGTGGGGTATAAAAAAAAGTTAAATTCAAGTATCTGGATTCAAACGTGTTCCACTTTATACTACAAATAGCAATGAGATCGGTTCGAGAATGTAGTTAAAATTTTCAAAATACCATAAAATGGGTGGAACGGTTTTATGAGAACATGTTGTCAAAATACCGAATATCTGAGGTACCTCTATATGGAGGCTATAGGAAAACATGAATGTATACCACCCAAGCTAAAACCCATTATAAACTATAAATACCAAATTCTAGACCAATCCTTTGGAAAATGTGTATTAAATGGTCAAAATACCATATAAGATACCGTTTTATGGGTGCAATATTCTGTCACAAGAAGTAGAACCTGTAACTAATACTTTATAACAAATGTGAAATAATTCCATGAAAATGTTACAAAAATCATGAAAATATTAATTGTGGATCGATATACCTTATTTTCAATACCAACAATCCTAGACACAATACAAACTGCTTGCCAAATTTCAACAGGCAGTCGGACAGATATACATACATACATTTGAAACTAATGTTTTGCAAAAAACTATGTGACCTAGAAAAAGATTTCATGTATAGCCCATTTAATTCCTGTCAAAGAGTTGTCTTTGTTTTTGACCGGTACCACGAGTCTATTAAAAAAATGTCGTGGTAATTGCTCCTTATTTACGCCGTCTGTCGCAGCAAAGGAAATATTAAAGAACATTTAGATTTCAGTTTATATTTTGTTATTTCTCCTATATCGGACTATATATACCCAAATGAATTTAATATTTTTATAAAAATTCTAATTTAAATGATTGAATTATGTAATTGGATTATAGAATATAACTTCTATACATACTCGAGCAGGATATGTCAAATACTCATCAAATTATTTGGCAAACATAGACTGACAAAATAGTATATATATAATAATCTGATAGTGTTAAAAAAATGCAGAGCGAAGTAACAGCAAAAATGGATTTCTAAATAGGTCGGACGTCGACAGAAATTCCCAATACACAATACTTTTTTGACGGAAACCGCAAAACAAAGTTCGACCTTAAACTTCCCTTCCATAAAATACGTGTGTAGATCAGAACTTCGTTTTTTGATGTGATTGAAATTTTATATCTAATATTTAAATATATTACTACAATTACATATTTGTGTATATATTATACCTTTTTTTATTTTGTTTTTATTTAACAGTATATTTCCTTCACATTGCAAAAAATTGGGCTTAGGTACGTTCAGATTACCATGTGGTGTGGTCATACGACCTGTATTTGCATCCGCCCTTTCCAAGTATAAATACATTTCTTAAAGTTTAAATAGTGTTGCATGGCCCTGCACTGTGTGCGTGTTCGTACGGATAACTTTGTCTACATCTAAGCCTTCCAACCTTGTCCACATATGGGTCGTGTGTGTATGTTTTTGCTTTTGCTTGATAGTACAAAAGGTCAAGACCATTTGACATTTCACAAAATAACCAAAAAAAAAAAAAAAAAATCTGCCCAGCCTTCGATGCACAAGGGTTTGTGAGCCACTTTTAACAAATACCCTCTTTGTCCTTTTGTAGTAAGCCAAAAACAAAAAAAAAAAAAAGAAACACATAGCACAAAAACAATTGCTACAGATTGAATTTGGAGTAATTTGCGGATATACAACATTTTCGAATTAGCACAATAAAAGTTCTACCAGTTTCCTTTCTTTTCCAAAATGGTTTGCATTTCCAATTTGCAAATGCATTTCAAGTAGTCATTAAAAGGAAATTGTTTCTAGTTGTGACATGAACTGAGATAATCGGAAATGAAAGAATATAAATTGTTTATAATTTTTTTTTTCATTTCTCAACCACAATATTTTGTACAGTTGAACACAATGTCTTCGACCAATTTTTTAGTCTGTCTGCAACTGTGGTTCGTTGTCAATATTTGGCTATTTTCAAGGTGTTCTTAGTTTTAACCAATTTAAGGTCAAGTTGCAAAATAGTTAGGCTTAATCTTATTATTGTTGTTTTTATAAAAACAATGTTTGTTTATTAGTGGAGAAAGATGGTTTATGTTGCAGGGAATACCTAGGTTTCCGAAAGAGCCACCAATCTTCATAAGTTCCTTTGATTTTTGTCTGTGATATTCTCTCCGATTTTTTACCATCCACCTTGAAAAGTTTTTGACTCCGTTTGTTACATCCCTAAATTTTCGTCGAAGACCCCATATAAAGTATATATATTCATGATCAGTATAAAATTCTAAGCCCACATTATTTGATGTAGGGTTTCAAAGTTTTAGGATGGTTTGTATTTAAAATGAGATATATCGATACACGTTTCGGAATAGCCGTACGTTTCGTACCTCCCAACAATCGGTATTTTAATGATTATGTCACATTTTTCCACGGATTTGTCTAAAAATTGGTATTTGTAGTTCGACCCACGAAATTGTTTCAAAATTTGGTATTCAATAAGATTTGGTATATGACAATTTCCTGAAGTATAAAATTGTGTATAGAGGTTCCCGTTTTGGTATGGTCCCCAAACAAAGGTCTCATCAACATAATGGTTTAACAGCATTATCAAAACGGCCTTACTGGTATTTGTAGTTTAAAGTGGAACACTTTTGTATTCAGCTACTTTTATACAAAAATATTTTCTTTGCCCCAATGGTGGTGGATATTAAAAGTTCGGCAAACTTAAGTTTTTTATACCCTACAAAAGGAAACGAGATAGACCCATAGTTCCTGTTGATGATCGGCATAGAATCACATTCTGAGTCGATTTATGCATGTCCGTCCGTCCGTCCGCCTGTCTGTCAATGTATTTTTGTAAAGAAAGTACAGTTCGCATTTATTGCACTATACAGATGAAATTTTGCACAAATCATTTGCTTGGCCCAAGGACGAACCCTATCGAAATTGAAGATAATCGATCAAAATTTAGATGTAGCTTCCATATATATATCTTCGTCCGATTTGCCTTTTATTGTACATCAAACGTCTAATATTTGTCCAAATGAGATGGAATTTGGCAATTACGACCGTCTAAGAGCTAGTATGTCAAATTTGGTGAATATCGGTTTAGATATAGCTATAGCTCCCATATATACTGTTCATCCGATTTGTTATATTTGTTACCCACAGCCAAAATATGCACCCCGTAATAACAATATTCAGGGAAATATTTCAACTACAGCTCAGAAATGTATTAGCCAAATTTTATCGAGATCGGTTCAGATTCGTACATATGTATGGGTGCTGAATCTACATAGCAACCTTTTACCACCAATTGTAAGAGAATGATGCTATAAAGACCATGTTACATCATACATTGTTCCATAGTTCAACATATGGTAATCGATGTAGTCCACACGTGCAAGATATGGTTATATTCGTGTTACAATTAGCCCAGAAATTGAACTTTCCCCACACAACTGCGAATAATCATAACTCTAATTAAATGCGAAATGTGTGGCGAATTTTGCTCAAACATAAAGTGTTAAACATTGTGCAACCAGGAAGATAGTTTAGTTTCAGCGTTTCAACTCTGTATTAGTTTTATTATGCCATACCCTTCTTATTATAAATTCGTTTATTTGTTATGGGTAGCTCTACTAAATATGCAAGGTGATGAAGGGTATCATAAAGTAGGACCTGCCTGACTTTTGGCCTTTCATAAAATGTATATTAGAGAAAATCCACAGAACATGTATTGGGTTTAATCTACAAACTTGATTCCAATATAGAAGGACAATATTTTTATTCCAAATTTGTAAAATTTTGTTCCACTATATTTTTTTTTTTCGTTATTATTTCAAACAATATACACATACATAAAATGTGTATATGTTTTGAGCAAATAGGGGAACCTTTCTTTCGAAATGCGATACAAAAATTACAACAAAAAAAAAAGAAAATTTTGTGAAATGCCATACCACGGTCACCAACGGATTTAGATCCTCTTCTATTGTAAAGGAAGTATTTAGCCCGATAGAACTTGAAATTGTAAAAAATAACACAAAAAATTAAATTTTAATCAATTTTTTTTTTATTCGAAAGATCAATACGTGACATTAACATTTGAAAATGATTTCGGGCATATGGGCACCGCGGCTGTTCTTCACGAAGTGAATTCTGGACGTCCAATTTTTGGCCAGTTTTTCAAGCACTGCTGGCCGAATGTCACGAATAACACGAACAATGCTGGCCTCCAAGGCGTCAATTGTTGCTGGTTTATCAGCATAAACCAGTGACTTCACGTAGCACCACGATATAATAGAGAGGTGTCAAATCGCATGTCCTTGGAGGCCAATTGACAGGTCCACTTCTCGAAATTAACTTATCGCCAAACTTTGATTTCAAAAAGACGATGGTTGCGTTCGCCGTATGGCACGTAGCGCCATCCTGTTGAAACCACATCTCCTCCGGATCAATGTCATCCATATTTTTAAACAAAAAATCATTAATCATGGTGCGGTAACGATCCCCATTGACCGTAATGCGAGCTCCGGCCTGAAGAAATAAGGTCCGATGATGCCACCAGCGTGAAAACCCACCATACGGTGCATTTTCTGGATGTAAGGGAATCTGTAGGGTCTCTTGCGGATTGGTCTCACTCCATATGCGGCAATTTTGCTTATTAACAAATCCGTTAAGCCAAAAATGCGCCTCATCGCTGAACAGCATTTTGCGATAAAACAACGGGTCATTTACCAACTGCTCTAGAGCCTGATTATCAAAGTAAATTTGGATAATTTCGTAGCGTTGTTCAAGCGTCTATTCATGTTGATTTGTCAGAGTATACTGAAATAAATAAAAAAAAAAGTTTCATCAAAATTTAATTTTTTGTGTTACTTTTTACAATTTAAATTTCTATCTAGCTTAAAAAACAACCTTTAGTTACTACCAACATGTGTTTCACTCTGCAACATAGCATTTGTCTTTGCTTACACGAAATAATATCGGGCAGCCAAGTTTTTTATTTCTGAAATATCAAAACGAAAATTTTTGTAATTATCACAACTATTATGATTCTGCTCTTTTAAATTAATGAAAATAATTATGTTATTTGATATATGCGCAAATAATTAAAATTAAAATACATATTTTAATGTAATTTTATCTGGTCAATTTTCAGGTTTCAACACCCACTGGCATCATATCGCATTTCGTTAACCTTCAAGTGGTTGTGCCAGAAGCATTTATTTTAGGTTCTGGCGAATTACATGTCGACATGGGATCAACAATCAATTTAGTTTGCATAATTGAAAAGGTGAGTGAAGTAATTACTGTGTTAATTTATGTGTCTATAGTTCAACAATTTGACATTTGCAATATTCGCTATCAATGGTATATTTTGCTATTTATATATATATTAATTGCAACAACAAAATGCCAGGACAACCTTAAGGCACCGTTTGTAATAACATGCGTCTTATAATTTATTTAGGTTTGTACAAAAAACCAATAATTTGTACAAACAATTACATAAGATATAAGTGCGAGTGAAGAGAGCAATTTTGTCAGTCAAAGAACTTGGAATTTGCAAATTCTTATCGGGAACAATTTCTCTACAAGAATTATTCAGAAACAGCGGCTGATTGAAACTCATCAGTTTTGTGGCCGATGTAAAAAATTTTTAAATATTTCAGGAAATAATTTTATTAAAACAATAATCTTTCAAATAATAAGCATTCGCCATTGCATCATTCCATTTAAAAAAGCAGACCGTTGCTTTTCTTCTGGTTTTTATTGAATTATGTTCGATAAATTTTTAAAATATTTAAACATAAGAGAGAAAATTCACTCATTACATATTATTGAGTAAATTTTACTAGTGTTGGACCACCTCTTTACTAGTGTTACCTCTTCTCAAAAGGAACTAAGTTCGGAAATTCTTTCTTTCATTCCAAATAGTTCCTAACTTTCTCAATCATTTGGTCATCCATATAGCACTCACCATACATAGTATGGAGGGCATATTAAGCTTGTCATTCCGTTTTGAACTCCTCGAAATAAGTATTTTACACCATACATATAATATTGATCAGCATAAGAATCTATGTCGATTTAGCCAAGTCCATCCGACTTTCTGTCCATCTGTAGAAATAACTCTTGCTTCCGAACGAAGTGAAGGATATTTATAAAGTTTGGATGAGATTCGTTTTAGGACCGAATATTTTTTAGTATTGGAAATGGACCACAAGGTTTACGTTATGGTATAGCATCCATAAAACTGTACCGGAAGATTTACAGTATTGTGGGTATTGGGATTGTGTTTTCAGTATGTGGAAAACATAATTCCAAACAACTATTCAACTATACCTCACGATAATTGATATTTTCACCATTTTTTCACAGCAATTGCTTTAAATTTAGTACCTGGATATTGCAATGGGTGCTCCCTTCAATGACAGAAAATTACTTATACACGTTCACAGTTCACATCTTCGTATAGCCCCGTATAACACAAAATTGGTATTATAAGTTCGCAATAGTTATCGCCTTCACCACAGATATTTGGCTACAACAACTATACCCGATTCCTGGTGTTTGAATAATTTTCGTAGCATTTTTCATGGAAATTATTTAAAATTGTAAAGATTATTTTAAATGAGAGAAGTTATTAAAGGTGCGGCCCCGCCAAACTTATGCCATGTTTACATTAGAACTTTTTGCAGGGTTAACCTACTTCAAGAGGATTTATTTGAATTATTGGTAATGGATATGACAATTTTAATCCAAATCTATTGGGTTAACCCATTTATATATAAACGTATTGTTGTGTGTTTTTTTCACTTGTTTAAAATTATATTCCGATAAAAAATTACTTTGATATGTTATACTTTTGTATACGCATGGACAAAAACAAACAAAATAAAAATCCAACAGCGACAAGATAAAGTTATGAATCTGTGGATGTTTGAACTAGATAAAGAAATGCTGAAACTACATGCCAAAATTTTGCGTGTGCACTTAGATTGAGCTTTTACATCTAAAAACGAGGAAGAATGAACTCGCCCCTCTCCTCTGTCTCTTTCAAAAAACCTAAATTCTCTTCCATGAATTTGTTCAGCATGTGGCTTCAGTGAAAATAACGGAAGGAACTAAATAAATGAAAGAGCATGATTTTTATTTCACTGAACCGTCCCTAGAACTAGTTCGTTCCGGAACAACACTACTTTTTTTGAAATGAAAAGGAAAGAAGAACTGTCTACGAAAGAGAGCTGGCCTTGAAGATTTTTTCGGCCTGAAACAGTGAAAAAAACCGTTTGTGGTAAAATTCATATAAATATTAATCTGATTAGGAGCGTTAAGTGGGATGTAACCAAAGAGCTAGCCACAAACCATCGGTTGACTGTATCGAATGTTATGACTAAAATCACAGGAGAAACTCAAGTTCAGGTAGGGGCTTAATGCAGGAGCGAGTTAAAAACATATCCGATCTAGGAACCTAAGAGAGCTAAGGTAAGAGATTCTCGGGTTACAATTTGATGCACTTTCGGTTCACTGTCGACTTCATTCACCTGTGCTGAATGAATGCGATTATTTTCTGAATTCTTAAAAACAAATTGCAATAAAAATAGCATTGCTCAACGGGACGAAACGACATATAAATGTTTATATGCGCGAATGATTTGGACTAGTTGCAAGCAAAATATAAACTAAAAGTGAAGTTGTATTGGTAACCTACTAAAGCAGTTGGCATCGTTGCATAATTATCCCACTAATATCCAGAGGAGATATGGACCATATAGATACGATTCGTTTGATACCTCATTATAAAACACTATGTGTTGGGGGTATTATAAAATTTATTGGGCCAAAAATTATGTAACACCTCGAAATATTGGTTTCCCACATGGGAAAGTATGTATGGATGTTCCTATGTCGCCGAGCTGAGTCGATCTAGCTATGTATGTCCGTCTGTCCATCTGTCCATGTCAATTTGTAATCACTCTACAGGTCGCAATGGAATGGAGATGGCCAGAATAGGACCCTATAGTTTTTGGATATTATCACATAATATTTAGGGGTTGAAATGGATCAAAAACTGAACATTTTCCTGATTTTGCAGTTGCTCTACAGGACGCAATTATGGACCAATCGACGCGGAAGTTAGTATGAGGCTAGAGCTTAGGGCTGGGCAGAAGTCTTCCAATTTTGATGCTCATCGGATAATATTTAGTGGATTAAATAGACCATAGCATTTGTGTTGAACAAAAGTCAATTTTTCCATTAATCCGCGAATATTTTTAATACCGGCGAAATCAAAAATAGACGAACAGGTCAATTATGACCGTTATGTAGATGCC
Organism: Musca domestica; assembly: GCF_030504385.1. Taxonomy (NCBI): domain Eukaryota; kingdom Metazoa; phylum Arthropoda; class Insecta; order Diptera; family Muscidae; genus Musca; species Musca domestica. The sequence continues at coordinate 190,815 of NW_026712230.1, read as the reverse complement.
GATAGTAAATATATCGCGAAATATATACAATGTGTATCCACAAAAGAAGGTGATGTTAGCTAGAATGTTTATATCTCAAGAATGGCTGGACCGATTTTCACAAATTTGGTCAATTCCCCTCTTGTCATAAAAGTATAAAATCTAAAAAAGAAACGCATAAAAAATGTCAATAATGATGTTAATATCGATTTTGTAGTATTTTGTGACATATTTTTATTCTTTCATATATTTTATGCATGTGATTTTTTCAATTTAACTTATAATATTGAAGTGTACATTTTGTAATATTTTTTTTTTTCACCTTACAACGCAGGTTGGGGTTATTATATATAGATTGCAATAATCGTCCGATCCTCACGAAAATTTTCACAAGGATAGGGTTAGGTTCAGAAGATGTCCGCAATATATTTAGCGGTTGAAATGGGCCAACAAATATTCCTGATTTTGCAGCCGCTATAAAGGTCACAATAGAAACGAAAGAACACGAAATCTGGCATGAATTTAGAGTTTAGGACAGCGTGTAGTATGGACCACTACTTTTCCATGAAAAAACATTTCGATTCTACCGAAACGCTGAAAATAACTTGCATGAGAAATCAAAAATACACAAAAGGCGAACTTCTGGATTTTTATGCTGATTTCGTTGACGATTATAGGCAAATATCGTAGACAAGCAAACGTCTATAGCCTTTGCTTACTTGTTTAATAAATGTATTTATTTCAAGGCATACGCCGTGGCTCGGACAAGAAACTAGAAATTATGATATATTTATGAAGTTATTTATGAACATATGGTTTTATAGGCCCGCTTTTTCACTGGCATTGTTTTCCCATTTTACGCCAAAATTAAGTAAATTTTGGTCAATACTAATACTTTGTCTAGATTTATCATAATTTTCAAGGCTGAGGATATTAAGCTCTTGACAAAGTAGACTAATCCATTTTGAGTTATTCTGGAAAATGCCTTAATGTAAACAAACATTTTTAAGGCGTGACACATAGAAATTTCTGATTTGGGATTGATATATGTGTAAATAGCTTGATTTAGTTAGTTTAGTTTTCTTGAGTATATTTTAATTTCTCATTTAAGATTCTAAAAGACTTATGAATAAAGATATGGTATTAGAGAGTTATGTTTAAAATAACCGTACGTACTTTCAAAACAAACTTCAAAACAAATAGTGCTATAAAAGACACGTGTTGATCGATCCAATAGTTTTGTTAGCCCCTGCGTCAAACCTTGAATTATAACTTTCAAGCTCAAACTTATGGTGGGTGCTTTTTAACATTTGAAATTATTCGTTCGTACTTAGGTATGTGTTTGTGCGTGTATACACATCTATATATATCAGATTCACTTATAAAGCACAACTTTCACAATGGACCGATGTCAGAAAACTTTTTTTGCTTATCACAAACAACTTTGTGAGTGATTGTGAATGTCTCTTTTCCTTTGATGAAGTCAACAACTATGCATGGAGCGTTGTCTTGTGTATGAGTATGACAGGGTCGCATCTTCCCGCCGTAGTTTTGAGATTCATATTCCTTTTATTATTTATTTGGTATTTTTATTGTTGGATGTTTCTTCTGTCATTGTTTTTACCGCACTCATTGTTATGCATGAAAATCAAAGAGGGTTCGTTTGCGAGAATCGCGAATCCGCAATATTTTACTTCAGCATTGGTAAAAGTTTGTAGATTTTTATAAACTAAAAGAAACACAAAAACCTTATCGTCCTCGTTTGCCAACCCCTTCAATCTTCGTTTTTAGCGCACTCCCAACCTGAATATGTTTTAGTTTACTGGCAGCCACAACCCATTCTCCTTTTCCTTTCCACCGCCAGCACAACGAATGAATCATTGAGATATGTCTTGCTTAGTGGCGGTATGAAGAAGCAATGGGTTTAAATATATATATATATATATATATATATATATATATATATATATATATATATATATATATATATATATATATATATATATATATATATATATATATATATATATACTCTGTTATTATTTTATTATATCCGATGTGTTGGGTTGGGATTGGGGTTGGTGGCTTTGGCAACTACTTCAGTTTCTATCCGTTCGCTTTTTTCTTCTTTGTTTGGGCCAAGAGCAAAAATTATTATGCAAATTGATTGTTCTTTTTCATATGGAAATTGCTTTCAATTTGAGTTTATCATAGTTTTGTTGTTTTGTTTAATTATCTAAAATAAATACTTAAGGAAAAAAACTGAATTATGTATGAACATTTTTAATGCATATGAGCAAGCAAACGTGAAAAGTTCTAAATCCAATTTAAGGTGGGGTTATTCTGCAAATTTATTTGTGAAAATATGCCCTTGAGAGACATGTATTTCAAAGAAATACATTTGTTTACTCGTACTTACAAGACTTTAACAATTTGGGGGACTGCTTATTTGTTGTGGTTAAAAACAAGCTTTTCTATCGACTTAATAGAGTTGAGAGAATTTTGAAGTATTTTTTTATGGGATTGTTTAACACATATTTGGCATTATTCGTGTATATAAATTGGTACGTCGGAAATCGTTTCAAATTTTAGAATAAGTTTAGATTTCTTCGAACTGGTCGCCGTTGGCGCAAATTATGACCTTCAAACGGCCAATGAAACCGTCACACGCTGTCCGAATATTGCTCGGCGGTATTTTGGCCCATTCCCGGAGAAGCGCTTGTTTGATGTGATCGACAGTTTGGTATTTTTAGTGCCAACCTTGCTTTCCACAACACACACACCAGACACAACAGTCTAACGGATTGCTATCCGGAGATTTTGGTGGCCATTGTGCGTTGGAAATTAAGCGAGGTACCTCATTTTGTAACCAGTCTTGGGTGGCGCGTGCTAAGTACGACGGTGTTAAGTCCTTTTGGAATGTCCAAGGTCTGCGGCCAAAATATTTGCATACGGCCTCAGAATATTTTCGCGATAATATTCGGCATTTATTCTGATGCCACAGTCGATTAATACGAGCGGAGAGAGACCATCGGCTATTATGGCGGCCCACACCATCACCATGGCCGGCGCTTGAGTTCTGGTGTCCAACCGAAGGTGCACACTTTAAGCTGACTTCTTTGGCAAATAAACACGATCATTTTGTCTGTTTATAAACTGCTGGACACCAAATGTTTTCTCATCGAAGAAAACCAAATTCGGCATTTCATCACTTCCGGCCAAGCTAAGAAACTCTATAGCTCTTTTGAGTCGATTTTCTTTCTGTTGCGGTGTAAGTTCTTGCACTTTTTGGAATTTCAATGGCTTTTCCCCGAGCTCATGTTTCAATATTTACCGAATGGAATATTGCAATATGTTCAGCTCACGAGCCATTTTTCGGCCTCTGCAACGCGAGTTTCGATCAAGTCGCTTTTTTACTTCTCGAACCATTTCTGCAGATGTTGCTGTTTTCTTCCGTCCACTTGTTTGACTTCGGGCTACGGTAACGAGCGATGGTAGAGTATGAGACACAAAAATTTATTCACATTTAAATGCTGGAGTGCTCTAATAATAGCCACTTGTGGTTTTCCAGCCAAATATAAAGAAATCACAGTACCACGCTTGATTTCCATCAGGAATAACTTTTTTTCTGGAAACTTCTCACCAAAATTCTTGTAAACAATTTAATGAGATGTCACAGGAATAATTTTGACAGCTGTCGGACGAGTGGCTTGTAAATGACAGCAGTCTGAAGTTGGTTGCAGTTTTTTCATCTCACCCTGTATATTAGTTCATTGGGATCACTCTATATTTAATTGCAATTCTGAAAATATGCCAATAATGTTTGTGCATTTTGGGCTACTATTTAGCAGGTAACTATATAAAAATTTCGAATATTTTGAGTCTTGCATTATCAAATAGGCGTTTGAAAGGTAGATTTTCAAATCTATTGCTTCCCTTAATAACTCGTTGCCATACAATAGTTTTTATGAAGTTTTTTCTTGCTTTAAATGCGAAATGTAAATTGTGGCCAATAATGCACAAAATTTCATCAAAAAATAATGCAGTTTTAATATCAATATGAATATAACCTATTCGGAATTGTATAGTTAACACTATTAAATTTCTTTTTCCCATATTTCCCACACGTCGTATTAGGTTGTAGTAACAACACAAAATAAGGTTTATCATACGCCCATAGGGACTATTTCCAAAAGACCAATAATTACATTTTATATGATATTTGCATAACTGCGTCTGAAATAATACATATATATTAAATTGGTAAACGATAAAAATAAATATAAGATATTAAGGATATTGGGAGTTGTAATGTGAGACTACGGACAAATATTTTATAAAAATGCAAATTGAAAATGTAGACTGAAGATTATTACACAATATAAGGATACTACAGATCTTAACGCCCTCTTATTATATCCAAAATTTCTAACCTTTTAACAAATTGTTTGCCATTTCAGAGTCCAACACCTCCGCAATATGTTTTTTGGCAAAAGAATGAGCGATTAATTAACTACTACGATTCCAGACGAGACATTTCAATTGAAACGACACCGGGTCCCCGAACCCAAAGTCGTTTAATAATAAGAGAACCACAGATATCAGACTCCGGGAATTATACATGCTCTGCGAGCAACACAGAACCAGCCAGCATATATGTATTTGTGTCAAAAGGTAAGTTAAGTCAACCACAGATTTTACGCATTGAAACATTTTAATTGCCGATAAAAATAAGGGACTTTTTATAATTTAAAAGTATGTAATCAACTATTTGCTAGGGACTGAAAAATACTATGCCACGTCACTTTACCAAAATATGGGTATCAAGTTCCTTGGAAATCGACTTTTCGCAAATTTTATTGTTTTCTTCTTGAAGAACTTGAATTATATTTCTTATGATATTATTACCTGGAAAACAGCTTAGATTACTTCTTCGATTAAAAAACAATAATTTTTCATGAGTGTTTGGGAGGAATAATCATTACGAAAGTAAGAAAATTTCAAATAAACGGACATGGACTGAGATTATATATCTGTCGGAATACAGACTGCTACGTTTTAATTTATTTTTAATTTCTTCTCAAAATAAAATTCCAAAAAAATACATATCTGTGGTTAATGTATGTTGTCTCTCTTTTTTATTTCAGGTGATAATATGGCTGCAATATCGAGAAGAAAAACATCATCTGCTGATCGTATCGCTGCCATTTTTATGTACGTTGTGGCACCATGCGTTTTGGTGAACACACTAGGAATGCGGTAAGTCGAAATTACAAGTAAATATATTCCACACTTTTTTCATGGGACAGTAATTATACCCGACCCAAAATTTTGTACACGGTGTTATATATTGGTCATTGGTTTGTAACATGCAAACGGAAACACATAGTTCCTTTTTATCATCTACATAGAACCTTTTTTGAATCGATGTATACATATCCATCCGTCTGTTCATGTGTTATGTACGCAAAATACAAGTAGCATTTATTGTTCGATTGCAATGAAATTTGGCACAGATCATGTGTTTGGCCCGAGAGCGAACGCTATTGAAATTGGTGATAATCAGTCCAGATTTACATAAAGCACATATGACCGATTATGTAAATGTGTTCGCATGATTTCAAGTTTATTGCGCACCAAAAGTATAATATATACCAAAATTTGATAAATTTTAGCACACACAACAGAATTCAGCCTATAAATAAATATGTTTAAATCGATGAAAATCTGCTAAGATTTAGACTTAGTTCCCATATATGTGTTTCTACCGATTTGTCCACCACATCCGTAAACTTCACTCCATAACAATGATATTACGCACAAGATATACCCTTGGCATTTGACGTTTTGACGAAATCTGTTCAGATTTGGATGTAGTTTTAATATATCTTCGTTCGATTCGATTGTCCACCAAATGTGCAATATTAACCCAAATGGAATGAATTTTGACACAGATGAACAAATTTAGCATAGTCGGTTAAGATTTAGCTATAGCTCTCATATATATGTTTTATTCGATTATATATCTATGTCCCCCAAATCTATATCAATAATAAGTATTTTCGGTACGAGATATAAGGAACATCCTAAAAATACCTTTGCCAAGTTTTGTCGAAATCGGTTCAGATTTAGATGTATTTCACATATATATTTCTCTCTAATTAGGTGTAAATAATATATTAAGGACGCTACATTTGTCCAAATAAGTAGTTTCATATGATTTTATATTTAGGTATTCTGAAAGTCGTAACATAGAAATGATCGATGCTTTCACAGATTAGTCTCAACCGATTTCAAATGTTCACCCGACCAACTTTTGTCTTTCCCTACTAGGTATTTTTAGTTTCCGAATAGCGGATCCGTCAACCTTGAAAAGAAGGAGATATTTTTAAAATTTTATTGTTTAAGTCGCATTTTCAGAAGCTCTATTTCTTCTTCAGTAAGAAATCTTTTGCGAAGCTAACGTAACTGCTTTGCAATGTTCCTCGATTGGAATTTTGCAACTTATCACGAATTGTTTTAAGAAATGTTCTCTCTGCTTGGCAAAAGCACGATTGTAACACCATTATAATATAAAGAAAATTTTTTAATAACTTTTATAAATTTCTTATGACTTTCAGAATCAATCGTACTCTACTAAACTTGACGAAGACATTTGTTTCGGAATCGATATGGTTACAAATTCCATACTATTTCGGCTGCTATTACAGTTACATTACATTACGGATGAAGATATATGTATATATATATCCAAATCTGAACTGATCTCTATAAAATTTAGCATAGATATGCTATGCTGTATCTGATGGTTGGAATCAAATATGGTTGTTGTAGAGAATGTTTTACCGGTGTGAGGGAGTAAAGTACAGACCCGGATGAAACATATGTATGGGACCTATAGCTATATCTTAAGCGATCTTCACAACATTTGATACGCTTTTTTGCAGGCTTAATTTGTTCAATCCGGGCTTATATTATCCATTTGGTGCACAATAAACTTGAAATCGAGTGAATGTATATGGGAGCTATATCCAAATCTGAACCGAAAAAATTTGGCAAATGTATTTCTGAGCTGTCTTTGATATATTTTTCCGAATATCGTGGTTAGGCAGTGCATATTACGGCTCAGCAAGACAAAAAGTAACAAATCGGAAGAACAATATATATGGGAGCTATAGCTATATCTGAACCGATTTCGATGATATTTGGCATACTTATTTCCAGGCTTCATTTGGTAGTATGTGCAAAATTCGATTTGGCGGATATTACACATTTGGTGCACAATGAAAGGCAAATCGGGTGAAGATATATATAGGAGCTACATCTAAATCTTAACCGATTATTTCAAATTTCAAGAGGGTTCGTCCTTGGGCCAAACAAATGTTTTGTGCGAAGTTTCATCCTGATCGGGCAATTAATGTACTTTATTTATAAAAATACATGGACTGACGGGCGGACGGACATACATAAATCGACTCAGAATTTGATTCTATGCAGAACATCAAAGGAACTATGAGTCTAACTCGCTTCCTTCTCCATGTTACAAAGTGTGGTGTAGGATATAAATATCCACTCTTTTATTTATTATATGCACATTTAATAATAGCGATATACTTTTAATTTCTATAACAAAGAAATATTCATCTATAATTTGTACATTGCATGTCTTGATTACATTGTACAATTCATCATTTTATGTCGAATTGAATTGTTTTTTAAACATTACAATCAAAAGCATATGTATTTTTTTGTAAGATACTCTTTTTTGTTTCATATGCTATTTGACTTTCACGCACTAAAATTAACATTTTACTATAATGTCTCGATTGTAATTAAAAAAGAAATTTCAATATTATATTGCAAAAATATATGCTAACACTATATCATAATATGCCTTTCTTCTTTTCTCCCATTGCAGGCGTATCTTTCTTACTTAAGACTTTTTCGTGTAGCCATCTCTAGATGAATGCAGTGTTAGTAAATTAAATCCTATTTAAGTGAAATTTACAAATGTTAAGGTTTAATATTAAAATTTAGTCATGTATGTACAAAACTAACTAAAATTTATGTATATTTAGCAAATATTGTAATTAGTGTTTATCTATTGTTTAAACAGTTAGCAAAACCCTGTCACACACACACACACACACTCGTACCACTCACTTACCCACACAAACATACAGACATACAAACAAGGCTAAAATAATAATAAATATATGTAAATTTCTAGTAAAATACAAGCAGTGTCAAAAATCACCACATGTCCACAATAGATTTACTCAACCTAATAAAATATTGAAGAAACGTAAAAAGAATAGTATAACTTAATTAATTGAAAATTGATTGGTTTTATTCCATGCTTCCATCCATTTCTTCTCTTCGAAAATATTCATTCGGATCTCCACTTCCATTTCCGCCTCCCAACTATAAACTCGTGTACAGTTCCGCAATCCAACCGTTTCCAGAAATGCTGTTAGCTCCGTTACCAGGCATTCGTATTTAATTACATTTAAATAAATTTGCCGCATACCATTTCAGTTGAATATCTTTTGTAAATACTTTCGGTATAAATTTAATCTAAGATTTGTTTGTTTAAGTGTGTGTGTTTGCAAAAACTAAAGACAACAAAAACAACAACAACCACAACCTACAACAAGAAGAATTTGTTCGGATGCATTTTTATAATTACAATCTAAGTAAGTTCTAGGCAAACACTGTGACATTGCAAATAGGCAACTGAACAACAATTGAAAACAAACCAAACGACCGACCGACAGACAGACAGACAGACCAACCGACCCAACAACAACCAATCAAGAAACACGAAAACTAAATTAAAATTGAAATCATACGAACGAAATGCAGCATTAATTATGGATAGATATTAAAATGCAAGCACACATGTATGCAAGTGCGTGTATATATGTATGTGTGATGTCAGCGTATGCAAGTGTAAGGATTTTAATAACTAATGCCCTAAAACTTTTGTATGACAACAACTTTGTTGACGTTGTTGTTCGGAAAATATTTCGAAATGTACTTCTAATGGTAATTTAAATACCACAGATAGAAATTTAAATTAAATTGCAAATTCATAAATGGAATTAATTTCATAACAACAAAAAAAAACAATGTACACACATATGCATGTGTTTATATATACAGACACACACATATTTTAAGAGAAAATTCCGAAGCAAAGACATTTCCATTCCAAATGCGCCAACCATAACATTAAGGCTTGGGGTTTAATTTAAGAATGAATAATGAAAAGTGAAAATAATAACAAAAACACAACAACAACACCAAAAATAGAATCTGTCATATTCATAAATAAAACTACATTATTTATGCTAATGAGAAAATGTAAACTTGTGGAACCGAAACAAAAACCAAAACACAACAAAAATAAAAACCAAACAATTTAATGGCTCGAGTGCAAATGATATATGAGCTGACACGCGAATATGGGCTTGGCAAACTGACAAGAGAGACAGAAAGAGAAAAAAAACACATTTGGTTACATAAAATCAGCAATCAGTGATTTCAAGGCCAACGAAAATTGGAGAGCTATTTCGCTTCGTGACCTGTTGAGTGGGCATTTAAACATCGATTAAAACTAAACCTAGTTCTGGTGAGAGCTTTGCAAATAGCTAATCCAATTTTATGTAGGCAATCCCATTTAAATAGAATTTTGTTTTCTCAATACAATAAAAAATATTTCAATACGGAGAATCTGTGACATTTAACAACAGTTTCCGATTAATACTAATTTTTATGTATATTTCGTTTAGATAGAAAATTCTGAAATGTCAGTAAGTCTGTGTGCTCAGGAAAATGTTTGATACCCAAATATGATTTCAATCGTTTAACCTACTGAGAAATTAGTTTATTTTAAATACAAGACATTCATAAACGATATAACCGCAACAATCCTGCATTATTTTGCAGTTACAGTACGACCATCTCTTCATATTTCAAATTTCAAGTTATGTAAATCGTAAATATTTTATTATATTGAAAAAAATGTCAAATTTGACACAATGTCATGGAAAATATATAATATGACGTATTTGAACTTCTGATCGAATTTACAAATAAGAATAGAACTTGTAATGTTTTAACTAACTTTTTCAGCCGTTAATAACAAAAATCCGTAACTTTTAAACGCAAAATTTTCATGGACAACGTTGTATCTATCGACTGGTCTTAGTGACTACTTAATCGGTCGATTCTCTAACAGGAAATCGCACTATTAAGGCAACATTCGATATCAAACCACACTTGTCGTAATTTATGCAGTTGCTTAAGGACAATTATCCTTTAGTAGACAACAAAAGGAGCATTATAGCAGCCTTTAAATATTTGTACTAAATTTTAGGGTTGACTTTTTGTATCGGAGATGTCAGTTTCTACAGGCGACCGTCGCAATTCAAATTGCTTTTCTCTCACAAGATTTCTTGCGACATGGCTTTTCTTAGGCAGACCGTACGACTTTATCCTCGCCAGGCTTCTCTCATTGCAACGAAAGTAGAGGGAGCAACTAGCTGACAGAAATATGACCTCTTCAAGGAGGCTGTGTCTTCTTCTACACAGGATTCAACCTTAAATATATCACTTTTAATTGCGTTATCATTCAGTAAATTTTTCTACCTTTCTCTGTGATAAGGGATCAAATCGAGGTTTTGAGCAGACATAGTTATTTAATTTACGGTTAAGACAAAAGTTTTTTACGGGAACCCTTTTTTACTAGTTAGCTTTTTTCCTTGTAACAGGATACAACGGATAGTTTTCAACTATTCCGCTTCGACCTCAATTACATTCTCTCTAGGATTTGGAATCGGAGTTACACATACATCCTGATTTCCATCATAGACACGTACTTATAGTTTGCGTGTGTAATGTGTTGAAATGCTTAATGTGAATATATTCATCTAGTTCTAAATAAATCATTTAGCCTCTTACCTTTGACAGAAAATGTTTTCGAATACGAGTACCAGTCCATTACGGAAACATCTCAATGTTGAGAAAATAGAAGAAGAAAAACATTTCATATTTTACACAAAACAACAATAAATTAATTTGTAAAGCATCAGAACCACGTGCCGAATTTACACATGTATTCTTGCGGATATATTTCATGTTTACTGTCATTAACATAAATTATGGCGCTACAAATCACATGATTTATTTTACATATTTTTTACTCGCATTCCTGTTCAACACACTCAAATACTATCAATTAATTTACGCCATTAATATTTACATCATTAATTATTTAAAGCGCATAAAAACCAGCGCAACCAGCACAAGAGTGGTTGGTGCAGAGGTCATCGCTATATATGTTTGTATCTCTATAAAGTGACGTCATAGATATGTGTTAATGTTTTCAGCCATTCCTATCTGTTACTTGATTTGAATTTACTTAACTCATATTTGTTATTATTGTCGATACATTCTATATTTATTGTATCATTGCTGATTAAAAATAATCCGGGGCTAAGGGGTTCTACCCTACATCATGCGACCGAATCAACACAGCAATAACCTTAACACATGAGCAATACCTCTCATGCATAAGGCTATTTAATCGATATCTGGTAACAATTGTCAGGATAGGTTAATGGAGATGCCTGTGAACTCGAGCATTACGAAAGATTCAGTTGTATTACTGAGGGTTGATGGATTTGACTGGGAGACATTTTTCATGCAAGAACTTATGGATTCGCTCAAATTCAAAATTTAAAATTAAATTCGAAAATTGGTGTATTTAACATTGGATTGTAATATTATTTTAATCAAAAGAAAATCGCTGTCCAATTACATTTTGATAAAACTACTATTCGGCAAGAAGTTATGAGTTTTAAAGTAGCCTCACATTGTTTCGTGTCCTTTTTTACAAAAGTCACATCGTGACCAGAAAAACATAGCTAAAGACATATTTACGGGGGTGTTATTTATATGAGCATTGTTTTTTGAATCAATTCAAAATACACTAATGTTCCAATAAATTGTTGTAAAATATTTAATCCATTTATACCACAAATTCCCTTGATGACATTGAATGTCAGTATGAATACGGCTACAATTATTTCAAATACATTATGTACACATACACACACATATTTATTTGTACATGTACATGCATACACATGTGCTGGCATTCAAATTCACGACGTACACATAGCTATACATATAAATATAATATTTAAGTAGATACCTAAAGTGAAATATCAACCATGAACAAAACTACTCGTTAATTTTGTTGCCCATCTGTAATTATCAATTGTAAATATTAACATAACCACATGACCATAAAAATTCTCGATTGCATTAACATGAAATAATCTAAAAATAACAAAAATGCAACCGCTCCCCAATTCGGAACAAATGGAATAAAAATATTCAAACAAAACAAAAAAGGAAAAAAAATAAAACACCTATGATCTACAAAAAGTATCCGGAAATAAATTAATTTATTTAACTATTTATATTAAACAAAACTATGAAATTAAATTATAAAAAACGAGTGTTAAATAAATTATGATGTAATAACTTTTAAACATTACAAAAAAAGAACAAAAGAGAAAAAAAATTGAGAATACAAAAATACATAACAATTGAAGTAATAACAACACACACAAACTAATAATAAATGTAACAAATACATTCTAACAGTAGTGTTGTTTTATTTGAAAAAAAAAAAAACAATAAAAATGGTTATTTCGTTGTGGTAAGTATGATACGCTACCGTCTATTGAGAATGTTTCTGTCCTTAAACCTTCAGCATTGCTAGGAAATCAAAATAACAGTAATGAGTTACTCCTTTTGCAAATTGCAAAGCGTAAACCACGTCGAAGATGTCATAAACCCAATTTAAGAGTTATGTCCATAGTCGTCGTTTCCGTGCGCTGTTGTAATAATCTAGTCCACCACCGTGTTTCACCAAAGTCTGATATAAATAATACAAGGTGTAATATTTGCACTATATAGACTACCTTATCTTCTATATCTATAAAAGAGGAAAATGTTTGTATGTTTGTTGGTTTGTTTGTAATTTATGGACTCGAAAACCGCTGAATAGATTTTCCTGAAAATTTCCATATATACTGCAACATCGCCTGAAAGTAACATAGGCTATATACATTTTTGAATTTCCATTTGGAACTGGAGATATAGCATCAGAATCGGAGGTACCTCCCAAAAATTTAGATTTTATATGCACATATCTATTGATTGGTTGAAGATACAGTCTCCAAATTTGGAATTCGTAACGGAATTTGGAACAAAAATAAGTTTGCCAAATTATATTGTAATCGGTTCAGATTTGGATATAGCTCCCATGTATATTTTCGACCGATTTCGTGCATTTGATGCCTCAAACACAATATGAATGTTCGATTCCAATGAAATTTGGAATGTGTGACGGGATTTAATCCGAAAATAAATTTGTCAAATTATATTGAAATCGGTTCAGATTTGGATATAGCTCCTATATATATTTTCGACCGATTTCATGTATTTGATGCACCAAACACGCTATGTATCTGTAATTTCAATGAAATTTGGAATGTGTAGCGGAAATTAAAACAAATATACATTTGTCAAATTATATTAAAATTGGTTCAGATTTGGATATAGCTCTCATATATATTTTCGACCGATTTCATGTATTTTATGCACCATACCATAAAATACCATATGTATGTTCGATTCCAAAGAAATTTGGAATATGTAACGGGATTTTGATTAGAAAATAAATTAGTCAAATTATATTAAAATGGGTTCAAATTTGGATATAGCTCCCATATATGTTTTCCGGCGATTTCACATATTTGATGCACAAAACACGATACGTATTTCCGATTCCAATGAAATTCGGCATGAGTGGCTAAATTTGGTACAAAAATAAATTTGACAAATTATACGCTCAGATTTGATTATAGCTCCCATATATATACTCAGCCGATTTCACATATTTGATGCACCCAAAGCGAGAGAGACAAAATCTGGCACCAGAAAAAAATTGCCAAATTATATTGAAATCAGTTGAGGTTTGGATATAGCTACCATATATATTTCGGCCGATTTCATACATGTTATGCACCAAACATGATATATATGACCGATACCAATGAAATTCAGAATGTGTGGCGGAATTTGGTTACAATAATAAATGTGACAAATTAATTGGAAATTAGTTAAGATTTGGATATAGCTCCCATATATATATATTATCGGCCGATTTCACATATTTGACGCACCAATTTCAATGAAATATGAACGGTGTGGCGGAGTTTGGTGTAAAAGTAATTTTTTTAAAATTATATTTAAATCGGATCAGATTGGGATATGACTTTAATAAGAACCATTGACCCACAACATCTTAGGCTAACACTAACAAGTAAGCAAAGGCTACAGTCGAGCGGGGCCGACCGTTGAATACCCTACAACACTATAATAAATGATACATTTTATATAGGCGAGATACTCGAAAGAATTCCATAAGATATTGTGACAAATAATATAAGAAAAAAATATCAGGTTTTGTTCTCTAATTTTCGAATAATAGCAACTTAAACTAATTTGCTCATTTCCAATTTATTGGTAAATGGTCTTCCTAGATCTGGAACCAATATTTCCAAAAGACCTATAATCTCTCAGAAGTGGGAAAAATTACATTTATTATTGGTTTTTGACTGAAACGCATCTATATGAGATACAGACATTTGACTATATTCTTCAACGAAATCAGCGTTAACGAAATAGTCAGAAGTGCGTCTTTCCTGTATTTGTGAATTCTCCAAAAAGCCACTGGAATGGACATTTTCGTATTTTGTATACAAAAGTTGGCAAACTCCTTCACACATTGAATATTTTTGGATGGCCATCCTAAACTGCTTGGCTTTTGCAATGACCGGTAACCCCCATTCAAATGTGCGTGAGGATTGGGCGATAATTACGACCTGCTGACAATTTTGCAGTTTTTGGTCCATTTCAACCCTAAATATATGACGATCATCTCCAAAAAGAGTAGACTTCTATTCTGACCCTCATCTTATCCCCATGCAAAATTTCGTAAGGATCGGTCAACTTAGTTTTGTTAGCTGTAGAAATATTACCAAATGTTTAATTAAAAATTAAAATATGCCAAAAATATGACAAAATGGAAAAAATATGAGAAAATGTTACAAAATCAATATTTTCATGTTTAGAGAGATATTTTTATGCGATTTTTTAGACGTTTTTTCTTTCCTGCCAAGGGACCATTCTGAATTAACGAGAACTGTCGAAATCAGTTCAGCCGTTCTCGACATATAAGAGATCTTTCAAGCATATCTTCTTGGATAGACATATATATATCGCACATATTTTGCTATATATCCGTCTTGTTGGATGTTAACATCAATGTAAAGATCACAAGTAACCTTGTCATGGCTTTGTGATTTCACCGGGATTTAAAATATTCGCGGTTTAATGAAATTTTTTTAATTTTTTCAACAAAAAAGATATGGTCTATTTTACCCGCTAAATATTATCCGATGACCACCCAAATTGGTAGGCTTCTTCCCCGCCCTAAACTCTAGCTACATGCGAAATTCCGCGTTGATTGGTCTATAATTGCGACCTGTATAGCTACTGCAAAATCCGACATTTTTTCAGTATTTGGTCCATTTCGACCCCTAAACATTTGGCGATCATCTCCAAAAGAAATAGGGTTCTATTCTGACCCTAGCCCCACCTCCATTCTAAATTTCGGGCCATAATTGCGACCTGTAGAGTGATTACAAATTAACATGGACAGACGGACAGACGGACAGACGGACGGACGGACATACATAGCTAGATCGACTCAGCTCGGCGAGCTAGGAAGATCCATATATACTTTCCTATATGGGAAATCAATATTTCGTGGTGTTACATAATTTTTGGCCCAATCAAACTTATAATACCCCCAACACATAGTGTTGTAGGGTATAAAAAACAACACAACAATTGATTTGAAATACGCTTATTACGGCGAAGTATGTTGCTATCTCGAATTCACTAATTGCAATAGAAATGCCACTCAACTTCAAAAGATTGCAGTTTACTTCACGCTTGGTATTTGCTATGAAATAAATAAATCCGAAGGACAAACCCTTCGTGTATGTATGTCATGTTACTGCTTTTCTAATGGTTTTGGTTATTTACGCTTTAAAGTAGTGCAATAATTTTTTTTTTAATTTTTAATTTTTTTTTTTAACCAACATATATTCGTAAATAAAATTTTGAATGCATATAAAATCAAAAGGGTTAGCGAAGCGCACCGGGTTCAGCTAGTATAATATATATAAAATGTGTGATAATTTTTGGAAAATGTTAAAATTTGCGTGATTCACCAGATACAGTAGACCAAAGCATTCCACTTCATCTAATATGGAAAATATTGGAATGGGTAAAATTTAACACTTATTTACAATTCTACAGGAATAAGGAGTGCACCGGAAGGAGTGTGCCGATACATACCATCTTAACAACAGATCATGTGTTGATAAAAATATTGGGGTGTGACGAATTTGAAAGGAATCGGATGATCATTCCGCGTTTTACGAGCTTCATGGTTATTCAATGAAGTGGGTCCATATAGTCCATTTTCTCACATCACCAAGCACTGACAAAAATATTCCGATTTGCAAAGTTTTCTTTTCCTCTTTTTCCTTTCTATAAGGTAAATTATTATCTTTGAACAATTTAACCTGCCTAGGCCAATGTTGCCTATCTCTGGACTCGTTTGACAGTGATATTCATAGTGTGATATAACGATCTACCAAGTTTGGACCAAGTCGGATACTCCCTTCGAGAGTTATTGTATGCACCAGCCAGCCAGACAGACGGACGGGCACCCCTGACATGGATTTGGTCCAATGAGTCCGAGGGTTAATTCGATGAGGCACGTTTTGGACGTTGGACGGTTAAGGGTATAAACAAATCAATTTAACACATCATAATATTAATATCCTACACCACTATGTAATGTTTGATTGGGCCAAAAAGTTTGTTGCACCTCGAAATATTGTTCCTTGACTTATGATGTTAAATATCCGTCTTCCAATTTCGCCGAGCTGAGTTCATCTAGCTATGTGTGCCCGTCCGTCTTTTCGTGTTAATTTGTAAGCACGCTACAGGTTATGATCCGATCCTCACGAATTGCTCGGAGTTATGGTTAGAGTCAGAATAAAAGCCTATTGTTGGCGGAAATTATCGCAAACTTTAAAGGATATAAAATGGACCAAAACTTGATTTTTTTTTGCTGATATTGTGCTATAGATCACAATTATAAATGGCCTCGTGGGTCTGGACAAAATCAAAATCATCCTTTTGCAGGAATGGAATGGGCCATACGTGAAATATTCTTCTAATGAATGTAGATGCTTACATGGTACAAGGAGGTAGAACAGCTTCGTAAAACTACAGAAATACAGCCCTGAGGCTATGCCCGCTTCCTGTCAAATTTGAATGCAACAAGTTGTTTCTATTTATTTAATTTTTTTCCTCATTTTTTATAGTGTCTTCAACTCATTGATTTTAAAAATATTTTGTTTTTATTTTTCAAAACAATAATTACATACGCAAACTTTGCAGAAGTTGGGCACACTAAGAAAAAAAATTGTAATCAGCTGGTAGCTCTACCTTACCTTTTTATTGTACCATGGATGCTTATCAGTGTGGCCATTTTAGCATTTTTGCAGTTAAATTTACCATTTATTTTGTGTACTTAGCGGCAAAATTTTCATTTAGCATTTAGCATTTTACTTAGCTTTTTGAAATTATTAGTTTAGCATTTTTTAGCTTTTTATTGTCAAAAAATGTTCTTATATTTTAGTACTTTCTTATAAACCCAATTTTTCTTAAATTTAAAAAATTAAACTACATGAACATTCTGAACGAAATTACTATTTTAGAAAAGCAATGGCAAAAGGTAAGTACATATGAAGTGGCAAACATAATCTCAAAGATTTATTTTTTGATATGTGTATAAGTATTTAAAAATGATTTAAATGAAAACACATTCAAGAAATTGTCTTCTTTTGTTATGAAGTGTCTAGTTTTACCATTTAGTAACGCAGAAGTTGGAAATAAAATGATATTATACACTATGAATTCACTTCTTTACATTAGAAGCGGATTGAAAAGGTTAAATAAAGGTTGCGAAAGTTTTAAGATTACAAACGGTCTCATTCTATTCATCATTCGGTGTCTAATTTTCAAGTAGCAGGACTTAATACATTTTAATAAAATCATATTAAATTTAAAAACAGATGATGGACCTTATTGGCCCTCCTTCCAAATAACCTTCATGGATCTGGAACCAAGAACAATATTTGTGAATTAAGATTTCTCCATATGAATTGTTGTAAAAAAGATCGGAAATGCGCCATTCATGTAATTCTTAATTCGCCTGGAATTCATTTTCAGCATTTCGGTGGAATAGACATTTTGGTATTTTTTCCTATAGAAATTGGGGCTCATTTTATATGCTAACTGTTATCCGATGGCTTTCCTAAGGATCGGACGATAATTATGACGTGTCAGAAAGCTTTCGGTTTTTTGTCCATTTTACGATCATCTCCAAAAATATCAGACTTTTATTTTGACACTAACATCACCTCCATCCAAGATTTCATTCTAAATATATAGTGTTGTATAGAGTAAAAATATTACAAAATGTAAAATTCAATATTGTAATTCAAAATGAAAATATCTCATGCGACAAAAATGTGACAAAATGAAAAAATATAAGAAAACATAACAAAATCAATATTCTCATCTTTATTGGGATCTTTTCATGCGTTTTTGTCTAGATTTTTTTCATTCCTCTCAAGAGGGCATTCTAAATTGACAAGATTTGTCAAAATCAGTACAGCTATTTTTGAGATGTAAGCATTCTAGCACTATCGACATCTACGTAACGGTCAGAGTTGACCTTTTTGTCTATTTGTAATTTCACCGGTATTATGCATATTCGCGGGTTAATGGGAAAACAGTTTTTTTTTTAAACACAAAACTTATGGTCTGTTTCACCCGCTCAATATTATACGATGACCATCCAAATTAGAAAGCTTCTGCCCAGTCCTAAGGTCTAGCCCCATGCTAAGTTCCGCGTCGATTGGTCTATAATTGTGACCTGTACCGTGATTGCAAATTAACATCGTTAGATCGGATCACTTCAACGAGATTGCAGGATCAATATATACTTTCCTATGTGGGAAGCCAAAATTTCGAAGTGTTACATAATTTTTGGCCCAATCAAACTTATAATACCCCCAACACATAGTGTTGCAGGGTTTAAAAATGTATTTATATTTAGCATTATTTTTTGGCATTTTAATTTTTTTGTTGGGCATTTTTTAGCATTATATTTATGCTGTTTTTTATGCAAGCAGTATTAATTTTGAAGAAAATCTATTCAGATGTAGCAATAGCTCTCATATACAGGTTCACATTGAGATAAAGTTCCCATATAGATAATCAATCCGAATTTAAATTTAAAATACACTGCGTATATAAACAGCTTGAAATCTTCGTATGACGTATTTTGAGAGATATTCTAAATGGCTGCCAGAGCCGCACTCGAATCCTGGTGTCGTGTTTCTTTATAATTAGGCATTAATATGCCTAAACATGATGCCAAGGCGTGGGTATGCCTTTAGATTTGGTATGATTTTTTTACCCTCGATATATATTAAATTATATGAAACTCCCACTTCTATTTGTCTTCTTGAACGCATTGCCACGAAACTAAAAGAGGACTTTGTAAATACTTAGACATTAACTTGATAGACTAGCGACGGATATGATTTCCACAACTTATGCATCCATCGGAGTCCCACATAGTTTTCTATCAGAGCTTTTCCATAGTGACGAAGTATAATTCGAATTAAATTGTTCAATTAAATCAATTCAGAATGAATGGCATCTACAAATAACAGTGACAAGTTAATTGCACTAAATCGCCACTGCCACTGCTTTCCTGCCATTACCCCATGCCGCAGTTGGTGATTGGTGACTGTGCAAAAATAATACCAACCTTCATACATATATGAATCGATGGGCGGACTGTGAGCTTGATAGATTTACACGTTCGGTTTTATCGAACAGTGTAAGGAAAGCGGTCGAAGGCGCACTAATGGCCTGGGCCACACATAGTCAACGCAAATAATAACAGTGACTGGTCATTGTGTGTTGATGGTCTGTTTCGGCCTTTATGACGGCCGTAGACAGCAATCATAAACACACTGAAATCATGGCCGGAAAGGAGGAAATGAAAATATAGAAAAATTACGGTAATGAATTGTTCGTTATGTGGAAATGAGCTTTGGAGCCACACGGTCAACTCAATTGATAGAATTGTGAGTTTGTGTCGAATGTCACAGAATAAGCTGCCACTATAATCCTTCTGACACACATATCAAATGTTATATGCAATCATAATTGTAGTCATTTGTGTGTACATATATGACTGTGAATATGCGTAAATAATAATGCATAATAACATGAATTCTGGGAATTATATTTACACTGGAACAGTCTGTTCCATTCGTATTACTATGATGTTGAACTTAGTGACGCAGCACAGGCTAATTAACAGAACCAGTGAGGAAAACAAAGGAATGTCGTGCGGGTCAACTATTTGATACCCTATACCACTGCGAAGGAATATACGAAGAAATATATTACACTGTGCAACACAAAAAAATAATTACGGGGAAAATCTAGCAGATTATGAAAGTAGATATAAAAAAGAAGTAACAGAGTTTTGAACATTTACATCGACAAGTAACCAAGATAGAGGGGGCTAGTTCCCCTTTTCCACATTTTTGGAAACTTTTATACACTCCACCATACATAGTGTGGAGGGTATATTAAGTTCGTCATTCCGTTTGTAACTCATCGAAATAATCAAAAGTATATATATTCTTGATCAGCGTAAAATTCTAAGACGATTAGCCCTGTCCGTCCGTCTGTCCGTCTATTGTAATCACGCTACAGTCTAAACGAATTAAGATGGGAAGCTAAAATTTTGCACAGATCTCTCTTTGTCTGCAGGCAGGTCAAGTTCGAAGATGGGCTATATCGGTCCACGATATCGTATAGCCCCCACATAACGGTACCCCCCGATATTCGGTATTTTGATGATGTTAGCCACATTTTTCAATGGAATTGTCTTAAATTCCACACAAGGAGTCCCTTGTGAGTACTTTACCCCCTTTATACCTCGGAAGAGAATAATCTATATAGGTCCACGATATCGTATAGCCCCCATATAACGGTACCCCCGATATTCGGTATTTTGATGATTTTAGCCACATTTTCTAATGGAATGGTCTGAAAATCCACACAAGGTGTGAGTTCTTTACCCCCTGAGAGAGAATAGTCTATATAGGTCCACGATATCGTATAGCCCCATATAATGCTACCCCCCGATATTTGGTATTTTGATGATTTTACCTACATTTTTCAACCGAATCCACACTAGGAGATACTTTTGGGTAATTTATACCTTGGAAGAGAATTTTCTACATAGGTACACGATATCGTATAGCCCCCATATATCGGTACGCCCCGATATTCGGTATTTTGATGATTTTACCCATATTTTCCAATGGCATTGTCTGAAAATCCTTACAAGGAGTTCTTTGTGAGCACTTTACCCCCAGACATAGATAAATGATGTACCAAAAAGTGGACTTATATTGATAATTCTACCTAAGGATTCCACATTATAATAACTCAAAATGCCAAAATTTGGCACAATTAAGTGAAAAACATGACCCAAACGTAAAGCATTCTTTAAATCGGAGTTATCCTAATAAGGGGACTATTCCTTAAAGTGGACCGAATAGAATATAAACAAGACTGTAAAAGGGCCTCAACAAAACTCCTTTTAGGTTCTGATATAAAAATAAACTATCAAGTCTACTTGTCATTTTCCATAGCCCAGACTGGCCATTGTGAAATGGTAATAACATTTGCAGGGCATTGGGGGAAAGTGTTAAATTTTTCAGAAATTAAAAAGCTTTTTATTAACAAAATTGTATGTATTTTTTATGGTACATATTGAGTACAGACATCTCTTTTTTTCAGAGACTAAGCATGAAATTTGATCTAGAATAATTCTTACTTTGAAGCAGCGTTCGAAAATAAACAGTACACTAACATAGTGTACCGCACCGGTATAGTATCACTAAAAAAAATTTTAGCGGTAGTGTACCGGTACACTACCACTAAAAAATATTTTAGTGATACTGTACCGGAACACAACGATGATCGTAGTGTACCGCAGTCGGAACACTAAAATCGTAGTGTTCCGGAGTCGGAGCACTAAAAAACGTAGTGTTCCGCAATCGGAGCATACACCACATTAAAAAAATCGAAATCATAAAACTGATTTTAAACACTCAGCCATACTTTGTAAAATATTTAGTTTTTACACATACATTCATTGATTTTTCTGTACCATAAAATAGCAGGTAGATTATTTGCATAATATCCCATTAACCGCAACCACTAAAATGCCCCTTTTCACGAAAAATTAAAAATTTCAATTTTCAATGGTTATATGCAAATTATTATCACTTCAGATTTGGTCCTTTTTTATTCTTTCTGCCTGTTCCCATATTTTTGTTTTTTCTTCAATTTCGCAACCAATCTAAACATATATGACAAATAAAATAAATTCAGCTTTTATTTTCATAATATTGAATTGTATTAGTAATTTTTGCATTATCAAAAACATCAAACATCTATTTCTCTCACAAATCGTAAACAACACATATGTGGTACACTACCGGTCCATTATTTTTTTAATGTTCCGCCATGTGGTACACTACGATTTTGTAGTGCTCCGACTGCGGAACACTACGATTTCGTAGTGCTCCGACTGCGGAACACTACGTTTTTTAGTGCTCCGACTGCGGTACAGTACGATTCTCGTTGTGCTCCGGTACAGTATCACTAAAATATTTTTTAAGGGTTGTGCTCCGGTACGGTACATTATCTTAGTGTACCACTCCACCTCAGAACGGTACAGAACACTACGGTACAGTACCAAACTGTTTATTTTCGAACGCTGCTTTGAAGTAAAAGATATAAACTCACTCCGCCCGACTTTAAGGCTTTATTTTTATTTGAGTAAAGTAAAGCGTTTCTACTATAACAGTTATTAATTGCGTATTTTACGGATTTCGAGCAGTTTAATTTACTTAAACAGTTTGAAACTTACATAGGAGCTATACTATGTCTGTATCTGTATAGGCCAAACTTTCCAGACTTTTTTCTGGTCGACAAAATTTACCAACGATATTTTCAGGCCGTATGTCATTTATTATATCGAATATGTTGTGAATTTAGAGACTTTGATATTACACATTTGATGCACAACAAACTTGTAATCGGACCAAGGTATGTATGGGAGCTTTATCCAAAACGGAATCGATCTCCATAGAATTACATTCTGAGTCTCTTTGTGCATGTCCGTCCGTCTGTGCATTATTTTTGTAAGCAAAGCACAGGTCGGATTTGTTTCTTGGCCCAAGGACGAACCCTATTAAATTCAAATTCAATGCGTCCAAATTTAAATACGGCTCTCATGCACACATTCGTCCGATCTCAAGTTTATTGTGCAAGATAGAAAGATCTTAGAAAATAGCGTATAAGTATATCAAATTTGGTGAAAATCGATTTAAATATAGTGTCCATATATATGCCTCATCCGATTTGTTATTAACGTCCACTATAGCCATAACATACACTACCAATTCTGATTCTGATTTGAACATATGCGGAAAAAATTTCTCCACAGAAATTTGACTAGAATAAATTTCGCAAAATTTGGATAAATGTGGTTCAGATGTAGCTACAGCACCGATGCATGTTTCATCCGATTTTCATTTAAGCATTCTCAAAACCTTTCTCTTGCTCTCTGTAGCAACGGCATTTCACAAAGAACAATTAAAGTAAGATACATCCTAAAGAGTTTTGTCGATAAATAAAAACTGTAATGGAGTAATAGATCGTTAAATGTGAATTTGCAACTCAAAACAGATTTCGAATAATTTTAATACCAAATGGTGTTTTCGGTATTGAAATTTCTGAATGCAGTCTTGAATCTTGAATAAATTAACCATCAACTGGAAAATGCTTATGTGCCGTTATGAGGAACCTTTCTGCTAGTCAAAGATTAGGTATATCTTAAATTTGAAAGAGATAGATTTTATATATTCAGAGTGTTGATATGGGATCCCTATCAATGATTGCGGTACCTGTATGATTGGAGAGAGTCGGGTTGACCTCTCGATGGACCTTCACACATTTTAGGTTCAACCACCTTTGGTCTTTTTCTGAATTGCCACTTGCTTTAAGGTTGAGGGTTTATTTGACAGTTTCTTCTCCTTTCTTTTCACCACCTCAGTACCGTGGTATTTCCACATCCCTTTTCCCAGGAGAAGAGCGAGATCTGTCCACTGACTTCGACTCCTGTGACGCCTTTTAAGCCAAAATGACTGAGGCACTCTCACTTTTCTTGACCTCTGTAGTTTCGGGAACATAAAAACATTTCCATTAAGTGGTGTCGACAGTTGTTTTCCGGCATCTGCTCCTTGAACTGTTACAGCCAAAGAGGTGTCTTCGAGGCCGATAATTCAAATCAACTCGTCCCTGCCACATACCACACCTCCACGACTTTTAGTTATGTTGAGAGCAACCGACTTCAAAATGAGAATTTCGTCGATTTTTCTTGAATTTTCTCATGTACTTCAAATTCATATTTTATTTGCAGCTACCTAGTACATCCTTGGCACATTGTTCTACCCGCACCCGTGGACACGTCTGATAGCAGTCAGCTTTTCTCTACGAAGTTTGAAGGAACATTGGGACTCAATTTGTAGTAAAATTTATAATTTCCAAACCCTTAAATTACATTCAAATTTATTTAAAAAAAATTAAATCAGCAACACCGCCATTAATATGAATATTATTCGCACTTCCATGCAATCGAATTTTTGTAACCTTTCATTGACATCTCCGCAATCTCAATAACGGATTGTCTTTATAAAATGACGTTTTGATAGCTCTTTCATCAAACCTGAATTCACGTTCAAAGCTACAGTATTTTATTTCTATTCACAACGGTATCAATTTATACCTGACCACAATACACAGAGCTCACCTCAGCCGTCATGAATTGTTCATTAAATTTGCAACTGGGATTTTCAAAAGGGGGTAATAAAATTCGTGGATTAAAAATGAATGCAAAAATTCTGCTGACTTTGCTTGGTTTATGGCAAAGGACTTCAGCGGAATCATCGTCGCCGCAAAAACCATCTTCACCAGCGACAACTCATCATTATTATTTTGTATGGTAGAGGTTGTGGCAATAACAACATTAACATTATTCCCTTGGCAAAGCAACGGGAATGCCATCAAGTTTATGCCGGATATGCGAAACCTCAGTTGCGGAAATAGAAAATTTTATTGTAAGAAAGATACATATCTGTATCTTAGTGTGTATCCAAAAAGAATATCTCGTTTTATGGCAGGGATCATTCAAACGGTTAAGTTACTCTGTTTTTTGAGCAGAATCAACAACAATTAATGTAAAACCGTGCTGTTGGTAGCGTAGACCGATGTGAGGGAAGTGGACGGAAGAAAAAATGGCCGAAAAATGGCTCGTGAGCTGAACATATCGCAATATTTTATTCCAAAAAGTGCAAGAACTTACACCACAACCGAAAGAAAATAGACTCAAAAGAGCTAAAGAGTTGCTTCGCTTGACCAAAAGTGGTGAACTGCCAGCCATGGTGACGGTGTGGGCCGCTTTACAGCCGATGATCGCTCTCCGCTATTATTAATAGACAGAATAACTGAAATCAGAATAAATAAATATATTCTGGAGGGTGTATTAAAGCCTTGGGTACTCAAACATTTTGGTCGCAGACCTTGGACATTCCAACAGGACTCAGCACCATCGCCAATCCGTTAGTATTTTGGAAAGCAAGGTCGGCACTAAAAAATACCAAAGTGTAGATCACCTCAATCAAGCGCTTCACCGGGAATGGGCCAGAATACCGCAGATCAACATTTGAGCGGCGTATGACGGTTTCATTGGCCGTTTGAAGGCCATAATTCGTGCCAAAGGTGACCAATTCGAACAAATCTAAACTTATTCTAAAATTTGAAATGTAAAAATTATGGCTTTTGACTTTGTTGCAGTTTTTATACCCTCCACCATGGGTAGGAGGGTATATTAACTTTGTCATTCCGTTTGTAACACCTCTAAATATTCGTCGTAGACCCCATAAAGTATATATATTCATAATCAGCATAAAATTCTAAGACGATTTAGCGATGTCCGTCTGTCTGTCCGTCTGTCTGTCTGTCTGTCTGTCCGTCTGTCTGTCTGTTGAAATCACGATAGAGCCCACATTATTTGACGTAGACCTTTGAAATTTGGCACAAGTGTGTGTATTGTCCCTAGGATGGTTGGTATTGGAAATGGGATATATCGGTCCACGTTTTGGTATAGCCCCCATATAACGGTACCTCCCGATATTCGGTATTTTGATTATTTTTGCCACATTTTTCCACGGATTTGTCTAAAAAATGACCTCTGTAAGTCGTAATGGATTCTAGCTCCAGTGGGGTAACATTATATGTATAGGTCCACGTTTTCATGTAGCCCCCATATAACGGTACCACCCGTTATTCCGTATTTTGATGATTTTAGCGACATTATTTAAAGGAATCGTTCCAAATTTGGTGTTTGAAGTTCGTAATACATACTGCAGCATAAGAAAGAAAATGGGCCATGTAGGTCCACGTCTTGGTATAGCCCCCATATAACGGTACCCCCCGATATTCGGTATTTTGATCATTTTAGCGACATTATTTAACGGAATCGTTCCAAATTTGGTGCTTGAAGTTCGTAATACATACTGCAGCATAAAACAGAAAATGGGCCATGTAGGTCCCCGCCTTCGTATAGCCACCATATACCGTACCCCCCGATATTCGGTATTTTGATGATTTTAGCGGCATTATTTACCGGGATTGTTTTAAATTTCGCATGTGAAGTTCGTAATGGATACTTCAGCCCATCCCAGAAAATTGTCTGTCCAGGTCCACGTCATCGTATGGCCCCCATATAACGGTACCCCCTATATTCAGTATTTTGATGATTTTAGCTATATTTTAAACAGATTTTTCTTCAAGTTTCGCATTTAAATATTGTAATAACTTATGACAAAATTTGACTATGCAGGTCCACGTCGTCGTATAGCCATTCGGCATTTTTAAGATTTTAACAGATTTCTTTTTTGAAAATTGCCAAATTTGTACCAAATGGTGGAGGGTATTAAAAGTTCGGCCCGGCCGAACTTACAGTTTTTTTACTTGTTTTTATCTCACATTGCATTGATGCCAAACCATAGAATTCTATAGAATTATTTATCTGATAAATGATGAATAGTAAACAAGGTTCAGAATTGGGTGATTTCAAAGTAGAACTTTTTTCTTGAAAATCGTTATATAGAAACTAGTTGTAAAATTTTTGAGAGACTTATTAGAAAAAAGAGAGGGCGCGATACTTGTAAGGAATATCTCACAATCGTCTAATCAATTTAAAATGAATTTCAATACCAAAACAAGTCAAAATACGATTCGTTCTGCCGAGATTCGAACTACTACCGAATTTCATTTTAAACTGCAAATTTTCTGCTGGAGGGTTGTTATCTATTGCGAGTTTCAACTACCCAATATAAGACAATACCAAATATATGGGTTACATCACCCATATAGAAGACGTAGGCCTATATAGACAAAGTTCTGCCTCCATGGATAGAATCGATTGCTAACTAACTACAAATACTGATTTTTTTTAAAAAAAAAAGCTCTAGAAAATGTGGCTAACATCAAAAATGTGGCAATATTCAAAGAAAGTTGTGTAAGTTACTACGCTTATAACTCAAGAACGGCTGGACGGATTTGAACAATTCGGAATGGTTTCTTGGATAAATTCCAAAAAATCGCATAAAAATATGGCAATCAAAATGTGAATTATGTTGTTACATGTTATCCTACAAGTTTGCCGTCAAAAGACATATTGTGATTTGAAATTCAAAGAGAGTCAAATCACAATAGTGCAAAAACTCCAAAGTTTATTGCCAAATTGTTGTCAAAAGTAGTCTTTCTGGCCGACCTTATGTAGGCCTTGCATTTTGTCATATTTTTTGTCATTTATTATTTTGCAAGAGATTTTTTTTCAATTTGACTTTCAATTTTGAATTTTACATTTTGTAGTATTTTTTTATTTTGGTTTTGGAAGAAAATCTTTTTAGTGCGACTTCTATCCTAAATCGACCAATCTGTGTGGAGCTAATATCAAAACGTGGCCTTTATATGGCAAGACAATACAAAATGCTAAATTTAAACCCTTTTGGTGGCAAATTAAGTAATTGAGAAAGGGATCGGGCAAGTGCCGACCCCGCTATATGAGGCTCATATCAAATAGTGGATTTGTATCCTCTGAGAACCTGAAACGCTAACATACTAATTTGATTGGAAACTGCTGAACAAAGCACCAAGATACGAAGTGATCGGTAGAGGAATTTCTAGCTACATCGATGAAGCAAAGTTATAAAATTATTGCACGAAAAGATTATACAAATATGAATAGAACTTATGCTGTCGGAAATGTAGCAGAAACATGCAAAATGACGAGAGCCAAATGGATGAGACGATTGTATATGATATAAATCAATCAATGTAAGTTTCAAGTTTCTACCTTAAACAATTCACCTTCTATCATGCTCTCAACGGACGGGCCGAAAGATGGACATAGTGTAAAGATGGACATAGTGTAATCGACTATAATTTTTATACCCGACACACAAACTTTGGTAAAGGGTATTATGTCTTTCTGCATTTGTTTGGTAACATGGAGAAGGAAGCGAGAAAGACAAATAATTTCTTTTTATGATCTTCATAGGATCACATTCTGAATCGATTTGTGCATGTGTGTCTGTCTATATATTTCTGTGAACAACATACAGGTCGCATTTATTGTCTGATTGAAATCAAACTTTCCACAAATCAAACCCAAGGTTGAACGCTATTGAAGTTGGTGGTAATCGGATCAGATTTGGATATAGCTCCCATGCATAGTGTCCATTGCATTGTGCACCAAATGTGTAATATCAGTCCGAATCAAATTAATTTCAACACACACGATTCAGTCCAGAAGTATGTCTGACCATTTTGTTAAATAGCGGTTCAGATTTAGATATAGCTCCTATAAATATGTTTCATCCGATTTGGTACCACTGATATTTGGTGCCAGATATCACATGCAGCTCATAAATACCTCCGCCAAAAGTTTTTAGTGCCAAGTTTGCTTTCCAAAATACTCCAGTCACAATAGTCCAACGGATTGGTATCCGAAGTTTTTGGTGGCCAATGTGCGCTGGAAATGAAGCGAGGAACCTGATTTTGTAACCATTCTTGGGTGGCGCGTGCTGAGTACGATGGTGCTGAGTCCTGTTGGAATGTCCAAGGTCTGCGCTTGAGTTCTGGTGTCCAACCGAAGGTGCACATTTTCAGCTGTGGCAAGTAAACACGATAATTTTGTTTGTTTACAAACTGCTGGACAACGAATGTTTTCTCATCGGAGAAAACATAATTCGGCAGTTTACCACTTTCGGCCAAGCGAAGCAACTCTTTAGCTCTTTTGAGTCTATTTTCTTCCTGTTGCGATGTAGGGTCTTGCACTTTTTTAGAATTTCAATGGCTTCACCCCGATCACGTTTTTCAATATTTGCCGAATGAAATATTGCGATATGTTCATCTCACGAGCCATTTTTCGGCCACTGAGATGCGGCTTTCGATCAATTCGCTTCTTCACTTTTCGAACCATTTCTGCTGATGTTACTGTTTTCTTCCATCCACTTTCTTGACGTCGGGCTACGCTACCAGTATTACAATAACGAGCGATGGTACGAGACACAAAAGATTTATTCACATTTGAATGCTAGAGTGCTCTAACGATAGCCACATGTGGTTTTCCAGCCAAATATAAAGAATTCACACTATCACGCTTGAATTCCATCACGAATAATTTTTTTCTGGAAAATTCTCACCAAAATGCGTTTGTACGCTTGTAAACAATATAATGAGCTGTCACTGCAGTAATTTTAACAGATGTCTGACGAGTGGCTTAGCGATGACAGCAGTCTGAAGATGGTTGCAGTTTTTTTGCGCACCTTGTATATATGTTTCATCCAATTTGGTGTTTACGTTCCCCACATTCGTAATATGCACTCCACAAAAGTGCTACTTGGTAACGAGAGGTTTAGATTGGTATAATGCACCCATGTTCGTTCGATTTAAAGTATATGGTTCGGCAGATTTAAAGTATATGGTTCGGCATACTGTTAGCCCAATTTATAACCTAAATCTATGAATAGTTTTAGCTTTGCGAAAAAATAAGTTTTGTAGAATATTATGTTCTTAAAAATAGGGCAGCAGCGCTGTCCGGGTCAGCTAGTACATATATAAATAAGAATGCATAAGATGAGGATTTTTATATAGTCGTACAGCGTCGGCCAATTTCTATTGGCAAATACACGAACAATATTCCTGCTTAAGCATTGAAAGAATCCAGAACGACAAAATTGGAAGCATTCCTAAAATTCAAGAATTTAGATATTTTTTCCAAAGCAAAACATTTTTGTGTTCACTTGGTATCCAATCAATATGTTTTGCTAATCGTTATCGTATCATTTATTTCATTTCCGTATTGCCTGATGCAGTGCGAAACGTACTGAAGGAGAAAATATATAAATTACATCTGTTCAACATGGCAGCAATTGATTTTTGAAAAGACGAATGAAAAAAGTGATTTTCTGCCAAACTAATGCCTGCAAGACAGCGATGAGCAAACTCGCTTGGAATTTATATTCATCCACCAGATCTGGCTGACCGCCCAACAAGCAATGTTTGCCTGCTTGCCTCCGTGCATGACAACGAGGAGCGCTGAAAGTTCTGGTAATCATTCTATGGAACGCATTTCTCAACTTCCACCAAGTTAAATAATGGCCAGCATGTACACGAGGTCAAACTGTTACAAATGCTGATGAAACTTTTAACATTTCGTTTTAATTCGAGAAATTAAATAAATTGGCAGCCACCAAAAATGTAATTTCTCTCCTTCATCCACATAAAATCGGCAATTTGTATGTGTTTGTTGCTAGTTGCATGCTCACCATGTTTAAGAACGTGCTATTTGGCTGAGAAAATGATTCATCACTTTTCTGTGCATATGGGGGATTACCATTTTAAAATCTTAACTATGCAAAGGTTATTTTCAACAAAAACGTATACGGTTTTTGGGACAAATATGAATCAATATTCCAAAACTCAATTGGCTTCAAAATTTTAGATAAATTTTGTGGTCGTATTTTTGAGAATACATTAAACTGTCATACTAGATACTAAATAGATGGGAGACATCTTCGTTATTTAAAATCGTTATCATTCATTGTCTAAGTTATAACCACAAAGAGTAATGGTCGGAACATTAAGAATGTTATCTGGAGTTTTACCGAATCTATAACCAGAATCTATTTTACCTAGAATCTATTACTATTAACATTTTACAATGTTTTACTAAACGACAAAAATGACTTTAAATTCGGCTGTGCCTAACAAGCGGAAATTTTAATTACCTTAAATCAGCTGCCTTTAAAATTTTTGAAGCTTATCTCGAGTTGCAAATGAAATCATTTACAGCCAGTATTTTGAAAATTGGAACGAAAATCTTTAAAATATCTAATAATCTCTCTACAAAAAAGATATATTTTCTATTGAAACTTAAAAAATTCGTCAAATATGCGAAAGTGAAATGATACGTAGGCTATGTCAAATAGTAGACAAATATTGAATATTTTTGGCCATCGGAGATTGCATTCCCTTTGGGTTTCTGTATTTAAAATATAGACATTGGCTTTTAAGTTTACAAGTGGTTCATAAAAAGATTTAAAAAAATCTTTCCCAAAAATTAAAATTTTTGGCATAGAATTCTTCGTCATTTATTTTTAGATTATTTTATTCATTTTTAAGGCCTTTGCATTTTGTACGGCCAAACAAAAACAAAAAAATTATGTGTCATGAATAACAGACATTTCTGGGCCTTTTCAAATGAAGAAGAACTAAAAATATACTCGAAACCTTATTGATAAAATCGCGGTTAGAAATTCATTGCTAAACAATAATACAATTTGGTTCCTATTCATTTAATTGTAATTTACATAACATTACGCTTCAAGCTTTCAGCTTTAAATTTTCCGAAAAAATATCTGTTAATGAGAAAAACTTTATACCTCAACACATATCTATGCTTCGTGATGGTTGAAAACGAGTGCGTGTAAAGTCGTCTGAAGTGCAGACGTCATTGTAAGCTTAAGCGTTTACCATGAATATGCTGAAATGTCTAATTACCGCTGAGTGTTATTCGTGCGCATACAACATGCTACAAAGTCAACATTGAATTATTTGAACGTACCCATTTTGACAGCAGACATAATACCCTAGCATTTTTCTTTCCGCCACTTCTTCAATGTTCTTGCAATTGATGGAGCTATTCGTGAGTGTTGTTGGACTGTGGCAATTTCTCACAACCGTTGAGCTGGCGCAATTTTACTGTATATTAATGGGCACTGTACACAAAAGTCCTGTCACCTTATACAGCATTATGATTTTTACCAACATTTCATGCCTCGTCTTTTCTGCTCTGAAGCACATTAAATTAAACTCCCATTAGATGTTGGGATATTTTTATAAGAGCAGGAATTAAAGCACTAGTAAGAAGGAATTCGGCAATATAATTGACGACATTATTGTCGCTTTACAAATGTTATCGAAATCAGGGGCATATAATATCTTTGGCGTAACCTAAATATGTAGCTTATTTTGGTCTACCACTTTGCTCAATTGCTGACCGGTTATTCATTTACACAGCGGCTTCGGTCATAGTTCTACAGGAGCTTTGGCTCGTTGTTGTTGTTATAACAGCAATAAATGTCTCGTATCAACGTTTGCGATTACCATGCCTTAAAATTGCAACATTCCAAAGTAAAACATCCCTCTGCTCTTTTTCGACTCCCCTTACCAAATATCAATTAAAAATGAACGCAGCAACAGTACTTTCTTAAATAAAGTTGTTGAATTTATTTCTCAAAGCCAATAGAGTTTTAAGCAAAACGTGGTTATCTCTCATTTTCAGTAAAGAGTTCTGCACAAAAAAACAGCAGATTATAAAAAGAAGCCACGTTTATCCGCATTTTTAAAGTTAAAATCGCGAAGTAACCTAAATACAAAAGCAAGTTCCCTTCTCTTCCACACTTTTAGAAATTTTCGGATTACGATTTCTTGGAATCATTTTGTAGCATCTTCGGTAATATTGCAGACAAAAATACGACAAATATATTGGTAAACAATCATCAAGCGGGTCAACAGAGACGCATTTTTTCTAAATTGTATTAATATATTATATGTATACCATGATACAAAAGTCAAAATCTCCCTTTATACTTCATTTTTTTGAAAAAATATCATCAAATTTTGTTAATAAAAAACCTTGTTTATTTCTGAAAAATTAGCACCTTTACCCGATTTGCTGCAGATTTTCTTATAATTTCACAGTACAATTACCGATATGGGTTGTGGAAAATCCATAGAGGGCTTAATAGAACTCGTATGTAGATCAAACCCCCAAATGAGTTTCGGGTTTTTAGCCCTAACATAGTTAAGGCCCTTATATAGCTTTGACCACATACAAACATTTAGGATGTAGCTTTGAAATTTAATAGAGATCCCTGGATAACATCCAGAATTATTGGTACAAAAAATGGGTCATATCGGCCCAAATTTGGAATTGCCTCCATGTACGAACAACCCCAATTTTTATATTTTACTTTCAGTCCTGTTTTCCATTTAACAACATAGAAATGCTATTTCCCAAAAATTATCAAGGTCCATTTTTTGGTATAGCAGGTCTTTGCCATATTTCACAGTCGACTTTGCTGAATATTAGCCTGTTGATTTCTCCGCTGAAAAGAAAATACCCATAAAATTAAAAATTAATTTGGAAATTAAAAACCCTTTTGGAGTGTTGCTTTTCTGACTTAGACAAACAAAACGTGTTTTGAAAGTAACCTACATAGAGAAAGCAAGTTCCACCCTTCTCATTACTTTTGGAAATATTCGGATTAAGATTCCTCGGAATCCGTGAATTTTAACAATATTGTAGGTAAAATACTTGCACTATTTTTTCGAATATTTTAACAGTCAAGCATTGAAAAAATTAATATTTAAGGCACTTTAAACGGGATCGTAGAAGCTCAAAATATTCTACAAAAATGTAGTAAAATTCAACTATAAGTATAAGACGTCGAAAGTCTAGTCAATCTTACCTAACCGCCAGATATATTAAAATATGTTAAAACCCTAAAGAAGAAGAAGAGTCGGCGGGCCGACAATACGATACCCAACGCCACTATGCATAGGGCTGTAGAGCAGTTATAATTTGAAATTAGAGGGAACTAATATATGGGAGGGATATCCAACCCTGAATCGATAACGTACAGGGTAAGATGAAAAAAGTGCAGCAAAATTCAGACTCCTGTCATTTCTAAGCTACTCCTTCGACAGCTGTTAAGATTATTCCAGTGACAGCTCATTACATTGTTTACAAGCGTAAAAAGCATTTTGGTGAGATTTTCCAGAAAAAAGTTATTCGTCTTTATATTTGGCTGGAAAACCACAAGTGGCTATCGACCACTCCAGCATTTAAACGTGAATAAATCTTCTATGTAACGTACCATCGCTTGTTACCGTGATACTGGTAGCGTAGCCCGACGTCAAGTGGACGGACGAAAACAGCAACATCAGCAGAAATGATTCGAAAAGTAAAGAAGCGACTTGATCGAAGCCCGCGTTGCAGTGGCCGATATATGGCTCGTGAGCTGAACATATCGCAATATTCCATTCGGCAAATAATGAAAAATGAGATCAGGGTAAAGCCATTGAAATTCCAAAAAGTGCAAGAACTTACACAGCAACAGAAAGAAAATAGACTCAAACGAGATTCTCGCTTGGCTGAAAGTGGTGAACTGCCGAATTTGATTTTCTCCGTTGTCCAGCAGTTTTTAAACAAACAAAATAATAGTGTTTACTTGCCAAAGAGGTCAGCTGATCAAGCGCCGGCCGTGGTGATGGTGTGGGCCGCCATAACAGCCGATGGTCGCTCTCCGCTCGTATTAAACTACCGTGGCATCAGAATCGTACACCTTGGACATTCCAATAGGACTCAGCATCATCGCACTCAACACGCGCCATCCAAGAATGGTTGAAAAATAAGGTTCCTCGCTTCATTCCCAGCGCACAATGGTCACCAAATCTCCGGATACCAATCCTTTGGACAATTGGGTCTGCAGTATTTCGGAACGGAAGTTTGGCACTAAAAAATACCAAAGTGTCGATCAGCTCAAGCAAGCGCTTCGCAGCGAATGAGCCAAAATACCGCAGAGCAACATTCGGGCAGCGTGTGACGGTTTTATTGGCCATACTTCGTGCCAATTGGAACAAATCTAAAATTATTCTAAAATTTGATGATATTTCCTATATATTTTGCTTTCATTCAATAAAAATATAAAGAAAAAAATATATTAGTTTAAGTTGAATGTACTATTTTGATTTGTGTAGCAAACTTATATATATATATATATATATATATATATATATATATACTATATACTATATATATATATATATATATATATATATATATATATATATATATATATATATATATATATATATAATATATATATATATATATATATATATATATATATATACTATATATATATATATATATATATATATATATATATATATATATATATATATATATATATATATATATGAAGGGTCAGTCTACTAAAAGAAAATGTAAAAGTCTATATTCAAAATTAACTAATGATATAAATTTAAAAACAAAATAATTAAATATATTACTAAAAAAATATTCAAAAACAAAAAAATCTACATTGGTTCACTATACTCTGAATAAAATTTGAATGTTTCACAGCTAAAGTGAAACAAGTCAAAAAAATATAATAAAGTGTTCGCTATGACTAAATATAGTTGATGTTCCGCTTGTAATAAGCAACTGATGTTGATAGCTTTGGAATGCTTTTTGAAGGTCGAAATTACAGATATAGTGTTCATCAGATGGTACTTCTGAATTCAGTGAGTCTCGAGCTAGCTGTGCTGCTTTTAAATGAAGTTCCTGTTGCCAAATTAAATTTGTATTTTCATCTTCATCGAAATTTATTTTCATGTCAAGTTCATCACAAACTCGACAAGTATCCTTATTCGGATAAAATTTCGTGCTGAATATTTTATAATAAAAATACATTTTGTTTTGCACAATCTGCAAGTTTCCAAAATGACTTGAAAAATAATTCTCTGTTAGATTCATTCACCAGCTTGTTACATTTTATTCTGCATCCACAATCATAATTAGGTATAAATGTTTTTGCGGAAGTTGTAAGACACTTCTGATTTGTGTGATTTGTGTTCCACTGTTGCAGCGAAGCTTACGCACATTGTGCTTCCACTTTGCCGGGATTATTCATCTTTTAAAAACGTTGGAAATTACTTTTAAAAATTATAAAAACACCGAATAAAGGGAGTTACCGTAATATGGGGGTCTATACGAAAATGTGGATCTGCACAGGCAAGTTTTGTCATAGTTCATCACAATATTTAAACGAGAAACTGGAGAATATCCGGAAAATAATATCGCAAAAACATCAAAATTCTTAATACGAAAGTCATCAAAATACCGATCATTTTCAATACCAAACGCCCTGTAGACCAAACACACATCTGAGTAAAATTTTATCAACCTACTTCAGTTGGCTCGGAATCTAGAGTGATTTCCACATATTGACGGACATCGCAAAACCGACATTGAATTTTATGCTGATCAAGAATATATATACTTTGTAGAGTCTAAAATATATTTTTCGTGGTGCTACACACGGAATGACCAACTTAATATGTCCTCCATACTATACCCTCCACGTACTATGGCTGAGGGTATACATCTGTCGGCAAAACCGACTGATACTTTTTAACTTGTTTTTTTTTAATATTGCTGAAAACTGAACGGCAATATACACTTGCTCACTAATAGAACTGATTCAAAGTGAAACACACTGACTTGGTTCATTTTTGCTTTGAATAAAAACGAAAAGGACAGTCGTTGACTTAGGTCTTTTACCATTATCTTTGGAACGAAACACTTTTTGACATTATGCTTTGCAGAGTAAATAGAGTTGCCACATGCGGGGACATTGGCACTAGTTTCGGCATTTTTTATTTTTCATGACTTGGTTCGGTATAGCAGTGAGCCCTCCATATATACTATATTCCGACGAATATTAATCGGAAAGTTTTCAAAAGTGTGGAAGAAGGGGGTTACTTTCCGATTTAGACTATCAAAACGCCGATACACGTGTCTCCTTCAAGTTCCACTTTCATAATCTAGTGGATTATTGAAAAAATTGAATTTTGTCACACATCCACAATACTTGCTTTGATGCCCTTAATCGAAATCAAGTAAAAGTTTAGTTTTCATTACTAAAAATTATTAATGGTTAATTTTTAAAAAAAAGTTGTCATTAGACTAGGAAGAAAACCAATGTGTAATTGCATTATATGTTATATTGCCAAAAAAATCGATTCAGATCATTAAATCAATGAGTTATTATCAATCATCAAATCTTCAATTCCGTATTGAAACGAAATAAAATATAAAACTTTAACTTTAGCTTACTTTAATGTAAGAGGTCTTTTACAGTGACTGGTTATAAAAAAACAAAAACTTTGCTTTGTGGCTTATTCGAGTGCTGAAATTTATGTTATTCTAATGTGGAGACGATGTGCAAAACCTGTGACAATGGCGGTGCTTGTGTAAACTTTATCAATTATGCAAATTGCAAGTTTAACACCTTCAGTAATCGCATAAGTTAGTTAACACTGACAGCTTTCCAGCTCGACCGTGGACGACAACAATGTAGAACGTCGCCACCTTGAATTTTAGTGCCGGGTGAAGTGCATGTTAAAAACACATCAGTGCATGTCATTTCATTCAATTCCATGCCGAGCGAAAATTAAAATTCAATTAAATCTTTTTAATGATTGTTTACCAGGATCCAGGTACAGTCAATCAACGATTTGTATGTTTATAATTTGAAACTAAAGTGTAACACTTTTACTTACATTACTTCGTATTGTGAAAGTCGCACACAATCTTTTTCAAACTAAAAAACACATTTTTTATCCAGTTGATTTCCAGAGTATTGACGTTCGGTAAATCAAGTCTTACCATTAAAATCATTAAAGCGGAAGCACGCGTTTATCCTGAAACACACCTCACATTCCATGAGCTCCACAAGACGTGTATGCATACAACTCATCAAAATTAGTTTTGAGTTCACAGTAAACTATAATAAAAACAAAACTTTGTTTTTAGCATAATAGTAGATCCCTGCGGTTTTTGTACTACATCGTCAATTTTAGCAATTTCTGCTTTTTTATTATTTTGGACAACTAATTTTGAGTTTATAAATTTGTGTTCGGGGTTTTGTAAAATTGTCCATCGAATCATCCATAATAAAAACATGTAAGCAAAGGCTTGGGACGGACGGTGGATTTTATCGTAGCCTTTGGCGAAACCACGAGATCATGCAGATCTTCGTAGCATTTGGCTTATATTTACGCCTTATGTCCTGTTAAGGGGTATTCAAAACGATTTAGATTCCTCTATACGATTTCTTGTATCGGTGATATTTAACTATATTTTTCAACGCAATCATCATCAATGTAAGGGTCAGAGGGGTGCCTTTCATGTATTTGTGACTTAGGTGGAATTAAAAAGATTCGCTGTGTTATGGAAATGTTCGTATTTCGTATGGCCTACTTCACCCTCTAAATATTATTCTATGACCATCCAAGATGGTAGACTTCTTCCCAGCCCTTAACTCATGCCAAATTCTGTGTCAATTTGTTTATAATTATGACCTCTAGAACAACATTCGAGATGTTACATAATTTTTGGCCCAATCAAACTTATAATACCCCCAACACATAGTGTTGCAGGGCATAATTATTATACCCTCCACCATAATATGGAGCTTTTGAATATTTTGAATAATTTAAAGTGGTATTACATTCTTTAAATTTTTTAAATAACCTACTTTTTATGTTGCGCAAGCGCCTAAGATGTGGGGTAAACCAAACTGGTCCTGAGTCAGGATAGAACTTCAATAATGGAACTGATATAGTTAACGCATTTTTAAGTACGCTATAAAAATTTGAAATTTGCAATTCAATGTCACCTTCATGAGACCAACTTGAATTGGACAATATAGAACGAAGGAGATTAATATTAGTCTTAGAAAAATTTAATTTGTGAGGCTTAGTTTGTGGTTTTGCATAATTTGTTTGAATATTAAGTTCAAGGTCTACAAAAGGTGAACATTTACTTAATGAAGTATTAACGGATGAAGAAAACACTAAGTCTAATATTTTACCTTTAAAATTATAAATATTATTGAGTTGATATAGACCTTGGTCAAAAATATTTTGCCAAAAATTTTCCATATCGTTAGACCGTACTGTTGACGAAACAGGTACATAATGTGCCGTGTCATCATCAAGGATCCACGATGTATTTGGTAAGTTAAAATCTCCAAGACAAATTAATTCAGAATTTGGCGAGTGAATATGTGAAACGTTTTTAATTAATTCAGAATGTTTTAAATAAATATTTGAATCAGAATTTGGAGGAATATACGAACATGTTATGTAAATAGTTTGGTTAATGTAAGATAATTTCGCACATACAAATTCAACATCTTGACTATCAGTAAGCATAACACGCTCAGAGGAAATGGAATTGTGAACTGCTATGAGTACCCCTCCACCAACTTTATTTAATCTATCATTTCTAAAAAGTTGGTATTGATCGGATAAGATTTCAGTATCACGGATATCCGGTTTAAGCCAAGTTTCTGTAAAAACGAGAATTTTAAGATCTGATTCAAAAGACTTTAAATATGTATTTTTAAGTTTAGTGTTTAGGCCTCTAACATTTTGATAAAGCAAAGATATAGATTTATTTAGTTTTTTGGGACATTCGAATCAGAAGGTAGCGTTATTGGTTTTACAAAATTTCGCCGTTTTCTAAATTCAAATTCTTTTACCAATGCACCGTCTGGCCAAAAAGAATCTTTTAACATTAGATCATACAATTTAGAATGAACCGTTATTTTAAATGATGATAAATCACGTGGTATAGATGAGTTAAATTTCAAAATGTTATTATCATTATCAAGAACGTTTTGAATTTTGGACTTGATATAATTACTAATGTTATCTACAGAAGTACTAGGATGTAGTCTAGAAACAAATATACTTTTTCTGGGAGCAACTACGATTAAATCGTTATTACTAGTAGAAGGAGCATTTTCTGGAGCACATATGATTATTGGAGGCGGAATCTGTGGATTATTAGGGGTAACTTCTGAAGATCGGACTT
Organism: Musca domestica; assembly: GCF_030504385.1. NCBI lineage: Eukaryota > Metazoa > Arthropoda > Insecta > Diptera > Muscidae > Musca > Musca domestica. The sequence continues at coordinate 150,131 of NW_026712230.1, read as the reverse complement.
CAACCGGAGTCTTTACACTAGGACTCGAAGCTGTTGCAGGATTTACATTAGAGCATACAGATGAGTATAGCGCCGGAGGCGCGAGTTGATTCTCTGTGTGTAAAGTTCCCAGGTTTTTGCGTGGCGGAGCCACAGATGGTGAATTTAACGTTATTAAATTTTCACCAGAAGCAATTGCCGAGGACTTTTTACGTTTTGGAGAACCATCAACATACTCAAAGTTCATAAAAAGCTTTTCAAAATTTTCAAGCCTTGTGTGAACTGCGTTGAAGTCCTTCTTTTATCAACCTACTTCAGTTGGCTCGGAATCTAGAGTGATTTCCACATATTGACGGACATCGCAAAACCGACATTGAATTTTATGCTGATCAAGAATATATATACTTTGTAGAGTCTAAAATATATTTTTCGTGGTGCTACACACGGAATGACCAACTTAATATGTCCTCCATACTATACCCTCCACGTACTATGGCTGAGGGTATACATCTGTCGGCAAAACCGACTGATACTTTTTAACTTGTTTTTTTTTTAATATTGCTGAAAACTGAACGGCAATATACACTTGCTCACTAATAGAACTGATTCAAAGTGAAACACACTGACTTGGTTCATTTTTGCTTTGAATAAAAACGAAAAGGACAGTCGTTGACTTAGGTCTTTTACCATTATCTTTGGAACGAAACACTTTTTGACATTATGCTTTGCAGAGTAAATAGAGTTGCCACATGCGGGGACATTGGCACTAGTTTCGGCATTTTTTATTTTTCATGACTTGGTTCGGTATAGCAGTGAGCCCTCCATATATACTATATTCCGACGAATATTAATCGGAAAGTTTTCAAAAGTGTGGAAGAAGGGGGTTACTTTCCGATTTAGACTATCAAAACGCCGATACACGTGTCTCCTTCAAGTTCCACTTTCATAATCTAGTGGATTATTGAAAAAATTGAATTTTGTCACACATCCACAATACTTGCTTTGATGCCCTTAATCGAAATCAAGTAAAAGTTTAGTTTTCATTACTAAAAATTATTAATGGTTAATTCTTAAAAAAAAGTTGTCATTAGACTAGGAAGAAAACCAATGTGTAATTGCATTATATGTTATATTGCCAAAAAAATCGATTCAGATCATTAAATCAATGAGTTATTATCAATCATCAAATCTTCAATTCCGTATTGAAACGAAATAAAATATAAAACTTTAACTTTAGCTTACTTTAATGTAAGAGGTCTTTTACAGTGACTGGTTATAAAAAAACAAAAACTTTGCTTTGTGGCTTATTCGAGTGCTGAAATTTATGTTATTCTAATGTGGAGACGATGTGCAAAACCTGTGACAATGGCGGTGCTTGTGTAAACTTTATCAATTATGCAAATTGCAAGTTTAACACCTTCAGTAATCGCATAAGTTAGTTAACACTGACAGCTTTCCAGCTCGACCGTGGACGACAACAATGTAGAACGTCGCCACCTTGAATTTTAGTGCCGGGTGAAGTGCATGTTAAAAACACATCAGTGCATGTCATTTCATTCAATTCCATGCCGAGCGAAAATTAAAATTCAATTAAATCTTTTTAATGATTGTTTACCAGGATCCAGGTACAGTCAATCAACGATTTGTATGTTTATAATTTGAAACTAAAGTGTAACACTTTTTACTTACATTACTTCGTATTGTGAAAGTCGCACACAATCTTTTTCAAACTAAAAAACACATTTTTTATCCAGTTGATTTCCAGAGTATTGACGTTCGGTAAATCAAGTCTTACCATTAAAATCATTAAAGCGGAAGCACGCGTTTATCCTGAAACACACCTCACATTCCATGAGCTCCACAAGACGTGTATGTATACAACTCATCAAAATTAGTTTTGAGTTCACAGTAAACTATAATAAAAACAAAACTTTGTTTTTAGCATAATAGTAGATCCCTGCGGTTTTTGTACTACATCGTCAATTTTAGCAATTTCTGCTTTTTTATTATTTTGGACAACTAATTTTGAGTTTATAAATTTGTGTTCGGGGTTTTGTAAAAATTGTCCATCGAATCATCCATAATAAAAACATGTAAGCAAAGGCTTGGGACGGACGGTGGGTTTTATCGTAGCCTTTGGCGAAACCACGAGATCATGCAGATCTTCGTAGCATTTGGCTTATATTTACGCCTTATGTCCTGTTAAGGGGTATTCAAAACGATTTAGATTCCTCTATACGATTTCTTGTATCGGTGATATTTAACTATATTTTTCAACGCAATAATCATCAATGTAAGGGTCAGAGGGGTGCCTTTCATGTATTTGTGACTTAGGTGGAATTAAAAAGATTCGCTGTGTTATGGAAATGTTCGTATTTCGTATGGCCTACTTCACCCTCTAAATATTATTCTATGACCATCCAAGATGGTAGACTTCTTCCCAGCCCTTAACTCATGCCAAATTCTGTGTCAATTTGTTTATAATTATGACCTCTAGAACAACATTCGAGATGTTACATAATTTTTGGCCCAATCAAACTTATAATACCCCCAACACATAGTGTTGCAGGGCATAATTATTATACCCTCCACCATAATATGGAGCTTTTGAATATTTTGAATAATTTAAAGTGGTATTACATTCTTTAAATTTTTTAAATAACCTACTTTTTATGTTGCGCAAGCGCCTAAGATGTGGGGTAAACCAAACTGGTCCTGAGTCAGGATAGAACTTCAATAATGGAACTGATATAGTTAACGCATTTTTAAGTACGCTATAAAAATTTGAAATTTGCAATTCAATGTCACCTTCATGAGACCAACTTGAATTGGACAATATAGAACGAAGGAGATTAATATTAGTCTTAGAAAAATTTAATTTGTGAGGCTTAGTTTGTGGTTTTGCATAATTTGTTTGAATATTAAGTTCAAGGTCTACAAAAGGTGAACATTTACTTAATGAAGTATTAACGGATGAAGAAAACACTAAGTCTAATATTTTACCTTTAAAATTATAAATATTATTGAGTTGATATAGACCTTGGTCAAAAATATTTTGCCAAAAATTTTCCATATCGTTAGACCGTACTGTTGACGAAACAGGTACATAATGTGCCGTGTCATCATCAAGGATCCACGATGTATTTGGTAAGTTAAAATCTCCAAGACAAATTAATTCAGAATTTGGCGAGTGAATATGTGAAACGTTTTTAATTAATTCAGAATGTTTTAAATAAATATTTGAATCAGAATTTGGAGGAATATACGAACATGTTATGTAAATAGTTTGGTTAATGTAAGATAATTTCGCACATACAAATTCAACATCTTGACTATCAGTAAGCATAACACGCTCAGAGGAAATGGAATTGTGAACTGCTATGAGTACCCCTCCACCAACTTTATTTAATCTATCATTTCTAAAAAGTTGGTATTGATCGGATAAGATTTCAGTATCACGGATATCCGGTTTAAGCCAAGTTTCTGTAAAAACGAGAATTTTAAGATCTGATTCAAAAGACTTTAAATATGTATTTTTAAGTTTAGTGTTTAGGCCTCTAACATTTTGATAAAGCAAAGATATAGATTTATTTAGTTTTTTGGGACATTCGAATCAGAAGGTAGCGTTATTGGTTTTACAAAATTTCGCCGTTTTCTAAATTCAAATTCTTTTACCAATGCACCGTCTGGCCAAAAAGAATCTTTTAACATTAGATCATACAATTTAGAATGAACCGTTATTTTAAATGATGATAAATCACGTGGTATAGATGAGTTAAATTTCAAAATGTTATTATCATTATCAAGAACGTTTTGAATTTTGGACTTGATATAATTACTAATGTTATCTACAGAAGTACTAGGATGTAGTCTAGAAACAAATATACTTTTTCTGGGAGCAACTACGATTAAATCGTTATTACTAGTAGAAGGAGCATTTTCTGGAGCACATATGATTATTGGAGGCGGAATCTGTGGATTATTAGGGGTAACTTCTGAAGATCGGACTTCAACCGGAGTCTTTACACTAGGACTCGAAGCTGTTGCAGGATTTACATTAGAGCATACAGATGAGTATAGCGCCGGAGGCGCGAGTTGATTCTCTGTGTGTAAAGTTCCCAGGTTTTTGCGTGGCGGAGCCACAGATGGTGAATTTAACGTTATTAAATTTTCACCAGAAGCAATTGCCGAGGACTTTTTACGTTTTGGAGAACCATCAACATACTCAAAGTTCATAAAAAGCTTTTCAAAATTTTCAAGCCTTGTGTGAACTGCGTTGAAGTCCTTCTTCATGGCAGCTATTTCAATTTTAGACTCTTTGAAAAGACGATAAAAGTCAACTTCTAGAGACCTACAATTGATACATGCCCAACGAAGCCCATTTTTACGATCAGTTATTAAATCAAAATGTCTACCGGTAAATCCTGCACATTTTAAATGACCATGTTTGTCACATAGCCAGTAGGTTAATACTCTCTCGTTTAGGTTTGTTATGTTACATTTGTAAACACACTCCATTTTATTGTGCCTTAAGTTATGCTTTACAGGTATGAAATTATTTAAAGAAGATTATTATAAATTTACTTAGATGCCGAAAAGTATGCTTTAATTTCAAATTATTAAAACCAAATTTTAATTGTTGTTTTCAAACTGTATAGGGCAGTATTAACAACAATGAATACCAAACTGTATAACACAAACGTCACGACAAAGCAAAGCAAGACAAAACAATAAGTAAACACACCAAGCTAACCAAAAAATTATAGTTGCTTATTTATTAAATAACACGTCTTATCACTGATTATCACAATGCACTTGAAGGGTGACTCAAAAATTCACAAAATTTCACAAAATCACTAACAAAACAATACAATTAACAATTGAATTTTAAATAAAACTTTAGTCACTATTGACAATGTTAAAAACACTTCTAAACACAACAAGGGTTGCCAGAATGTTAGACCGAACAAAGTAGAAGTAGATCATACCAACTATGATCGTCTAGAAATGCTAATTTTTTAGAGCAGTTACAATCGATACCGAGACGAACTAATATATGTGGGACGTGTATCTTCCTCCTAAACGTTAAATCGGATCAAGATGGGATCTACATTCAAATCTATAACGATCTCAATACAATTTGGCAGATGTTTTTCTAAGCTGTATCTAATATATGGCACTGAACATCATTGTCGTTGAGGCATATCACGGATGTAAAGGACCTATATAAAATCGGATCAAGAAATATATACGGGAGTTATGATTTTCATGAAATTTGACTCACCTGTTGGCTTCTAGGCTAGAAGCCAACAGGTGAGTATATATATATGACTATATATATATATATATATATATATATATATATATATATATATATATATATATATATATATATATATATATATATATATATATATATATATATATATATATATATATATATATATATATATATATATATATATAAGTTAATGTTAGAAGTTAAAGTTTATTTCACACTGCTATGGTGTTTCTTTATTTTGTTACTAACATTTATGTTGCGGTGCTATGCACCTCTCTTGTTGGATTTACAATTATGATTAACTTCAACTTAAAACTAATATTATACTGCAGCCTGGTCGTGCTCGTTATTACGCTGAGTCATCACTTGCGGTGCGCTGGTATTAGTGCGCGTGTTTGTGGCGGATGACTGCCCTGGTGTCATATTCCTGTTGATTTGTCGGACTGCTTGCGCAGCATAATGATGGGAATGTTTACTAGTTGGTTTGCATATTTAGTTTGATGTTTATTAGGGTGAGCCGTTAACTCCTCCCTCTCGAATTATCAAGCGTCTCGATTGATGTGTTTAGAAATATGGCAGATTATAAAGACTGCCGCGTTGATTCAAGTTAATATTGTGGTTTGCTAGTTGTTTTGTTTTGATAACAGATTCTGTTGTGCCGGCTGCCAATTGGCTTTCTGACACAGTCATTTCTATTTGAGGTCTAGACATTCCTTCATGTGGGGTCATTTTTATAATTTTCATACTAGTTTTGCGCCTTTGCCTCATTTTTACTGCCATCAGGAGGATGACCAATGCTAATATGAGACTGATGTTAAAACATAAACTGGTCTTGAATTCAGTATTTAGACGCTCGATTCTTTTATTACTTTTCACGTGCAACGTTTTTAGTAGTTGTAGAGATAGTATTTCTTCGGTGTAGTTGTTTCTAGCTGAGTGTTTTAGTAGCGCAGGCAACGGTTTGGAGTAAGCAGCTTCTTCGACGGTGAAATTTTGTTGCCTATCCTAATTGTAGAATTACTAAATCTTATTAAATAAGTTCCTGTTACATTTTTTTCGTTTCCATTTATGACAATATTTTCTTTTATGTTATTTATCAAAATTAATCCAGGTTCTATTTCCTCTAAATTATTAATGTGATCTGCATTTACTATTGAACAATTATGTGGGCTATTAGTTACTAATTTAGGAATACATGTATTGTTTGTTATATTGGCTACATTAGATTCTAGACATAATTCAATACCATTTATTTTTTGACAAGGACTTTTAATTCCAAATGTTGCTCTTTCACATTTTACAATTTTCTTATAATCAAGATTTAAAACAGTATTTTGATTTTTTACAGGTCTTATGGTTATGACATTACAAATTTCTTTTACAGTTTTGGGAATGCTTATAATGTAAATTATATTAGTACTATTGTTTACAATTTTTATTCGTGCGAAATTTAAAGCTTGTTCGATGTTTTGAAACGGGATTTCATCTTGATTAAATATTTCTTCTATTTTTCTAATTTCTATTTCCGATAAAATAAATGTGTTTACAATGTTGGATTTTGTTAAATGAATGGCCGAATTAATATTCGTTATTTCCTCCTTTAAAATTTCAACTTTGTACTTTGCCTGCAATATGAGGGTATTACGGAAGTCCTCACTAGTCTTTAAAATTTTTGAAATACTATTTGTCGCATTCGTTATCTCCTGCATTCTTTCTATTAGATCTCTGTTGATTATTAACTGGTTATTGCTGTTGTCTGTTAACTCATTGATTTTGTTTTTCAAAAGCATAAGGTCATCATGGTCTGGACTACCTGCCAGCCATTTCCACGCCGTTCCAATCTCATCAAGAGATCTTTTAGATCTCTCTTCAGGCATTAGCCGATTTATAAGGTGAGATAGGGTAGTGATGTCATTATGTAGGAAGGGGAGTAGTGGGTGGTTGTCTGGAATTCCTTTGGCCAGGTCGTCCTTGATCCTCTCTAGAGTGTCATGATATTCCTTGATGTTAATGACATGCAAAATTTTGAATGTCCCTGTTTGCATTTTTCCTATTCCACTCTCTATAAGAACCACTTCTGATTGAGAGTAGTCCAATATCTCTGTGACCCCTAAGCAACCTGTAATTAAGAACTGGAAACCCGGTAAATAAGTAAGTCAGTTTCTGATATGACTCTTATGGACTATTCTCCCTGATTGAGTCAGGACAGTTGAGTGCCTATTCTCCTTTACAACTTCTTCTTTGAAACGTTTAGATAATTTGGTTCCTAATCTCTTGTTCTGTTTGACAAATATTTTCTGACCTTCTTGATATTCTTTTGGTTCTTCCCTAACACGATTATGATTTGCCAAATCATTTTCCTGTTTCCTCAAGAGTCTTTCGTAGTTGTTAAGGCGAGTCCTTTCGTAGTCCTCTGGTCCAAAGGTCGTCGGTCGTCCAAAAAATAGATCTACGGGTTTCTTTCCAATTGACGAATGTATTGTGTGATTGTACTTGTTAACGCTATCTTGCAATAGCTCCTCAAAAGAGTAATCGGGTCGCTCACACTTACTGCAACGCATAATTTCCGATAAGGTCGAATGGAATCTCTCTATTTGCCCATTAACCTCGCTCTTATAAGGCGGTGCCGTAAAAATTTCCATGCCAAGTTCGTCTTCCAACATAAACCGAATGGTCTGAGAATTGAAAGATCGCTCGTTATCAAATACAATTGACTTCGGGACCCCAAAGTAGAAAATTATTTCTCTCAATGGTTTCCTAATGTCTTCAATGCCTTTGCCATTTATCATTCTGGTTACTGCGAATTTTGTAAATTTGTCTATTGCGGTTAAAACTCGAAACTTGTCTGTAGAGAAGATATCTATGTGGATTGTATGCCCAGGATAAGTTGGCATGGGTGTCTTATTAAGTTTGGGAGCGTTCGGATGTCGCTCATACTTATTTTCTTTACATACTTTACAGATATTGATCACATTCTTTATTTTCCTAGTCATAGAAGGGAAGTAATAGCTCTCTAAAATTTGTCTCCTATTCTCGGCACTATTCCTATGTGCTCTGTTGTGAGTCTCAATAATGATTTGTTTTTGTCTCTCCTCATCAGTAACATCTTCAACCATTGTTCGAGCGAATCGTACTTTAATGTTTCTGAAGTGATGAGGGTACAGTGCTTGAATCATAAGCATAACTGGCTCTGAGGTCTTGATGCCGTTGACTACTGTAGGATTTAAGTATCTCTTTAATATGACTTTCAGATCTGATTCCGCTAGACTGGTTTCTTTAATGATATGTCTATGGTAGGAGGGAAATACAATGTTAAATTCATATGAGGAAGCTGATGATTCCTCAATAATGATCTGATTTTTGAAGGTATTTATTGGCACCTCAGCGGAAGGAATTAGGTCTTCCGATGAGTCCTCGGCACTGTGAACCGTGGGCGTTAGGGAGTTAACATCTGTCACTGGTGGTCTCGATAGCGTGTCCGCGACTACATTCGTGCTACCTGGTTTATAAATTAACTCGTAATTATATTCTTCTAACTGTGCCTTCCACTTCTTCATCTTCACATTTGTGTTCTTGTTGCTTAGCGCAAATGTCAAAGGTTGATGGTCGGTAAATATCTTTATGCTTCTTGCTCCATACAAGTAACAATTCAATTCCTTTAAAGCCCAAATTATCGCCAGCATTTCTTTCTCATTTGTCGCATATTCCTCTTCTGCCCTACTGAGAGTTCTAGAAAGGTATGTGATAGGTCTATTGCCTTGAGATAAAACTGCTCCTAAAGCGTATTTCGAGGCGTCAGTAGTGAGTTCAAAGGGCTTATCAAAGTCGGGATAGTTCAAAACGACTTCCTCCGATACCAAACAGTTCTTGAGCTGTTTGAAACTTTCAATCTGTTCGGAATTCAAATTGACACTGATTTTTTTTGACTGGTTTCTCGGGGTTTTCCCTATATCGCCTCTCATCATGGAGGTTAATGGTTTGGCTATTTGAGCATAGCCCCTTATGAATCTCCGATAATGTCCAGTCAAACCTAGGAACGATCGCAAGTCATGAACTGTTCTGGGTTGAGGGAAATTAACTATGGCCTTAAGTCTGTCTGGGTTTGCAGAAAAACCTCCTTCCTTTACATTGAACCCTAAGAAGTCAATTTCTTCCTTTAAGAATTCACTCTTGTCCAAATGAACTTTCAGATTAGAGTCTTCCAAAGTGCGGAATATTATCCTCAAATTTTCAATGTGTTCCTTTTTAGTCCTACCAAATATCAAAATGTCATCAATGTAGACGTAGCACCGTTTCCCTATATGCTCTCTAAGAATATCATCTAGAGCTCTTTGGAATATTGCAGACGCGTTACGTAGTCCAAATGGTAGTCTTGTGAACTCGAACTTTCCATTCTTGACGGAAAAAGCTGTTTTCTCAATATCGGATTCCCTAAGTGGAATCTGATGGAATCCGCTCTTTAAATCTATGGTGGAAAAGTATTTCTGCTCGCCTAAGTTAGCCAAGATTTCTGTAATTTCAGGTATGGGGTATCTGTCAGGTCTAGTTATCTCATTAAGTTTCCTATAGTCAATAACCATGCGGTATTTTTTCACACCTGAAGCATCTGGTTTTTTTGGTACTATCCAAACTGGAGCATTATATGCGGACCTGGAAGGGCGAATTATCCCGTCCCTTAATAGTTCTTCTATCTGTTTGTCAATTTCGGATTTTAGTGCCATTGGATACGGATAGGATTTTGAATAAACTGGACTATCACTACTCGTATTAATTTCAGCTTGTACGATTGTTGAATAAGTGAGTTTTTTATTGGGATCTGCAAAAAGGTTTGGATGGTCATCCAAAATATTCCTGACTTCTTTTTCATCTTCGGGATTTAGATGATTTAAACGTAGATTCATGTTATTAATCTCATCAATTTGCAGCTCTTTCAAAGGAAATTTCTTTCCATCCAGAATTGTGAGATAGGATCTCCAAGTGTAAATCACTGCATTCAAAGATTTCAGGGTATCATTCCCTATTATCCCATCAAAGGTCTCTAGACCAGGAAGGATGTAAAATTCTAACTTTCCGATCCCGCAATTAAAAATGTCAATAAAACTATGGGTCTCTATACTAACTATGCCGCCTACGGACTTAACATAAAAAGGTTTCTGGTTCTTTAGAGGGTTTCTAATAAATTTGCCATTAATATAATTTTTGTTCGAACCGGTGTCTATAAGAAATTTAAGTTCGTTGCCATTTTTCATTCTGAAAGGGAGGTATGGCAACGTTGAAGCTAGTCTAAAAAATTAACGTCATCTACAATTGCCAACTGATCGTCTAGATCCTCCTCGTACGCTTCGTCATAGGAAACCTCATATTCCTGTTCATCAGAACCATTCATTTCATCCGGCTCTGCATCCTCACGTATTTGGGCCTCAACATTAAACATTCTCTGCTGCTTTTGCGGCCGATGAATATTTCCTGAATTATTTCTCTTAAAGTTAGGCTGAACATTGTTAAAAGCATTACTCAACTGTGGCCTATTCTGATAGTTTACCTGCCTAGTCTGTATTGATTGATCCACGTCCATTGGTACAGCAGGTTTAGGAGGAAGTGGGGGTCTGTATCCTCCGTATTGGGGGTGTCCAAAATTATTCACTACTGGAGGTCGATTCGAAAAGTTCGCCGGCCCTCCGTATTGTTGTTCTCCACTTCGGAAATTCTGATAACGATATTGAGTAGGGCCTCTGTACCTTTGGTCACCTTGAAAATTCCTATCACCAATCGTCAGCTGTGGGTAAAAATGTCTAGGAGGGTTAGTTTGGGGGATCCTGTTTGGTCTAGATCCTTTCTCGGTAGCGTGTTGAATACGCACACCTAGATTACCTAATTTTAAACAGGCATTTAGAGCCTGAGGCAAACTTGTCGGGTTTGTAACACTCATTAAGCTTGGAAGATTACCATTAAGTCCTCGAATAAAGGTGTCCAAAGCCTTGTCCCTATATGTTTGGGTCAATACATCCAAAGCCTCGTTCCCTATATCCAGACAATCAATCTTGTCCAGAATCAAAGACAAATGGTGGTAAACCTTCTGGTAAAAATCTGTTATGGTTTGCCCACCCTGAGATAGGACGGTCATTTGATACTCTAAGGTCGAAATATCTCTCTTATCTGAAAAATGAAGCACTAAACACTTTCTTATCGCTTTCCAATTTAATGGGGTCCGATAAGACTCCAAAGCCGTGTCGGCCTCACCAACAATTTTATGCCTAACAGTGTGTAGAATTGTGAAGTATTTGGTTGTTCCCCTTTGTGACTCATAAATGTTCATGATCCTATCAACAGCTTTCCTCCACGAACTAAATTCTCCTGGCTTGCCCGAGAATTCCCTTAACGTCTTCACTATGTCTGGTATTCTCTCTCCTTCTGAGATATCCCCAGATCCTTCTATGTCGACATCTTTAGTGGCGGTAACATCCTCCCCCTGTTTGAGAAGGTTTGCCACCGTCTCACTTATTATTCGTTTCACCTCATTAGTCTGACTTTCCGTAAAGGGATTAAACCTTACGGGAGCTGCCCCAGAAGGCGAAGATGTCTGTCCTGAAACACTCATAGCTTCGACCCTTGTTATTAAGTTGTTTAAATCTTCCGGCATTGGCCGCTCGAAAAAAAGGAGAAAAAGAAACACCAAATCCTAGTTCTCGTCACAAATCTATTATCAAAATTTCTTTAAACTTATTTCAGCACGGATATGACTCTTTAAATTTGGATGCCACACTCTATTTTTTTGTTTAACTTAATCTAACATTTCATATTTCTTACATTTGTTAATTTCGCACAAATATGATTTTTTTTGTAAATTTAGATGTCACACTTTATTTTTTGTTTTACCTTACTCTAACATTTCTTTCTTCTTACTTTGTTATTTTTGTTAAACGTATTCTAGCACAAATATGATTTTTTGTAAATTAGATTTCACACTTTCACTTTCTGTGTTATTCCTTATTTTGTTTAATTTTATTTTAACATTTCTTCTTTTTTACTTTTGTTAAATTTATAATAACTTACTAATAATAATTTGATCATTTTCCTTATATCCCGGTAGTCCGCTAGTTCTTACGTAACATCCTTTTCGTACTCCTACTCAGGAACGGTTCTCGTACCGGCTGTTGGGATGTTTTAATCCTTGTGGTTGTTGGGTTCTAGGATGTGTTGATCCTTGTAGTTGTTGGGCGCCAGTTAATGTTAGAAGTTAAAGTTTATTTCACACTGCTATGGTGTTTCTTTATTTTGTTACTAACATTTATGTTGCGGTGCTATGCACCTCTCTTGTTGGATTTACAATTATGATTAACTTCAACTTAAAACTAATATTATACTGCAGCCTGGTCGTGCTCGTTATTACGCTGAGTCATCACTTGCGGTGCGCTGGTATTAGTGCGCGTGTTTGTGGCGGATGACTGCCCTGGTGTCATATTCCTGTTGATTTGTCGGACTGCTTGCGCAGCATAATGATGGGAATGTTTACTAGTTGGTTTGCATATTTAGTTTGATGTTTATTAGGGTGAGCCGTTAACTTATATATATATATATATATATATATATATATATATATATATATATATATATATATATATATATATATATATATACTCACCTGTTGGCTTCTAGCCTAGAAGCCAACAGGTGAGTCAAATTTCATGAAAATCATAACTCCCGTATATATTTCTTGATCCGATTTTATATAGGTCCTTTACATCCGTGATATGCCTCAACGACAATGATGTTCAGTGCCATATATTAGATACAGCTTAGAAAAACATCTGCCAAATTGTATTGAGATCGTTATAGATTTGAATGTAGATCCCATCTTGATCCGATTTAACGTTTAGGAGGAAGATACACCTCCCACAAATATTAGTTCGTCTCGGTATCGATTGTAACTGCTCTAAAAAATTAGCATTTCTAGACGATCATAGTTGGTATGATCTACTTCTACTTTGTTCGGTCTAACATGAGTATTTCGAAGAGTTACAACCGGAATTTTTATATACCCTCCATATTATGGTGGAGGGTATAATAATTATGCCCTGCAACACTATGTGTTGGGGGTATTATAAGTTTGATTGGGCCAAAAATTATGAAACATCTCGAATGTTGTTCTAGAGGTCATAATTATAAACAAATTGACACAGAATTTGGCATGAGTTAAGGGCTGGGAAGAAGTCTACCATCTTGGATGGTCATAGAATAATATTTAGAGGGTGAAGTAGGCCATACGAAATACGAACATTTCCATAACACAGCGAATCTTTTTAATTCCACCTAAGTCACAAATACATGAAAGGCACCCCTCTGACCCTTACATTGATGATGATTGCGTTGAAAAATATAGTTAAATATCACCGATACAAGAAATCGTATAGAGGAATCTAAATCGTTTTGAATACCCCTTAACAGGACATAAGGCGTAAATATAAGCCAAATGCTACGAAGATCTGCATGATCTCGTGGTTTCGCCAAATATATATATATATATGTATGTATATATATATATATATATATATATATATATATATATATATATATATATATATATATATATATATATGGTAGCAAATATTCGTCTTTGAAGCGATTTGAATCAAAATACCGAAGAGAGAGAGAGGTATAGTTTCGCGTCTTTTTATACCCTACACCACAATGTGGTCAGGATATTATGTCTTTGTGCAAAAAGAAACGAGATAGACCCATAGTTCCTTTTGATGATCTACATAGAATCTCATTCTGAGTCGATTTATGCACATCCGTCCGTCCGTCTGTCTGTCGGTCTGTCCATGTATTTTTCTAAACAAAGTACAGTTCGCATTTATTGCCCTATCCAGATGAAAATTTTGCACAAATCAATTGTTTGGCCCATGGGCGAACCCTATTGAAATTGGAGATAATCGGTCAAAATTTAGATATAGCTCGCATATATATCTTCGCCCGATTTGCCTTTTATTGTGCACCAAACGTGTAATATCATCGCGGATAGTATGGAATTTTGCACATACAACCAAATTAGGCTTGTTCATCCGATTTGTTATTTTTGTCCTCCACAGCCGTAATATGCACTCTGAAACAACAATATTTGGGGAAATATAGCAAATACAGCTCAGAGATATCTTTGCTAAATTTTATCGAGATCGGTTCAGATTTGGATATAGCTCCTATATATAACTCGTCCGAAACGTCTAATATGAGTATTTCGAGGAGTTACAAACGGAATGACAAAGTCAATATACCCTACATAGTATGGTATAGTATATTCATATATCGACTCAGGATTTAACTATCCCCCGATATTTTTGGAATATAAATGGATAGAAGAACTGCTCGTAAAAAGTTGTCAAAATATTCCATACAACAAATAACATTCAAATTTTGTTATAATTTAAGATTTCATCGATTGAAAACTTATTTATATTAGCTTTTTAGCATTGTTTTGCAAGTGAAAATTATTAGAGGAGTGTGACAACACCTACCAACACCGACTATCATAAATTTAAACCTAGTTCATGTTAAAAGTATCGAGAAAACATGACAAACTTTTTTCATAAACTAGGAAAAGAAAAAAACTATGAAATTTTTATGTGAGCAGATGATAAAACATTATAATTTATTACTTGGCTGGCGGTCGCACGGAAGTGGACAGAAAGACAACCGAGAGGAAACCACAGTCGTCTATACTCCGCACGCATCACAGTTTTCCATGGAACTCCACTTCACCCACACATTCGTACTCTATAAATACGAACGAATAAGTTTTCCATTCGCAATGTGTTGGTATTGTCTGTACAATAGGGAAGGTAATGTCTAAAAAAGAATGAAAAACAAATAATTGTTAATGGAAATTGTTGAAAACAAAATTATTTTGAATCAAATATAAGGATAGCATTTTAATTTGTTGATAGTCATACACTTTTCAAATCTTATGCAAATTGATAATGTTGAAATGGACAAGCTCTAATATCCATATATTTGTAAACGCAAATGTGAGCATTTGAATAAATTTATGAACTTCTACAAATACTTGAATATACATACCTACATACCATCCTTCTTCTTTGTACATATGGCTGTTCTCCAGTTCCATAAATGCAGTCATATTTTTTACAACAAAATCACTAGAATGAACCGTAGCCATTTGTATTTCTTAAAGCAGAGATATCCTGGTACTGAACAGAGTTGTTGGATATTCATAGAGTATAGGCAAAAACTTTTGTGATGTCCGTCCGTCGGACCCAGTCACTTAAAACTAAAAGTTGCACAAAAAATTTAAAACAAGAGTCTTGTTAATAAATTTTATTATGAAAAAACATTTTAATTTTCGCTCATGCCATATATTCCAAATATTATCTGCTTTAGGCGTTTCTAGGATATAAGTAAAGTTTAATTTGCATTCACACACACGCATACATACACACATACATATGTTTAATATGTGATAGTATGGGTGCATAAATATTCCTGATTTTAATTAGCACATGGAAAATGTCAAGGGAAATTTTTCCAAGATTTATGCAATTTATTATAGGAATGTTGGCAACAAAGAGCGAATGAGGTATCATGTGTATGATATATTCTTAAAGACCCGGCGACTGAGATATATATTTTGATGATCGCACATAAGAGTACTCGAAAAATGCCATATGTTTCACTGCAAAGTATCGAACCTGAAAAGAGATAAAGGCTCTCAGGGAGATAATCTTAGACGATAGTCAAGATGCAAAATTTAAATTGATGTCGTAAAGAAGTTTTCAATAAATAATGAAAAGCAAGAAAAAAGAAGCTAAGTTCGCCCGGGCCAAACTTTTAATGCCCTCCACCATTTGGAGGGAACTAGCAAAATTTAAAACAATCCCTTGAAATATGTAAACAAATCAAAACATAGAATATTGGGAGGTTACACTAACACATTATCCTGTAAAGGAAATTTTTTGTCATAGGATGTAGTACCTATTGCGAACCGCAAAATCCGAATTTAATATAATTCTGGTGAAAAGTGGGAGGTAAAGTTATATGGGAGCTATACGAAGGTATGTATCTGTACAGGCATTATTCTGTCAGACAAACTCCAATTACCAAATTTGAAACAATTCCAGTGAACAGTGAGACCAAATCATCAAAATGTCGAATGCCTGGAGGTAAAGTTATATGGGGCTTATACGAAACCGTGGACTGCAAACAATTTGCAATTATCTCTGCAAACAATTAAGCTGGTGCCTATTACAAACTCCAAATTCCAATTTTAAGATAATAATGTCCAATATTGTGGATCTGTACGGAAATTTTCTTTCATAGGAGGTATTACCCATGCGAACTCCAAATGCCAAATTAAAAAAAATACCGGTCAAAACTGTGATACAAATAATCATAATGTCGAATATCTGAAGGTAATGTGACTATAATTGACAGCATCACAAATTCCATCATTGAGGTCTTGAATCGATGCTGGCGTACATCTTATCTTGGTCTTAAAATAAGGAGACGTTAAATTGCAAGCCCTCGGTAGCAAAGATTATTTCTGCGAGAGATAATACGGTCCGGATTAGAAAAAACGGGGGTTTCTTCAACACATATTATATTCTCGATTGTTCATGAGCTTGTGTGTTACAGACAGAGCCATCCGAATCACCATCTGGTGAATAGGCAACCTCAGAGTGAGAAAGAGATAGAGAGAAGATCAGAGGCTTAAGAGGGAGCCTCTAGATCAGAGGTGCACAAGAAGAAATATCTCTTATCAGTCAAATTTCTCTTTGCTTATTTAAATCAAGAACAAAACAGTGTTAAGTCATTATTTATACAAATATTTTTTATATATTTGCTTTATAAATTATTTTGGCAAACATTCGTGTTTAAAAACAATTAAATAGAACAGTAAAATATAAAGAAAAACAGAATTTTAATTTTCTCTTAAATTATCTCCTTTTTCTGTTCATGTTCTAGAACACGGTTTTGAGCAGGGCTGCTCTAGATCAAGTATCACCAACACAATTGTAAAAAATATATTGTTTTGAATTTTCTGTCAAATTGGTTTTGGGAGAATATTTAGTTTTGTTCGAGCAGTCGATTAGGAAGATGCTGTCAGATATTTTTATGAATACACCGTAAGAAATATTCGTGCACATAAATTTATCTTACTACATATTTGAAACAAATATTTCCGATTTATTGATTGATTTCTGTTTGACAGAATTTGTATAAGGAGTATGTATTCATTTCATATTGACCGACAAATTAATTGTCCTTCTAAATTAGTAGACATTTTCATATCCCCCGATTTCTATGAAATGTCAAATGTCTAAGTCAATTTTAGGAAAAGCAGCAAGATGTGATGTTTATCATTCTGTTTGTAATTCATAGAAATAATCTTTTAGGACCAAACACAGGATATGAGTTTTTGATCAGAGAAAAATTCTACGACTATTTGCGTATGCCTGTATATTAGCCTGTTGTAATCCGTGTTAATTTTTAAAGGGTCAACTTGGATGGTTAGCATGTTATGTCCGAAATTATTAAACACAAATTTCATCGCAATTATTTAAAATTTCTGAAAACCTATATATTTTTGGAGGACATTTATATCATATTTTTTTTTTTAAATGAATCATAATTGTAATAATTGTGTGAATATAGCTTTGAATTTCTACCAACGAATTCCGATTACAAATTGACGTTAAAAACAAAGCAAACTTAAACAATAAATTATAAAAGTTGGAGTTGTTTTGTAAAAAGGGAAAATTTATAACTGAAAAGTTACAGATAACAAATTATTTCTCACTGTGTAAAGAGATATTTTGTTATTTCAAAACACACACAATCACAAAAAAATTGAGACTCTCTGCCTACCCTATCAAGCGGGACTGAATGATAATCACTCTGATGCGGTCTCAAAAATCGTGGAAGGATATAGAGTGAATACCGTACTAGAAGACCATCACCCTATTATCGCAGATGAATAGCAAGAGCTGTCCGACAAACCCTAGTAGTTTTGGCACAGTTAAAATATAGCTAAATAGCTAAAAACTTGAAATTTGGTATGAGAATCAAAGTTGGAAAGTAAGTTTGATGTATGAAGGAGGTTTTGGAAATGTGTACTAAGTGTGCGAACTATACTAAATGGTACTTAATTTGGAACAGTTTGGCTTAGGGTGAACAGGGTTTAGGGTTTCTTTGGAGTCCCTGTTAGTGGTAGGTTTGTGATAAAGAAGTGGTATTGTAAATATGTGCTGCAAGTGCTAAATAGTACTCGATTTGGCACAATTGAATGAACAGGTAGTGCTTGAAATCTGAAATTTGGTATTATACGAAAAAAATAAAAACTTTTGAAGAATTTTTGTTGTATAAGGTATTATAAGTAAAAAAACATTTTTCGTTTATTCTATGTTGTGAATAGCAATTCCAGAGCATAATTAGTTCCATTACAACATATGGTCCGGTGGACAACTGTGAAAGAAACCACTCGATATTAGTGCTTAGTTTCAGTGCAATACCAAAGAAAGATTCGTGAAACTAATACATAGAAAATGTTAACTCAAACAAGTAAAAAGAAACAGTTGAGTTCGGCCGGGCTGACATTTTAATACCTTCCACAATTTTGAAAGTAATGGCTTAAATCATTAACATACAAAATATGGAGAGGTACTTATATGAAAACTTTTATGGCAGTGATGCAGTGCTCCTTGAGAACTCTACGCACCAAAGTGCAAACAATTCTTTTGAAAAATGAGGCTAAAATTATCCAATACCGAATATCAGAGGTTGCCATAGCAAAACATGAAACAAATTAGAAACTGCTAGAGGAAGCTGCTTTCATTTATCATTCCAGATACCGCACTGAAAACAATTCTGTTGAAAATTGTGGTTAAAATTATAAAAAAAAACAATTGTTATTGCACGCTATATAATATCGTGGACTGTGCGAAGTCTTAGTTTCATTTTGCAAGTCCTTTGAACACTATCATTATTGCAGCCGACGAATCTTATTTAATTACTAGCTGAACCCGGCCTTTCGCTTTTATATGCATTCAACATTTTATTTATGAACATTTGTTGGTTAAACAAAAAAAATTAAAAAATTTAAAAAATATAATTATTGTAATACCTTAATGCATAAACAGACAAATAGCCATGAGAAATTTATTCCGCATACACGAAGGGTTTGTCCCTCGGATTTATTAATTTCATAGCAAATGCCAAGCGTGCAGGAAACTGCAATCTTCTGAAGTGGAGCGGCATTTCTGTTGCAGTTTGAGAATTCGAAGTAGCAATATACTTCCCCGTAATAATCGTATCCTTAATAAAATTGTTGTGTTGTTTTTTACTGTAAGCCTAATGCCACCATAAAAGCATTTTGGGCCAATGCTTATTTATAAAATCATATCCCAATCTGAACCGATTTCAATATAATTTAACAAAATTTACTTTTACACCAAATTCCGTCACACCTTTTATATTTATATATGGGAGCTATATCCCAATCTAATTAATTTGTCAAATTTATTATTGTAACCAAATTCCGCCCCACATTCTGAATTTCATCGGAATCGGACATACATATCGTGTTTGGTGCATAACATACATGAGATCGGGGGAAAATTTATATGGGATATATGATACCTCAACCGATTTCAATATAATTTGGCAAATTTATTTTTGTACAAAATCTAGTCACTCATGCCGAATTTCATTGGAATTGAACATACGTATCGTGATTGGTGCATCAAATATGTGAAATCGGCCGAAAATATATATGGGAGCTATATCCAAATCTGCAAAAGGAAAATTAATGGAGCAACAAATATATGTACACAAAGACTATACCCCTGATGAATTGAATACACGTTACAATCTTCGTCGTTTTGCCAAATCCTTGGCGCATAAGAATGAATATAAAGTACGTTTGGGTGAATTCTGTGTATTCATAAATGATAAGAGATACTCCTGGTCAAATGGCAACCTATTGGCTTCTTCTGAGTTAGATGCAAAAATCTTATCCGATATTTTGGCCGACTGTAATAGCGAGTACAACGTTTTACACTCTAATTCTAAGATTAAAAAACCAATAATTTTACACAATAGCAATTTGATAAATGCGATTTATTATCATACAACGTAGCAAATTTCAATAACTCCTTAAATTTCGGCAATTTTATAACATATTTAAACAAATTTGAAATTTTTTTCCTATTTGAAACTCATGTGGTGCACAATAAACGTTCCCAATTTTCATCTTACTTTCGAAACTATTGTATCCAATGGGTTGATGCCAAAAAAGTGAATAACGCTGGTCGAGCTCGCGGGGGTTGTCTATACGGCTTTAAAAAAGTTATCCAGAATAAATTCAATCTTAAATTCATAAACATCCAGGATGAAATAATCTTATCTGCCATTTTTAACGGAAATAAAGTTCATTTTATTCCAAAATATTTAAGCTGTACTGATTGGAAAAATGAGGCTGAAAAATTTCGCACCTTCTTGCAGAATGTAAACCCTACAAATTTTTGCATCATTGGTGATTTTAACGCTCGTATTGGCGAAGAACAAATATTGGAAAGAAATCTTCTACGCGATTTTCCTAATTTTAACAGTAAGAGAAATTCCAAAGACAAAACAATTAACTCACAAGGGAGGAAACTTTTAAACATTATTGAAGATATTGGGGGCATTGTACTTAACGGCAGGACAACCGGTGATGATTTTGGCGATTTCAGTTTTTGTGGTGTTATGGGAAGCTCGGTTATAGACTATTGCTTTGTTTCGTCAAACTTCCTTACTTATGTCAATAAATTTCAAATTGCATCAGAACCTTTCTCCGACCATATGCCTTTATGCCTTGAAATGAAGATTTCCTCAGTCAGGTTGAATATAGACACTCAAAATGGTTTAGATAGACTCTATTGGAAAAATAGCCATTGTCAGAGTTACCAAGAAAATCTCTCCAACCGATTATGTAATACCTCCATTCTGAATGAGATCTCAGTCGATGAAATGGTCAATGTAGTTATTGCCAATATAAAATCTGCAAATGTAAAAATGCCCAAGAAAAAATACTTTGTACCAAGACAAAAATGGTTCGACTGGCGGTGTTACCGTTTCAGGACTGTTATGCGCAAACATCTAAAAGAATATAGGAGTAATCATTCGATAGAAAATAGACATAGATATTACAGCTCCCGTGTAAACTTTCAAAATGTGTGCAAACAAAACAAAATGAAATACCACAACAATAATTTAAGGAAACTGCAATATGTAACATGTAGCAAAGACTGGTGGCAATTGTCCAACTCATTAAAAGATCGTAGCATTTCTGATATAGGTGATCTCAGGGCGGATGATTTTGTGAAGCATTTTAGCGTATTACTGTTGGATAGTCACGACCAAAAAATTAGTTGGTGTATGCCTCCTTGGTTCGATCCTTTCTTGGACTCCCCTTTCGAATTATGCGAGCTTAACACTGTTTTAAAAAAGCTAAAACTTAGCAAATCACCTGGAGATGATGGAATCCCATATGAGTTCTACAAATATGGTCCTCCTTGTTTACACAATTACATGCTGTCACTTTACAATTACATATTTCTACATGAGGATATACCATCATCATTCAAGAGGTCCATTCTAATTCCATTGCACAAAAAAGGTGACAAGAACGTTGTTACGAATTATAGGGGCTTGTCTCTCATAAATACATTATGTAAAGTATTTTGTAATATCATTCTGAACCGACTAATACACTGGGTGTTTAGAAATAACATTTTAAACGAATTTCAGGCTGGTTTCAGAAAAGAGTACTCTACGGTTGATAATATATTTAATCTAACCAATATTGTCTCACTAAACAACCAAACATACAAACATACATATGCTTTTTTTGTGGACTTTTCGTCGGCATTTGACCTCATTCCAAGGAACAGTTTATTTTATAAATTGTCTACCATGGGTCTTTCATCAAAAATTTTAAGAATTTTACAAGCAATGTATGAATGTTCTGTAAGTAGAGTATGGGACGGAAATACTTACTCCAGTTTCTTCCCTGTAGATTCGGGTGTAAAGCAGGGATGTATCCTCAGTCCAATGTTATTTTCACTATACCTAAATGATCTACACGATATTCTTCCAGGCGGACTTTATGTTGCAAATACCAACATAAAAATCTTACTCTATGCTGATGATATTGTCATATTATCAAATACGCCACAAGGACTACAGGATATGATTGACGTACTATGTGATTATTGCCTCATGTGGAGCCTTAAGGTCAACCTCGCAAAATCAAAAATAGTTGTCTTCAGAAAAGGTCCGAGAATTTCAAGAGACCTTAATTGGCATTTTGACAATCAGGATATTGAAATTGTGAATAATTATAAATACCTGGGAGTTGATTTGTCCTATAACTTATCTTTCAATAAGCATATAAAAAACAAGCTCTCTGCCTCCAAAATAGCTATAAACTCTACATGGTCAAAATATCTATCCAACAAAGAGATATCACGTAAAAGCAAATTAAAAATATTTGATGCTTGTTCAAAATCAATAATGCTATACGCTGCACAAGTTTGGGGATATAAAAGAAACGACGATATGGAAAAACTGTTTCGCTTTTTTATTAAAAGAGTATTATTTTTACCAGAAAACACTCCGAACTACTTGCTTTATATTGAAACAGGTTGGAATACTCTTTATGTTACTTCACTAAAATTGCATTTCAGTTATGTTAATAAAATACTACGCCTTAACCCCCTAAGACTTCCACGAATTTTAGCCGAAGAAATTTTACGCCGCGATATAAGTTGGGTCAAAGACTGGTCCAACCTTTGTTTATCACTAAACTACTCTCCTCCAGCGATCAATGTCCCTATGTGTCACTTCTGGAAGGAAATACTGTCTGCATTGGTCGCGAAAGAACGTCAAACATTCTTCACAGAAGCCTCATTTTCTCAACATCACGATCTATATGCCCATCTGCAATATGATCGAATATCAAGCCTAACAGATAAACTATCTGCGCGAGCGGCTAGCTTAGTCATAAAAGCTAGAGGTGGTCTACTGAAATTAAACGCTAGCTGTTTTAGAAATACTGATACCATTTGCTCAATGTGCAACTTGAACGTAGAGGAAAACACTTTTCACTTTATTGGCATTTGCCCGATATACAATCAATACAGAATGGCATATTTTGGAAAGGTTTGTCTTACTTTAAGTGAGGTGTGTATGATATTAAATGGCTCTAATTTCGAATCGCTGTATAAGTATTTAGAAATTTGTATAAGATATAGAAATTTAATATTAAATGAATTCAACTATTGAATATTAATTACATATATATTTTTTGGGTGAAAATTATATAATTTTTAATGGCTTACAGCATAAAGCTAGCCAATTGTATTATAGATTTAATTTTGTATAATACATTTACTTTTTCTGTAACTGTAATATTAAAAAATCTATTAATAAAATAAAAAAAAAAAAAAAAAAAAAAAAAAAAAATATCCAAATCTAGACCGATTTCAATATATAGTTTGACAATTTTTTTTTTTTTTTTCGGATCAAATCCCATCACACATTTCAAATTTCATCGGAATCAAACATACATATCGTGTTTGGTGCATCAAATAAATAAAATCGGTCGAAAATATATATGGGAGCTATATCCAAATATGAACTGATTTGAGCATAATTTGAAAAACTTTGTTTTGTTCTAAATTTAGTCACTCATGCAGAATTTCATTGGAATCGAACATACATATTGTACGGGGCATCAATAAACGGAACGAAAGGGTCGAAAATATATATGGAAGCTATATCACAATCTGTACGGATTTCAATATAATTTGGCAAACAAATTTGTTAGAAAAATTCCATTACACATTCCAAATTTCATTGAATGAAACGAAAATATATATCAGAGCTATATCCAAATCTGAACCGATTTCAATATAATTTGGCAAATATATGTTCTTATAAACTCCCGTCACTTCTTACAAATTTTGAGACTGTATCTGTAATCGTTCAATAGATATGTACATATAAAATCTAAATTTTCGAGAGGTACCTGCAATTCTGATACTGTATCTCCAGTTCCAAGTGGAATTTCAAAAATTTATATAGCCTTTGTTACTTTCAGGCGATGTTGTTGTATACTTGAAAATTTTCAGGGAAATCTGTGCAACAATTTTCGAGTTTATATATTACAAACAAACAAATATGCAAACAAACAATCATGAAAATACCGAATTTCGGAAGGTACCGTTATAAAAACAAATGCACTAAGACATTATTCCATGTACTACAGTATGGTGTGGGGTATCCAAAAAAGAAAAGTAACGCTCGAGAAATGTATAGCAACATTTTTTAGATATTACAGGATAGCACCTGCTGATTTTTGGTAACATTTATTATTATTTCCTATCAGGGCATACCATATGCAGAAAAGAAAGTAGATATTAAATATATCCTGACCAGTCATTTATTATACCGGAAAGTTAACAAGTAAAAATGTCTTAAGTAAGGCCAGGCCGAACTTTTAATAACCTTCACAAAGAAATAAAGCCTTGATAATACCGTAATGTCGATGATACTGTTTTTCTGCTACAGTGGTTGTTAAATATTGCGATTTTTAAATACAAAATTTAAAAAAAATCTGTTGAAAATGTGGCTAAACTATCAAAATTTAGTTATAGGTGATAAAAGAGGACAGAACCTGATCATGAATATAGAGTAGGGTCTAACCTGAGTATTTCGAGGAGTTGCAAACGGAATGACGGAGGGCATAAAAACGACACATTTATGCTTGGGAAAGAAATTCGAGTTGTTCGTGGACACCAAACAGCATAAAATTGACTAGTAGGATAAATTTTAAGTTGTGAACCTTTCTTAAAATAAGTTTGGTATGTAATATTACGTGCATAATTGATACCATATTGGAGACTTCTTTCACTTTAATAATATTAATTGATAATATTATTCTTACGTATAAGACTCACGCAAAACATGCATTAAGAGTCCTTTTTTATTTCGAATGTGATTTCAAATAAAAGGATTTCTGATATAGCCGTTTCTATGTAAAACAGGCGAAGTAAATGCTTGTAACACAAAGAGTTTTGTAAAATGCATCTTTTATATTCTAATCGTATTTATGTACACCCACCTTCACCATAATAGTACATTATGTTATTTTATATTTTGTCTATACCAGCAAGCATTGTATTAATATACCAGCTGACCCGGTCCGCGTTGCCGACCCGTAGTTTTAGTCTTTAATGCAAATTTCGCATAGCATAATATTTCACCAATCTAGCTCATAAAGGTGAACAAATTTTAATATAAATATTAATTCGACTAAATAGAAATAAATAACTATGGGAGGAGGGCAAAATAATTTCTGAATAGTCAAAGTTAATTACGCTTTTATACCCATTACCATAGCACCTCAAATTGCGCATTAGAGTCCCCAAAAAGTCTATGTTCTTGTTCAAAGTAAAATTCAATGACGATTAAACAATACCCGCGTTGTTGTCCGCCAATCGGTAAACATCACTATAGATCGGCGGGCCTGGGGACTGTACCAAAGTATTTACGTATGTTGACATTTTTCTGTAAGATGGTTCTCTACTCATAAAGTAGCCTAAATACAGCAAATAATGGCCAAATCAGTTGAAAAACGTGGCCAAGACCACGGTCACAGCTGAAATCAGGGATACATTTATATAAGGGTTATACCAAAACGTGGCCCAACCAATATTCTCTTGGGGGTTACAAATTCAATAGAAAACAAAATTTTCTTTTCTGACCACCAATTAGATGTGAAAGTGGACTTGGGGATACTCCAATGTGGGGACTTTACTTAAATAAATTCCTATGTGGCAATAATCTGTATGATGGTTCCCTACCCCAGGGTAGTACAAATACAATTTTTAGCCAAATCAATTAATGAATGTGGTCAAGACCAAAATGGGCCCTACTCTGAAAATTTCAAACTTTATGCGAAGAGGTTCTCTACCTCCTTAGAAACAAAGATGCCAAATAATAGCCAAAATATTAAAAAAGTGACCAAGACACCAAAAATAGCTCATATCATACGATGGTTATATAAATATGAAATCGTGTATCGGCACCCTTATCCGTGAGTTCTGATCGATATCATGACCTGCAAAAGCGATTTAAGGTATCTTGAATGTTTGGGAAGAATTTCTGGAAGGATAGAAATCCTCTTCTTACTAAAAGTCCCATTCGTTCTACTATTTTGCACCCTTTAAATTTGGTATTTTGGTGAATGTACATTGGACGGATTATTGTGACAGGAAAGAAGTAGTTCCACGCTTTGAAATGAGCCCCATTAGGCTTTTTCGGTAATTTTTGTTTGTTCAAATGTGTTCGCATCTTCCAGCTGAACCACGATGTCGGCCCTGGAGTTGAAAGGTAGATGTCAGTTAACATCGTATTTCCCACTTATTTCATTTTTTGGTGAAAATTTGTATATAGTGAAAAAATTATTTTGTTCACAAAAAATTTACTGAATTCAATTAGATAATACAAATTGACAAAAATTGACAAAAGAAGAATAACACATTGAAAAAATCTTCAACTTGATCGCTGATTTTTTACAGCAAATGTTTAAAGGTCCTTATATAGTTTGCAAAACTACTACTATACTACTATTTTAAAATTCGATTCCATTCAATGATTTCGACATCATCTATTCCGTTTCGGTAACTACACTTCCATGTAACTCGCCATCAATTTCATTTCTCAAGAAATCAAGTCAATTAAATAAATTGGTATTAATATTTGAATTCAAAAATAAAATATAAAAAACACTACAAATGTACATTAGAAAAAAGTAAGTCAAAATGGAAAAAAATCATGCAAAATAAAACATTCTCTTAAGTTATAAGCGTAGTAACTAACACAACTTTCTTTTATATACAGATAGATATAGATTAAAAAGTACTGACAACGACAGTTCCTCAGTGTCGAATAAATACTTAGAGGGGGATGAAAAGTCAACAGTATCTCGTGCAATAATTTTCAAACCGATATCCCCTCTATATTGGGAAATATAAGGATTTTAGATAAATCAAAATTGTGGGCGCAAAAGTGGTCGTGGTCTATATTTTTTTTCTTTAAAAACCTAACTCGGGGTATGAGGAAAGTTTTTACAAAAAAATATGCAAATCGGTCCAGCCGTTTTCAACTGATTCCGTTACCAACAAACAACAATTGATTTTTATATATATAGATGCATTCATTTCTATCCAGCAAATCTTCAAATCACTCAACAAATTTCATTCGGCCATGTTTTTCGTTTCGTTACAGCCTTTTAGCTTCTTAACCTCTTGTGGTGGATAGCTTGTCATTTAACGATTGCCATATCGTCATATAAAAAATGAAATCAAGGAATAGGTCGATTGATTCTCTGAGTCATACCTCAGTTTCAGATTTATCAGAATGAAATGCATTCTTTATTTAAACCTTACGAGATTTACACGTTGCACTCAATTTTAATGACAAATACACGAACGCTTACCTACGCGACGTACAGGATTTTGCATCCATCCTCCATATGCAGGAGAGCGTATTGATGTTCCTGATTTTGCTGAATAATATTCTAACTGGCATTTGATATTTATTGAATTTCACATTTGTGCATCAGTTGCAGATGCAAAATTATTGCAAGGCAACACGTTATATTTTCCAGAAGAGCATTACAATCTGATTTTGGGTTTTTTCTTTTTTATTTTCATACGAAAACAGCGGAAGTTTACTTCTCTCAAACATTTGCAGAGATTTCCAACATCAATTTTTGGGGATAGACGAAACGCAAAATTGTGTTGTAAAATATGTATGGTGACCTGACAAATGAGAATGGCTAGTCCGTTTGACTTAAATTTTCCTTCGTTTCTTTGTGATTGCAATGAGAAGGTTTTTACGAAATAAATGTTAAGAAAACCCTCCAAAAGAGTCGTGAAAATCTAAATTTATTTTCTGTTACGGAATTTTGTGTTGAATTATTTCAGAATGGCTTTTTGAAAAGAAAAATTGAAAATTCTTAATGGAGAACTCGGGAAATTCCGATAAATTTGTATATTATCGCATGTTGTTAGTTACTACGCTTATAACTAAACAATGGCTGGACTGATTGTGTCAAGTCATCCCAATACGATCGCATAAAAATATTCCATCAAAAATGTGAACAATTTTGTCATACAGGGTAAGATGAAAAAACTGCAACCAACTTCAAACTTCTGTCATTTCTAAGCCACTCATCCGACAGCTGTTAAATTATTCCAGTGAAAGCTCATTATATTGTTTACAAGCAAACCAAAGCAGAATTTTCCAGAAAAAAAGTTATTCATGATGGAATTCAAGCGTGATAGTGTGATTTCTTTATATTTGGCTGGAAAACAACATGTGGCTATCGTTAGATCATTCCAGCATTTAAATGTGAATAAATCTTTTGTGTCTCGTACCATCGTTAGCTACCGTTATACTGGTAGCGTAGCTCAAGGTCAAGGAAGTGAACGGAAGAAAACAGCCACACCTGCAGAAATGATTCGAAAAGTAATGAAGGGACTTGATTGAAACCCCCGACGCAGTGGCCGATCGATGGCTTGTGAGCTGAATATATCGGAATATTCCATTCGGCAAATATTAAAAAATGAGCTCGGGGTAAAGCCATTGAAATTCCAAAAAAGTACATGAACTTACCCCGCAACAGAATGAAAGAAAATAGACTCAAAAGAGCTAACGAGTTGCTTCGCTTGGCCGAAAGTGGTGAAGTGCCGAATTTGGTTTTCTCCGAAGAAAAAACTTTTGTTGTCCAGCAGTTTGTAAACAAACGTGTTAACTTGCCAAAGAGGTCAGCTGAAAATGTGCACCTTCGGCCATGGTGATGGTGTGGGCTGCCATAACAGCCGATGGTCACTCTCCCCTCGTTTTAATCGAACGTGGCATTAGAATAAATGCCGAATATTATCGCGAAAATATTCTGGAGGGTGTATTAAAGCCTTGGGCACGCAAACTTTTCTTTTTTTTACAAAATGACATTCCTCGCTTCAATTCCAGCTCACAATGACCACCAAAATCTCCGGATACTAATCCGATGGACAATCGTGTCTGGAGTATTTTTGAAAGAAAGGTTGTCACTAAAAAATACCAAAGTGTCGATCACCTCATTGGCCGTTCAAAGGTAACCAATTTCAACGTCGATATATAAATGTTTTTTGGTCCATCCGCACACTTAAAATGGATCGGTACTAGAAAATAGCAGTAATTTATTTATACTCAGAAATTTCAAACGATTCCGTGAATGAAACTACGCAAACTATAAATTAATAAGGACACTTTATTGAATTTAGAAGGTGTGATATAGATGTTCATTCAAAATTTCAATCATTTAACATGCATAATGCGCCTCTTGGAAAATGGCTCAATAGACGATATAAATAAACAACAAGTAAAAACCAGTAAAGAAAGTCCTAAAGTCGGGCGGGGCCGATTTTATGATACCCTACATTTACATTTATTTAGTTGAGCTCCACTTAATAATTAAAAGTTTTTATGGGAGAATTCAATCATACACGCTATGAATATAATTATAATTTAAAATTCAAAGGACTAAATATGCCGAAGCATTTGTATATTTTAAATTCGGACTTGTATTGCCCATTTGGTGCGAAATTAATTTGAAATCGGATAAAAGCTATAACTATATCTGAACCGATCTTCACCAAATTTGGCATACTACCTTCTAGACTAAATTCGGTCGTACGTGCCAAATTCCATCCTATTTGGACAAATATTAGACGTTTGGTGCACAATAAATGGTAAATCGGACGAAGTTATGTATGGGAGCTATATCCAAATCTGAACCGATCTCGATAAAATTTAGCAAAGGTATTTCTGAGCTGCATTTGATATATTTCCCCAAATATTGTTGTTACAGAGTGCATATTACGGCTGCGGAGGACAAAAATAACAAATCGGATGAACAATATATATGGGAGCTATAGCTATATCTGAACCGATTTCGATAAAATTTGGCATACTTATTTTCAGGCCTAATTTGGTTGTATTCCATACTATTCGGGCTGATATTACACGTTTGGTGCACAATAAAAGGCAAATCGGACAAAGATATATATGGGAGCTATATCTAAATTTTGACCGATTATCTCCAATTTCAATAGGGTTCGTCCTTGGCCAAACAAATGTTGTTTGGAAAATTTCATCTCAATCGGATAATAAATGCGACCTGCATTTTGTTCACAAGAATACATGGACAGACGGACGGACGGACAGACGGACTGACATGCATAAATCAACTCAGAAAGTGATTCTATGCAGATCATCAAAAGGAACTATGGATCTATCTCGTTTCCTTTTGCCTGTTACAAACAAATGCACAAAGACATAATACCCTGTCCACCTTGTGGTGTAGGGTATAAAGAAGCAAAGTTCGGCCCGACCCTCCACCATTTCGAAGGAAATTGGAATATTTAAAAAAAAAATCCGAAAACTACCACTTAAATAAAAAACATTATATGGGGACTATACGAAGACGTGGACCTGTATACGAAGTTTTTTGTCATAGGCTGTAGTGCCCATTGCGAACTTCAAATACGAAATTTGTTGCAATTACGGTGAATAATGTCGCAAAAATCATGAAAATACGGAGTATCGGGAGGTACCGAAGACGTAGACCTCCACAGACAATTTTCTGTCTTAGGTTGTAGTATGCATTAGGATTTGAAACAATTCCGGTGAATAATGTTGCTGAAATCATCAAAATACCGAATATCGGGAGGTACCGTTATATGGGGGCTAGACGAAAACCTTAACCGGCATGGCCCATTTACGAACTTAACCTGCCTACTGGTAAACTATGCATGTATGCAAAAAAACATCAGTTATCTTAAACCATGAAAGCCGACAGTTTGATAAATTGACTGCAGCTCAATTCCATTTTTGAAAAACTATATTCGTTTTTTTTTTTTTTTTTCAAACAGAAATGGCATTAGATTACACCTGATATGGTTTAGACAATTCAATTTAATTTTAAGATTATAATCAAAGAGGTCCCAGACGACAGTAATTCCAACTTAAATTAGTACAATAAAATAACTAGTTGCTCAACTCCCGAAAGTTTTTTTGAAGAAGTAGATAGCATGAATGATTATTTTCAAAAATTTCGGTGGACGAAGACACACTGTGGCTTCTGAAAAATATATATTTTCCGCCGAGCACCATTGATAACGATAGAAGAGAAAAACGCGAAAGAAGCAATACCATCAAGAGTTCTTCAATATTGGCAAGGATGATTTCCATACCCCGGGAAAAACTGGGAGCCTTATGCTAAAGAGCAAATGGATAAAATATGAGTTACTGTTATGAACAGTATTCTAATGTGAACTAATGTGTCAATTGAACCAGTCTGCTAAGCAAATGGCGTTCTAAAGAAAAAAAAAGAGAAAAATGTCTTTACTTTAGAAAGACAAAGCCGAATTTTGTATAAAAATCTGTTTTTTTTTCAAAAAATCGTTATTTTATTACGAATGGGAAACCCTTTTCAAAATCTCTCAACAGTCACCTTTGGAAGCAGCAGTATTTGGAAAACATTCAAAGAACGAAAAAAAAACAAAAAATAAACAGATTTTCGTTTTCCGAACGAGAACAGTAGGTACGCATTGGATTTGTGATGTTAGTTACCTAAGGATTTAAATGTAGATATTCCGTTATCCTTGCAGAACATAAACATTTTCCATCTCCCAGAAGATTGAATAGAAAGTGCAAATGCTGCAAAAGAAGTAAGACTCCTTATGGAACATTGAACGGAATAAGTCATGGGCGATGAGTTGAAAACACCCATCTCAATAGGGAGAAAATATTTCAAGCATTAATATTTTTATAAATGTGTTAATGTACTTTTCGGAATATCTTTGTATCTTTTTTGACCTGAAAATAATTGTAACCATATCAAATTCATCTGACAGACAATTAAGTACATAAATTCCAAAAGACGCATCTTAGTATGAATATCCCATTGCAATGACGGGATAGTAAATTATCTTTATGTTTGTTAGCAAGGCGAAAAAGGAACAAACATCTATATCTATGAGAATGTCCTATGTTTAAGAAATTGAAAAAAGTATTGACACAAAAGCAAAAAATAATGTTAAAACTAATTAATTTGTGGATTAATTGCATAAAAATGTAAAACATTTTATTAATGCATTTGAAATACGAATTATATCAACAACTTTTTAATTAACAATATTTATGTGTATTGGACTTTAAAAGAACTTGAAGGCAAGTTTGAGAAAAAATACAAATAAGATGATAAAGAATTTTTGAAAGATAAATTGATGACCCTATTGAATTAACATTTAGCTTTGACAGTCATCTTCAGGAATATTTTACAAAAAATACAAACATTGTTCACGGATAAGTGAACATGTTTTTATAATAAAAGAGAAAAGCGGGGCTACCTTGTGTAGATGAGAGGGATTTGTTAAACTGGGATCTTCTTAATACAGTCCACATGAAATAAGATAAGAAAATGTGGTGAGCAGACCTTCGAGTTAGAAATAAATAATACAGAATTTTCAATTGCTGCATGTGTTATGGTCGAGTTAGATTATGGGATGTAATCTTTACTCAGACTGATAAGCAAGTGCAGCATGTTTGCTTGCCACATGTGAGATAGCTATGCGTGTGTATGACCTCCCCCTAAGGTTTATGGTGGCATGGTGCATATGCATGTGTACGGTTGGTATCTATCTCTCTCTCTCTCTCTCTCTCTCATTTACACTTAGTTATAATTTAGGTTAAGTCATATTATCACAACTAGTTCTTAAGAAATGTTTTTAATAAATAAATTCAGTGTCTTACAAACGCTCAAACGGAAAAGACGTTTGGTCTTTTAAATGATCCCAATTTACGAACATAAAAAAACAGCTAGAAACTACCATTCGGTTTACCGCCTCATATTTGACCATAGCATTTTAAAATATGCGTATATAGCATATTTTCTTTTCGTGGCAGATATAACGCATCTTCAATAACGTCAAATTCACTTATTGTCAGGATGCTCTTAAAAATTATCTTTCCTTGAGAAATTCTAAAAAATCCAATCCCTTATCAACTGTTCTTGCAATACCAAATATTTTGGTTGTCAAAGTTTTGAAAAATATGCCTTACAAAAAAGTATAATCACAAATATTACAAACTGGCTAACCCGGTCCGCTTTGCTGGATGAAGAATTTATGAATTTTTGTAAAATTAATATATTTGAATGAACTTGTAAAATAATCCGGCATTCTATACAAAATACTTTCGTAGGAGATTCTTGTAAAGAAGAGTAAATAAGATGTATTGAAACTCTAATAAAAAAACACAAGAAACAAGGGCAGATATGGCCTATTTATCTATTTCGGAAAAGAGAGGAAAAAACCTCGAAAAGTCGAATAAGATAGGTAACCAATTTCAGGAGCAAAAACAATGTAATTTTTCGACAAATGCAAATGAAAAAACTCATTGATTTATTGGAAGATACATAAAATACTCTCAATTGCAAACAATCAAGGAAATCTGGCTCTGGGTTGCTGGCCTCTTTACTGAAGCTCTCAAAGTCCTTCTTCCATTAACAAACTCTTCGGTTGTTAAACCCACTGCGACTCAAAGCTACCAATAATGAAACTGATGCTAAGCCTATCATGACAAAGAGTAAAACACAAATAAATCCTTCCCATAGAAGTAATTGTTTATTCTTACGATGATTTATATTCAGGGAAGTATATCAGTCCCCGTTTGGGTATAGCCCTCAAATAATTCCACTACCTGACACGCGCCACTTTGCATATTTCTGCCACATCCGACCGAAAAAGCTCGAATATTTAGAAAAAGATTTCTCAAATCTAAATATTAGAGCTTATTCGATCGGAAGTTGCAGAAATGTGCAAAGTGGCGAGTGTCAGGTAGTGGAATTATTTATATACATATATATATATATATATATATATATATATACATTTGAAAAGTCAAAATGAAAATGTTAATATATCACATTTTTACGCGATTTTTTTGGATATTATCCTTTTCGGAGAGGAGACAACTCCTAATTTGTGTGAATTGTTAAAATCAGTCCATATATATATATATATATATATATATATATATATATATATATATATATATATATATATATATATATATATATATATATATGGACTGATTTTAACAATTCACACAAATTAGGAGTTGTCTCCTCTCCGAAAAGGATAATATCCAAAAAAATCGCGTAAAAATGTGATATATTAACATTTTCATTTTGACTTTTCAAATGTACAATAGTAATGTTTTATTTTGCATGATTTTTTTCTATTTTGACTGGCTTTTTTCTAATGTACATTTGTAGTGTTTTTTATTTTTGAATTCGAATATTAAAACCAATTTATTTAATTGACTTGATTTCTTGAGAACTGAAATTGATGGCGGGTTACATGGAAGTGTAATAACGAATTATATGGTGGCGAAACGGAATAGATGATATCGAAATAATTTAACGCGGTCACACCAAAAGAAAGATAATTATTAATTAAAAGATAATTACTTTTTCAAATTCGCTAAAAAATCACGAAAAAGAGATCTCATTGCAAAAATTCTCAAATCGGGAAAAAATCGAAAAGATTTTCAGTGGAATCGAATTTTAAAAAAATAGTAAGGGTCTTTAAACATTTGCTGTAATAAATCAGCGAACAAGTTGAAGATTTTTTCAATTTGCTATTCTTCTTTTGTCATTTTTTTAATTTGTATTTGCGAACACATTTAAACAACCAAAAATGACAGAAAAAGCCTAATGGAGCTCATTTCAAAGCGTGGACCTACTTCTTTCATGTGACAATAATCCGTCCAATGAGAGCTCAAAATGCAAAATTCTTTGGAAGTACAATCAGTAAAATACCAAATTTAAAGGGTGCAAAATAATAGAGCGAATGGGACTTTTAGTAAGAAAAGGATTTCTATCCTTCCAGGAATTCTTCCCAAACATTCAAGATACCTTAAATCACTTTTGCAGGTCATGATATCGATCATAACTCACGGATAAGGGTACAACCCGATTTTATATTTATATAACCTTCATATGATTTAAGCTATTTTTGGGGTCTTGGCCACTTTTTTCATATTTTGGCCCTTATTTGGCATCTTTGTCTCTAAGGGGTTAGGGAACCATCATACAGATAATTGCCACATAGGAATTTATTTAAGTAAAGTCCCCACATTGGAGTATCCCCAAGTCCACTTTCACATATAATGTGTGGTCAGAAAAGAAAATTTTGTATTCTATTGAATTTGTAACTCTCAAGAGAATATTGGTTGGAAACGTAGATTTGGGAAATACATCTATATGATAATATGGTGAATAAAACTATTTTTACTCATTTAAATCACGCGGAATGTTTTTCAGTTTGACATGCTATGTTGTTCTGTTAAATTTTTGATTTGGTCTCTATTTGTCATATTGGATTATAAGGGCTAGAAGAATGTTTTCAATGTAGGTCGATGTCTCGGAGTAGTGCCCATGTACCATATTTCAAAGGATTTGGCTAAAAATGTGTATTTGGGGGGTGAAAACTTACACAAAAATATGAACATATCTACAAATTTTAGAATTTTTTTCCATAAAATAGTACCCCCTCAAGTCCACTTTTTGGCGGACAAACAGACCGACATGGTTAGGGGGACTTATAAGAACGCTAATGGACAATCTGAGGTGCTAATGGCTTAAAAAAGTAATTAACTTTGGCTATTCTTAATTCATTCAGCGCTCAATTATGAGGTGTACAAAATACAGCAAATTCCAAATTACTGCTCATTTCACTGGAAGATTTTGCTACGATTTTTACCATACTAAAAAATTAATTTGATCCCTTACATGGGGATAAGATTGATATATACTTTTTAATAGATTTGTATAGCACATCCACACCTTTGAAGCCCACGGCTTAAATATGGGTACAGGTATTTTAAAACACTTATATCAGTCATATCTGTGAATAATTATGCTTTGACAAATATGCATAATAGACAAAAACTACGGGCCGGCAACGCGGACCGGGCCAGCTAGTATATATATATATATAATTATCTTCCTTGTGTGGATTTTCAGACAATTCCACCGCAAAATGTGGCAAAAATCATTAAAATACCGAATATCGGAGGGTGCCGATATCGTGGGCCTATATAGACAATTCTCTTCCAGGGGATAAAGTACTTACAAGGAACTCCTTGTGTGCATTTTCAGACAATTACATTGGAAAATGTGGCGAAAATCATCAAAATATAGAATATCGGGGGGGATGCACAATATCGTGGACCTATATATTCTCTTCTCTTTCAGGGGGTAAAGTGCTCACAATGAACTCCTTGTGTGGAATTTCAGATAATTCCGTTGAAAAATGTGGCTAAAATCATCAAAATATCGAATATCGGGGGGTTCCGTCATATGGGGGCTATACGACATCGTGGACCGATATAGCCCATCTTCGAACTTGACCTGCCTGCAGACAAAAGACAGATCTGTGCAAAATTTTAGCTTCAATCTTAATTCGATTTGACTGTACCGTGATTACAACAGGCAGTCAGACGAACGGAGAGGGCTAAATCGTCTTAGAATTTTACGCTGATCAAGAATATATATACTTTGTTGGGTGTAAAATGAGTAACAAACGAAATGACGAACTTAATATACCCTCCATACTATGTATGGTGGAAGGTATAAGAAAACATTCAAAAATGTTGTGCTTCAGGTTTATAAAGATTATGTGTTCAATTTGATTAATATTAAAAATGCTACAATTTTATATGTAACACCAAGGTAGAATCAAGGAGGTAAAGGTTTGCAAACACATGTTTACAATTTTTTCAAAAATTATTCATTTGACAACATTTCATTGTCAAAATTTTTATTTATAAATCCAATGTACATACACAAATCAGAGATGGGAACCTGTTTTTATGTAGAGAAATGTGACAAGGTAAATTACAGAAAATGCAGAGATGGGTATGCTTTTTTGAAATGACCTTCTTAACTTTACCATGTGTAACACATGACATTGCGTTGATTTATTACAACAAATTTTGTCTTGAATTTAGTTTTCACAATTCCTTGTCGAAACTTTAAAAATGTTCATCCTCAAATTTATAAAGCTTACTTTCTGCTAAATTTACAAGAAAAAATTCTTCATTCCATTTGGATTTTTTTAAGAAAATTATGACAGCGCTACAACAATAATCATTTCTTATCAAAAGGGACTGAAAAAGAATGAGTTGCATTTAGAAACTGTGTCTCGGGGGCCGGAAGACATTAATCGACTGTAAAGTTACAGCGCAACAAAACCATATTTCCTTTTGACGTACAAACGTATGTATGTATGTATGTGTGGATGTTTTGTGTGAAATACAGCTGTGTTCGGCGTTTCTCTTTAGCCGAGAGGATGGCCGGCCAAATGTGGAGGGAGTCACGAATTATGTGACATTTTCGCTAACGTTTACAGCAACAAATTATTGTATTTGCTACCGCAACGCCAAATGAAATATGGAATGTTCGTTTGTTCCTCTCTTTTTCCCATTGTGCTGCGGTACATTTCACATTTTATTTTCGAGGTGGCTATGTGTCATACATAGAATATTTGTAAGCTCATATATTAATAACCGGTATATTGGAGTGTCCAAATATCTGATCTGTGATCTGAAATCTTTAATTGTAACTATACCTATAAATATCGAAATCGCTTTTAAAAAACTTCTCAAAATCTTTTACTCATTTTATTGGGCCAAATTTAGACTTAATAAAACCAACATGGAACTTGCTTTTAAATTGCATTGCCAAGAGAAGAAATATTCAGCATCAAATTTAGCTTCAGTTCCAGAAAGAAATCAATAACAGGGTGAGATGAATGAACTGTAACTAACTTCAGACTGCTGTCATTTCAAAGCCACTCGACCGACAGCTGTTAAAATTAATCCAGTGACAGCTCCTTACATTGTTTACAAGCGTACAAAAACATTTTGGTGAGAATTTTCCAGAAACAAAGTTATTCGTGATGGATTTCAAGCGTGGTAATGTGATTTCTTTATATTCGGTTATGGTTAGAGCCCTCCAGCATTTACATGTGAATAAATCTTTTGTGTCTCGTACCATCGCTCGTTACCGTGATACTGGTAGCGTAGCCCGACGTCAAGGAAGTGAACGGAAGAAAACAGAAACATCAGCAGAAATGGTTCGAAAAGTAAAGAAGAAGAAGCGACTTGATCGAAACCCGCGTCGCAGTGGCCAAAAATGGCTCGTGAGCTGAACATTTGCAATATTCCATTCGGAAATTATTGAAAAATGAGCTCGGGGTAAAGCCATTGATATTCCAAAAAGTGCAATAACTTACACCGCAACAGAAAGAAAATAGACTCAAAAGAGCTAAAGAGTTACTTCGTTTGGCTGAAAGTGGTGATCTGCCGAATTTGGTTTCCTCCGATGAGAAAATATTCGTTGTCCAGCAGTTTGTAAACAAACAAAATTATCGTGTTTACTTGCCAAAGAGGTCAGCTGAAAATGTGCACCTTCTTTTGGCCACCAGAACTCAAGCGCTGGCCATAGTGAGGGTGTGGGCTGCCATTACAGCCGATGGTCGCTCTCCGCTTTTATTAATCGACCATGGCTTCAGAATAAATGGCGAATATTATCGCGAACATTTTCTGGAAGGTGTATTGAAGCCTTGGGCACGCAACCATTTTGACCGCAGACCTTGAACATTCCAACAGGACGTAGCACCTTCGTACTCAGCATGCGCTCCCCAAGAATGGTTACAAAATGAGTTTCTTCGCATTATTTCCAGCGCACAATGGTCACCAAAATTTTCGGATACCAATCCGTTGGACTATTGTGCCTGGAGTATTCTGGAAAGCAAGGTTGACACTAAAAAATACCAAAGGGTCGATCACCTCAAACAAGCGCTTCGCCGGGAGTGGGTCAAAATACCGCAGAGCATCATTCGGGAGCGTGTAACAGTTTCATTGGCCGTTTGAAGGCCATAATTCGTGCCAAAGGTGACAAATTCGAGCAAATCTAAACTTATTCTAAAATTTGATGCTAATTCCGACATTTTTGGCTTTCATTCAATAGAATTAAAAAAAAAAAACAAAATTAAAAATTATGGCGTTTGTTTTTGTTGCAGTTTTTTTCTGTATAGGTGCTATGCATTTTGTTGGAGCTGTGTCCGTATAATTTTGTTACTTTTAATCAAATATTTTTTTATTAATTTATTTAATTAAGTTCTTTTATCAACTTTAGTTGGGTTTAATTATCCTCATTTAATTAATAATGTTTAAGCGTAATATTCGTATACAATTTATAGCATAGATATTGGTATACCCTACACCATATATTATACCCTGTAGAGGGTATATTAAATTTGTCATTTCGTTTTAACACCTCGAAGTATACATTTTAGACCCCACAAAATATACATAGTAATGATTAGCACAAAATTCTATGTCGATTTAAAGATTTCTATTCGTCTTTGAAAGTCACTTTAGGCGATTTGACTCAAGTTTTCTTTCGGTTGTTTGTAATTGCAGTTGGATTTTTATTACAAAAAAATTGAGAAAAACCTCCTGAAAAGTCTAAAAATTTAAATAATTGAAAGTGGTATTTTGATTTTAGTTTTTTGTGAAACTGTTTCGGAGTGGCTTGCGGATGCAAAAAATTTAAAATTCTTGATATGAAAATTACGAACATTCCAAAAAACCGCAAATTATATATATTATCGCTGATTCATGAATTAAAACCATTAAAGTGGACACTGCAATAATATATTTTGAAAATATTTTGAAAATATTTCAATCATCTTAGGTGTGCGGCAACTGTCTATTCAATTAATTTATTTTAAAAAAGTTTACAAATGTTAGAATTGTAACATAGTATAGATTTTTCAAAATAAAATATCATATGATTTGTGTGTTTAATAACATACAGGTATCGAAGTTACTGTGGGCTGGGGTGGAGGCAAGAAGTGAAAAATAGCAGAATCAAGGGATCGGTAGATTTCCTGTACAAAAAAATGCAACGGCGCTTTAGTATGCGAGCCAACCCTTTGCGAATTAAAAATCCTTAATTTCATCGTTATTGCAGTATAAAACAACAAGAGATCGATTTCTAAAGTGAATGACTTTAGCATTTTAATTCAATTCATTGTTATATCGATTTTATGCCAGTTCCTTAATTTTATCTTGAAAACGATTAATACCATAAGACACTCTTTAAATGTATTGAACATTAACTTATTAATTATACCATCGAGAAGAGCTGCAATTATTTCACTTCAATATAGCTTCGTTCCGAAAATAGCCTGCTTCAATGCATCACATCTGATTCCTTGAAGTGATGATAAAAGGGTCTACTAATTTTTTGGCGAAATCCTTTCAGGATATTTTGAGTATTTAGACTCGGCCAAAAGCGGCACATCCAGGGTTTTCAATATTTTTATTCCGAGCTCATCAAAAGATATTTTTCGATATACCCGCATATATTTTTACGGCCGGCATGCCTGAGTCTGTAAATATGACTCCACAAACAGAAACAACAGCAGTTGTCGGTCAAATGGCATTTCATGTATGTATGTGTTTGTCTGCTTTTTGGACAAAATATGTGTGGCTACACAGAAACAAATTAATACTCATTTTACTTCATTAATTCAAAATTGTTGGTAGACATTAAAATTTTAGTTAAAAACTATTATTAGCTTTTTCACACAAAAAATTTAACTCTTCCCCAACCAAATATTGTCTGGACAGAAAACAGTCAATTCATCAATTTATTATTTATTGGAATCGGAATTTCTTTCGGTGTATGAATTTGTGCATATTGGAAGGTCTATGGCCCTGGGCAGCCCACATTTTATGTTTCGTTGACAAGCCGCAAACAAAACTCAAAACAAACGTTGCGACACCAAGGATAAATGCATTCTATTAAAATCATAGTTTGTGCCCTAAACATCGGTCGGTCTCTCTATCTGAAGGTGATGTCACACTGTTTTATGACCCCGTTTGCTACTATTGCCACTTTTGTGGCTGATAAAAGTGGAAATGTGTCATACCACGGAAAGTTGCGAGATTTTTCAATATTTGTTCGGTGGTGGCATAATGCATCATGACAAACGTTACATACAAACACACACACACATACAAACACATTCATGTCCATATTAAGAGGTGTAAATAAAATACATTGCGAGGTGGAAACCAAAAAAGAAAAACAGCAACTATGGTTAGAATAAATGTTTGCCACAAACACGATTTCAATGGGAATGTTAACATGACCGTAATATTTGTCTGTTATCTTGACAAGTTTGCAGTTATTTTCAAAACATGTGCATTTCAGTTTAGAAAATAAAAATTTAATTCAAGTACCATTTCTGAATTTAAGTCATGCCACCGTATGTAATAAAATTTAAACCAAACACACTTTTTGGAATAAAAAATACGTATGTCCAATATTTACGCCGTTTAATGCCGAATATTATCGCGAAAATATTCTGAAGGGTGTATTAAAGCCTTTGGCATGCAAACATTTTGGCCGCAGACCTTAAACATTCCAACAGGACTCAGCACCATCGCACTCAGCACGCGCCACCCAAGAACGGTTGCAAAATAAGGTTCCTCGCTTTATTTTCAGCGTATAATGGGCACCAAAATCTCCGGATACTAATCCGTTGGACTATTGTGTCTGGAGTATTTTAGAAAGCAAGGTTGACACTAAAAATACCAAAGGGTCGATCACCTCAAGTAAGCGCTTCGCCGGGAATAGGCCAAAATACCGAAGAGCAACATTCGGGACAACGTGTGACGGTTTCATTGGCCGTTTGAAAGCCATAATTCGTGACCAATGACCAGGTGACCAATTCGAACAAATCTAGACTTATTCTAAAATTTAATGCTATTTCTGACATTTTTTGCTTTCATTCAATAAAATTTAAAATAGGTAAAAATTATGGCGTTTGATTTTGTTGCAGTTTTTTTTAGCTCACCCTGTATATACTATAACCACCAGAAGGCGAAAAAAATTAAGCAACTAATTGAATTTAAGTAATACGAACATGTTGGAGTCCAACAAATTTGCTGGAATCGGATTCTTAGTTTTTAGGTAATTATTAAAACTTTTCATGTGTATGTACTCTTTTTGGTCGGCAAAATTGATGAAAGCTGAGATAAAGAGATTTAATGTTATTAATTTCTTCTTAGCCCTCTCCTGCTTATACTTTGACATCGGAGAACCGATTTTCTCCAAATTTGATGTACTTGCTTCTACACAACTAACCCGAAATCGGTTAAAAATATATATGGAAGCTTTATCTTAATTTGAACCGATTCACATCAATTTCAATAGGGTTCATCCTTGGGCCAGACAAATATTGTTTGGAAAATTTCATCTCA
The DNA here is from genome assembly GCF_030504385.1 of Musca domestica. NCBI lineage: Eukaryota > Metazoa > Arthropoda > Insecta > Diptera > Muscidae > Musca > Musca domestica. Next base: position 107,359 of record NW_026712230.1, on the reverse strand, counting down.
ATCGGATAATAAGTGTGACCTGCTTTTGTTCACAAAATACATGGACGGACGGACGAACAGACGGACTGATATGCATAAATCGACTCAGAAAGTGATTCTGTGAACATCCTCAAAACTATTGGTCTATCTCGCTTCCTTCTCCATGTTACAAACAAAAGCCACTATGTGGTGAAGGGTATAAAAACAGAGTGGTTTACGGTAACACAGATCCGACCCCAAACCCGTTACTAACGTATTGTAGGCTGCAATAATTGCGAACCTCCATTATATATTTACTAATCAAAATCCTTGCTTTCCATTCAACATTTTGTTTTGAGAATCGGTTTTATTCACAAAAGTTTGAATGTGTTAAATTAAATGCACTTTTTGTTAATTCTTTATACGGTCTCGAAAGAATATTTCGCGATGAATGACAAATTTCAATATTTGGTGCTTGCTGGAATACTTGGCAATAGTATCCTCGCATATAATTGTGGTCCTTGCTTCTGAAATTGCTTGTGCAGCACGTATTTCGTATTGTTCTCCACCTCCAACTTCGACAATTAATCATCATCAAAAGATAAAGTCGTATGCCTCTTTAATGTCAAATCTAGTAACAGAGAAGTGTGGTATTTCCTCCGAAAAAAAACATTTAATAGAAAGTTCGGAAACTAGTAAAAGTATCAAAAACAGACTCCAATCCTTCAAAAAACCATGTCACCTAATCTAAACTACCAATCATGCTGCTACTTTTCCGGCTAAATTTGTCCATCTAAAAGTTGTTTCTTTTTCGGATATGGGTCATGAAAGGTAAGAAATTTTATATTTTTCCACGTAAAGGTACAAAGTAGAGATTTCGACAAGGCTGGACTTTTCATGCTCATTACTATGCAGAGTTAATGCGAAGTTCATTTACACTGCAATACAAGTGAAAACAATAGGAAAGCGTTTCGGACGAAACAAGCGGTTAAAATATTCAAAATGCCAAATTTGGGTGGCTTATCATATCTGGTACAAAATGCCAATTCTTTGGTTGAAAAGTGTGGCACAAATTTCGATTTTTTTCGAACTTAAATACCAAACTATAGCTAAGTTCATTGAAAAATATGGACAAGCCCTTTAAATTGAAATCAGACGGTGCCATTATATGGGGGAGTATTAAAAAGCAGACTGATTTCACTCTTTTATACGGAGTTCGCATATTTATTATTAAGAATTGCAAACTTTTAATTTCAATACTTGGAAAATGCCTTGAATTTGGTTATACTATTATTTAATGGTTATACAAAATATTGACTGAAGCTTCTATTTTTTTTAATTTTTTTGGAAAACAAATTGTGTTTTAGAACTCAGAATTTATAGTAAAAGTCGAACAGTCACCACATAACCAGTTCTGCCGAAGAAACATGCAAAAATTTCCTTGGATTTCTATTAGAAGATTCGTGGGTCTTGTAGAATCGTACAAGATCCAAGGATGATTTTTTTTGGCAAATTGATGTTTCAAATCGCTATAAACAACACAAAAAATAGTCGTACATCAAACCGTGTTAATGTTTATGCTCAAATATTTCAAATTTATCGATGGAAATGTTAGATGGAGCAAACCATATATAGTAGCCCTCGTACTGTTAACTATGAAAACATGCCTTAACCTTAAATAAGCTTGATGCATTTGAATAGTATTGGTGTATTCTTTAACGATTTTACTTAAGCTAGTTTCACTATCTTTCGACTATTGCATATGTCCAGGCTGGCCTTACTTTTTGAATTATTGGATGTTTTTTTTTAATTCATAATTCTCTTTTATTTTATGTCTGGCAACATTTGGATTTCAACATTTTAATTTCAAAGCATACTTTAAGGCACCATAAAAATAGGTTAGTAGTAGTATTGCCAACTACTTGGTTCATTGAAATTCATAGTCACAGCGTAATTAACGTGCATCGCTCATTAACCAGGGTGTGCCATAACGTAAAATGTTTTTTTACCCTCCACCATAGCATGGAGGGTATATTAAGTTTATCATTCCGTTTGTACCGCCTCGGAATATACATTTGAATATGACGGTTTAGCTATGCTGGTCCGTATGTCTGCCTGCCTTGCGTAATTCACTCTAACTTCCGATCGAAATAAAGTAGGTTGATAAATCTTCATTTAAATATGTAGGTCCATCTTTTGCATTGTCGCCATATAACTGTACCCGAAGATTTAAGGTTTTTGAGTGTTTAGTTAAATGTTAAACCGAATTTTTTGTAAATTGTCAAGTTTGTGTTCCCAGTATGTAGGATACATCTTTGCAGAAACTGTCTATATAGGGCTACGTTTTGGTATAGTCCCCATATAACTGCACCTCCAGATACTCGGTATTTTGATGATTTAGTTTTACAGGATTTATTGTTTGTTCCATTGATTCATTTGGTCTTTGGAGTTCGCATTAGGCACCGTCTTCTTTGAAAGATAATTTACTATACAGATGCTCCTACATAACGGCATCACCCGATTTTCAGTATTTTAATAATTTTAGCTGTATTTTATTCAACGGATTTGTTCATATTTTCTATTTTTTATATTATCAGTCTATCGTATTAATATCTAATAATTGTCAATGTAGTTATTCTACGTTTTGTGTAATATTTTTTATTATTTTGTAAATTCTGTATATATCACACAGTCTTCCGACGCAGTTCATATTTACTCACTGTTTTTTGTGAGGTGGGTAACAATATTCTGCGAAAATAGTTATTTAAGATCGGTAAAATATAAATTATGTGTAGTATGACAATATTTTTCGCAGAGAATAATAAAAATTATTCAACACATCTCTACAGAAATATTTGTCAACCTACGCTGTTGAAAGTTAGTACTCTCTCAACTGTCCTTAATAAATAACCCGAGTGAAGAGCAGATCAAATGAATGTGATTGATATCAACAATAGAAGTATTTTAACTCTGCAAATTCAATTTTCTCTGGCCATTCGTTCATGGTTTATTTTTGTGGGAGACTGCTACTCGAAAAGTTAAAATGAAAGTAATTTGGCATCGTCCATGTATTTAATAACGTCGCCGTAACTAATTTCATTCAAACACTGCCGCTGCTATCTTGCGATACTCATCTAATTGGCTTGTGATTTCCGTTTCTGCGCATACGAACTTTTACGAACAGTTGGTGCTGATGAACCAGCGAGAATAAAATCTCTCACACTCTCGAAATCGAAAAACATCGGACGACTCATATCAAATGTGAAACTCAATAATTTTGATTCAAATGGAATAAAAGTCGCTATGAATTAAACAATTGTTACCATTATTGGCCCAGACATTAATCATCGCGGTGTTTAAAAGTTAGTCAGACGTCATCGCGATTTCTACCTAAAACGCTTTTAAGAATGAAACTAATTTTATGGTTTGAAAAATAAAAAAATAACATTGTATATGTTTAAGTAGGAAAATTCGACCTATGCAGAAAGTTTTATACACATTAAAATACATTAAATGAGCCTGCCTTTTAGATATTTTGGTTTTAAACAACAATATCTACATTGAAAATGACGCAATATGGCTACGTCATACATACCCTTTATTTGTGCAATAAAAATGTATTTTTGTGAATTGTCTTCACACTTGTTGAAAACTATGTACAGCATCCCGAACATATGTTTGTAAATTATTACAAAATATTGACACTTTTAGTACTATGTTTGAATTTGCTACCGTCTAAGCACAAAACGACTCTGTATTGCGATAGTTTTTGTTTTCGAAACCTCATAAAATCCCAAAAAGAAACTTCAGATCTGAAACCCTTCGACTAGAATGAACAAATCCTTCAAGGTATTGGCATTCAAAATTGAACTACTCTAAAATCGTTTCTAATATCATGTTTCGTTCTATTATTTTCAATTGTTAGGGGTTACGTATAACGTATAAATTTACAATTTAAAAGACGGATGTTGTTATTATTTGATTCCTCTTTTCGAATAATCCTCATAGGTCTTACACCATTATAAGCTTAAAGAACATTTTATGTATTTAATGTTCATGTATGATTTTGACCCATTTATTGTTAGTGAAATAATGTCATATATTCCTGCAAAATTTCATGACCCGTTTTAATGGGAATACCTAATGAAAAGGACCATTTTTTGAGATATATATGTGCTATAAATTGTAAGGCGTAAAATTCTCTCTTGAGAAATTATATGTGGAGGTTTAGTAACGGTCAGGTTTAGGTCAGTAATAACGGTATTTTCTATATCAAAATAACCGGAACCCTATACTATTTAAGGGGAGATTAGTTATTTATTTATTTATTTATTTTTTTCAAACAATCTCATTAAAGTTTATGATTGGATGGAAACAACATTTACAGATTCAGTAAATCGGAAATGTGAGATCGGTTGTCTCAATGTTACACTCCCTCCACCATAAAGTAAAGACATTAAAATTAAAGAAGCGGGATTGAATGTTGGGCCCGCTTCCATTTTTGCAGTGAAATAGGTCGGTGAAAATTTTTAAAAATGCTGTTACAAAATGTAACTGAAATCACCAAAATAAAAATGAAGAATCTCCAACCAACTTCAGACTGCTGTCATTTCTAAGTCACTCGTCCGAAAGCTGTTAAAATTATTCCAGTGACAGCTCATTATATTGTTTACAAGCGTAGAAAAGCATTTTGGTGAGAATTTTCCAGAAAAAAGTTATTCGTGATGGAATTATAGCGTGATAGTGTGATTGATGATGGTTACAAAATGAGGTTCCTCGCTTCATTTCCATCACACAATGGACACCAAAATCTCCGGATGCCAATCCTTTGGACTATTGTGTCTGAAGCATTTTGGAAAACAAGGTTGGCACTAAAAAATACCAAAATGTCGATCCCCTCAAGCAAGCAGAGCAATATTCGGGCAGGGTGTGACGGTTTCATTGACCGTTTATAAGGCTATAATTCGTGCCAAAGGGGACCAATTCGGACAAATCTAAACTTATTCTAAAATTTTATGCTATATTCGACTTTTTTGCTTTCATTCAATAACATTTAAAAAAATGTTAAAATTATGGCGTTTGACTTTGTTGCAGTTTGTTTTATCTCACCCTGTATATTCGGGTATATTCGCTATATGGATGATATAAGAAATCGTTGGCCTATTCCAGCAGTTTTCTACCACAGAAGAACGAATTTTCTACACACACTACTCACTAAATTGTCAATGATTCCGTTGAAAAATGTGGCTTACATCATTAGAATACCGAACATGGGGAGGCACCAATATTATATGGGGGATATAGAAAATCGTGAACCAGTATAGACAATGATCTGCCATTGGAGGTAAGACTCATAAACTGTCAATTTACAGTAAATTATGTTTTTAAATGTAACTAAAGCACACAAATCCAATATCAAAGCGGGACCTATATGACTCATTCTAAAATTCTACAGACCTAAAATACATTTGAGTGAAATTTAATTCAGAGTCATTTTCACAGACGAACGGACATGGCATAATCGATAAAGAAAGCAAGAGAATTAAAATAAAAAAAAAAACAAAATGCTTTCCCAAACATTCACATTTTTATACGCTCCACTATGCTATGAGTGTAAAATTCTTGATCAGTGTAAAATTCTAAGTCGATTTAGCAAAATTCGCTTGTTTTTCTGTACGTCTGTCTGTTGTTCTTTAGAACGAATTGAGATAGAAGGCTAAAATATTGCACACATATGTACTTTGACAGTAGGCAGGTTCGTAAATTATTCCAATATTCCCATGTAACCTTCCAATATTAGGTATATTGATGATTTTATCGACATTTTTCGCGACAAATGGTGTATGCAGGTCCACGTCTTCATATTGTCCTTATTATGATAAATGTCGATATTCGGTATTTTGATGATTTTAGAGACATTGTTCCCCGGAATTTTTTTAAATTTCGCATTTAAAGTTCGTAATGGATACTATAACCTATAAAAAACTTATTTTTTCTGAACCAGGTCTTCGTGTAGCCCCTATATAACGGTTTCCATTTGAGCTGTATTTTTCGACGGTTTTTTTTTTAAGTTTCTAGTTCCTTCCAAATGGTTAAATGTATTAAAAGTTCGATAGCTAAAATTCGCCGTGGCCACAACAAATATTCAACCTCTTCACTATCGTATAATATTTTGTACGTCCGTACTACCCAGATATATCAAATACAGCTCAGAAATGGTGAAAATCGGTTCATATATAATTATAACTCCAATATATATTGTTCATCCGATTTGTTGAATTTGTCCTGCACAGTAACGATATTCAGGGAAATATATCAAGTACAACTCAGGAACACCATTGCCAAATTTTATCGAGATCGGTTCCCATATAGATTTCAAGTTATTTGTTAAATGGGTAATACAAGCCCGAACTAAAAGTAGAAATCGAGTCAGAGGAGGATATTCCTTCATATATTAGTTCCTTGGGACTTCAAACTATAGCTATAATCATAGTCGGTATGATTTTATTCAAACAAATTCCCCATAAAAACTTTTATTTGTTGTGTGAAGCTCTACGAAATATACAAAGTGGTGTAGGGTATCATAAAGTCGGCGCCGCCCGACTTTAAGACTTTCTTTACTGGTTCTTTTCTATTTTCAGTACACAAAAAAGAAACGTTAGTTCTTTTTAGGCTGACATTGTTTAACTTTGAAGTTCGACGTAGTTCGGTAACATTCATATAACACATGTATTTTTTCGAATTTAAGCATTTTTATAAAAACATGTTTTCAATACTGGTCGCGAAAACGTCAATTGTTTTGGTTAATTCACAGATTTTCTGTGATACCTGTTTGCCTTGCTCTGTCTTACACCCTGGACCATCTATTAAATTCGTCATTCATCTTATAACTCATGGAAACATAATTTTAGACCCAACATAGTACATATATTCATAATCAGGAGGTTCGTAAGTTGATATAGCAATGTGCTCCCGGTTGACTGTCGTAATAACTCTAAAGTCCGAACGACTTGTGAAAGGAAGATATAATTTTGTTTCCAGGCAGGTCAAGTTCGAAGATGGACTATATCGGTCCACTATATCGTATAGCACCCATATAATGGTATGACCAAACATAAGGCATGGTAATGAGTTAAACCACTTTTTAAGGGAATTTGAAGTTCGAGGCAGGTCTATATAGATCATCCATATGGATCACCTCATATTCGGTATTGATGATAATTATATTCAGATTTTTCCATGAATTAGTCTTGAATTAGGTATGTGATTTTGCACGTTTTCATACAATTATTTTTTTTAGTTTAAATTTTGACACTCTGTAAGTAAATAAGCCATATGTTTACTTAAATCCTGAAATAATTTAGCCTCGAATTGTATTAGTTGCTATTTTTTCGTTATTAGCCGTTAGTGTTGTCACTCATGTTGGGTTATGTTTCTGGTTTTGTGACGTAAAAATACAAATGAAAATACTAAATGAACTCTCGACCACTGACACTGGAAATATACTCTCGCCTCCTGCACACTCGCCTTAGTCGTCTGATTGTGTCCGTATTCTGAGTTCAGTGCGTCCTGCGTTGACATTCTGTTTACAGTTTATATGTAATTAAAAGCGGTTTATGGTCAATCAAGCGAATGCTTTTGCAATGCCACATTTGCCACCGCTTCTGCTTTTATCGGCTTATTTTAAGTAGGCTATACACCAATGGCCAATTCTCAGTGGCGTCCAATGTGGTATATCCCGATGTCTGCTTGCGTTTTAATTTTATCAGATGCCGAAAAAGAATAATTGTTTTTTATACAATTCATTTTCAAATGAAATTGACTATAAAGATGTAATAAGCGTCATTGCTTTAAATCATATGAAGTCGGTCTAACTTTTATGAACAATATCGCAGGAAGGCGTGATATTTATTATCAGTGTGAGTAGATTTTCCATATTTGTTTACTTATAATATAATTAAAATAAAACAAGTAAAAAACATTTAGTTCGGCCGGGCCGAACTTTTAATACCCTCCACCTTACCAATTTTTAGACATATTCGTGGGAAAATTTGTCAAAAATCATCAAAATACTGATTATTGGGATGTACCGTTATATGGGGACTATACCAAAACGTGGACCGATATATCTCATTTTCAATACCAACCATCCTAGAGACAATACAAATTATTCTGCTAAATGTTGACGCTCTACGTCAAATAATGTGGGCTGTATCGTGATTTCAACAGACAGACGGACATCGTTAAATTATGAGGTCTACGACGAATATTTAGGGATGTTACAAACGGAATGACAAAGTTAATATACCCTCCTTTCCAAGGTGGATGGTATAAAAACGGGTTATTCGGCTGGGTGAAAACTTTGTGTCGTTCGGCAATTGTGGGCTTGGAGAAACCTATTTTATATTTATAGAACCGAAATAACAAAAATGTCTTATGAAGGCGATAAATTTCAAAAATGTAGTTAAAAATTTAACATCGCACAGCGATAGATCCTATTTATTAAAAAAAAAAACTATATAAAAGGTTTAACTAAAAAGGTTAGAATAGATACAATGTGATATTTATCATCACAAAAGGCAAATGCATGTATTTCAATGATTGTTGCCCAAATACTTAGTGCATATGAAGAAATAATGTTGAACATTTTCAATTTGTGTTGTTTGAAATGTTGTTGTTTATAAAATTTACTAGCTGGCCCGGTCCGCCTTGCCGGCCCGTACTTTTTGTCTTTAATGCATATTTGTTAAAGCATAATAAATCACAGATCTGACTTATGTAATTATAATTAATGACTCCTATAGTAATTTCTAAATAGAAAAAAACATTCAAGGTACAATGAAATAAAGGTAACCTCATTTTAAATAAGCACTCCCAATTCTGCATTTTCTGTAATTTACCTTGTCAATTCTCAATGCGTAAAAAACAGTTCCTATCTCTGATTTTGTGTGTATACAATGGATTTATGAATACAAATTTTGACAATGAGATGTTGCAAAGGTATAATTTTGAAAAAATGGTAAACATATGATTACATGACTTTACCTTCTTAGTTCTACCATGTAAATATTAATAGCAAAAAGGTATTTTGAATTGCCTGATCTTATTTTTCACCAATAGGCTTTAATTAAGTGTTAAATAAAACATCCATAATAGTCCTATGTTAAAACTCAGCTCAATTTTTGGTACTGCAATAGCTTATAATTCAAAAAGAAAAAAAGACACTACAAATGTACATTCGAAAATAGTATGTCAAAATGGAAAAAAAAATCATGGAAAATAAAACATTTCTATTGTTTATTTCAATAGTCAAAATGAAAAAAATTGAAATCTTTCATCTTTACGTGATTTTTTGGATTTTATCCTTTTCTGCCTAGAGACAATTCCGAATTTGTCTGAATCGTTAAAGTCAGATCAGCGGTTCTTGAGTTATAAGCGTTGTAACTTACACAACTTTCTTTTATATATATAGATAATCACCCACCGTCGGTTCTAGATACTTTGAATAGTCTGATCTTATTTTTCAGCCATATGCTTTAATTGAGTGTTAAAAACCTATATCATATAGAACATCTATAATAGCCCTATGTGGAAACTCAGTTCAATTTTTGGTATTGTAAAAAGCTTAGCAACATTTTCCATTGAAATGAGCTGTAATTTGGGATTTGTATTTACAACGTGTTGTCGTGCCGTGTTGTGTGGTATTTAGTTTTGTCCATTTCATAATTAAGGGCAGAATTATTTCAGAACAGTCAAAGATAATTACTCTTCTACACCCATTACCGTAAGACTGGAATTTATTTATTTTTATACCCTCCGTCATAGTATGAAGTGTATATTAAGTTTGTCATTCTGTTTGTAACACCTCCAAATATACATTTTAGACCCCACAAAGTATATATATTCTTGATCAAATAGCAATGTCCGTTCGTCTACTCGTCTGTCCGTCTGTGGAAATCACTCTAGCTTCCGAACGAAAGTAGGTTGATAAAATTTTACTCAAATGTGTATTATGTCTGTAGGACTTTTGGTATTGAAAATGGGCCATGTGGGTCCACGTCTTCGCATAGCCCCCATATAACGGTACCTCCCGATATTCTGATGATTTTAGCGACATTATTTACCGGAATTGTTTCAAATTTGGTATTTGAAGTTCATAATAGATAATTCGGCTTAAGACAGAAAATGAGTCATGTAGGTCCACGTCTTCGTATAGCCCTCATATAACGGTACCCCCCGATATTCGGTATTATGATGATTTTAGCGACATTATTTACCGGAATTATTTCAAATTTTGCATTTGAAGTTCGTAATGGATACTACAGCCTATGCCAGAAAATTGTCTGTGCAAGTACACGTTTTAAAATCCCAATGGCACCTTCCTATATTTTGATGATTTTAGCTACATTATAGACAGATTTTTTTCAAGTTTCGCATTTGAATATTGTAATATTCAAAGTTACTTATGCAGGTTCACGTCGTCGTATGGACCCTAATATACGGCTACATTCGGTGTTTTTAATATTTTAACAGAATTTTTAATGGATTTTATTTTTTTGAAAATTGCCAAATTTGTTCCAAATGGTGGAGGGTATTCAAAGTTCGGCCGGCCGAACTTACAGCTTTTTACTTTTTGTCATTTAAGTTGTGCGTTAGAGACCCATAAAGTTCATATTTTTCATCATAGTATAATTCAATGACGATCAAAGAGATTACTATTCGTATTTTTTTCATGTTTCTGCCACAATTTCCAACTGAAAGCGTTTGACATTTCGGAGTTTATGTCCTATAGATGTACATCCCAAATCTACGTTCCCAGCCAATATTCTCTTGGGGGTTACAAATTCAAAAGTATACAAAATTTTCTTTTCTGACAACACATTGTTTGGGAAAGTGGATTTGGAGGTACACTAATGTAGGAACTACATTCAAATAAATGCCTATAAGAACAGTTATCTGTAAGATGATTCTCTACCCCAGAGTAGACTAAATACAATTTTTTAACCAAATCAATTGATGAATGTGGTCAAGACCAAGATGGACGCTATTCCAAAAATTGAAAATTTCATGAGAAGAGGTTTTACACCCCCTTAGAAACAAAGATAAAGGCCTAAAATGAAAAAAAAAAATCCAAGACCCCGAAAATTGCTTAAATCATATGATGGTTATACCAAAACGTGATAATTTTTTGCGAGGATGGTTTCTTCTCAAATTACCAACCTTTGCTGAAATGAGTATGCAAAATATTGTTAAAGTGTAAACTATACTCGAAATCGGGCTGTACCCTTAACCGAGGGTCATATAAATGGCCCAATGAATTGCATTTTTTGAGTTCTCATTGGACGGATTATTGTCATATGAAAGAAGTAGGATGTACGTAGGTCACAATTTTCATTTTTAATATTATTCATTCAGAATTCAAAATAATAAAAAAAATTCAGTTCAATATAGTATATCAAATTGAAAAAAATCACACCAAAAATATTTTTTTTTTTTTCATTCACATTTTGATTGACATATTTTACAGCGATTTCTTTTGCCAGGATACCGTTCCAAAATTGTTAAATTGTCAAAATCCTTCAAGCCGTTCTTTAGTTATAAGCGTAGTACCTAACATAACTTTCTTTTATATTTTGTGAAAATAATTCTTTATTTTGTTTACAAAAAAATCGATTGAATTCAATAAATGAGCCAAATTGAAAAATCATTTAAAATTTAATCGAATATTATATGAAATTAACAAAAAAAAAGAAAAGAAAAACAATTGAAAAAAATCTTCACCTTTTTCGATGATTTTTTACAGCATAAATTTAAAGGTCCTTGCGATGTTTGTCAATAGAATGTACTATTATTTTAAAATTTGATTCCATTGAAAATTGTTTCGATTTCTTAACGATCGTGTTTTTTTTTTGAAAAAGTAATTATCTTTTAACTTTGGTGTGATCGGTTTAAATTATTTCGATATCATCTCTTCCGTGTCGCCACCACATAATTCGGTACTACATTTCCATGTAACCCGCCTTCAATTTCAGTTCTTAAGAAATCAAGTCAATTACATAAATTGGTATTAATATTCGAATTCAAAAATAAAATATAAAATCAGTAAGGAAAGCTCAAAAGTCGGGCGGGGCCTACTATATGATACCCTACACCACTATGCACATTTAGTAGAGCTCTCGTAAAAAGGTTTATACAGGGCATTTCAGAGCTCTATGAGATATTTGGTACAAAATCGAAATCTATCTAATTCTATCGTGCATTTTACGAACTATAGCTATCTCTGAACCGGGTTTCTCCAAATTTGACGTATTAGCTTCTAGACTGAATTCGGTCTTATGTACGAAAATTCAGGTGATTTGGGCAGATATTGACCATTTAGTGCACAATTAACCTGAAATCGTTACCACTATGTGGCTGTACAGATGTCTGAAACAATTCCTAACATTAGTTGGGAATTGAAGGAACGAAAATTTGAATAATTGGTTTCCCCTCAGTTATGAAGGAACTCAGCTCCACCGCCACACCAAGGCGTATTCCCCGGAAGAGTAAAACAGTCGAATTGTATAATGCTACTATGGAAAGTAGCGTATTATTCAACCATTATTTATATCAATTTAAAAAATATATATGGGAGCTATAGCTATATCTGAACCGATTTTTACTAAAATTGGTGTACTTGCTTATAGGCTGGTTTCGGTTGAATTTGCCAAAATTCATGCCTTTGGGCTGATATTGGCCATTTGATGCACAATTAACACGAAATCGGATGAAGATATATATGGGAGGCATATCCAAATCGGAACAGATTTTAATAAAATTAAAATCAACTATTTTTGGGCTTTATCTGATATCTGGTACCAAATATCATTCCTGTGGAGTGCATATTACGAATGTGAGGGACTTAAAGACCAAATCGGATGAAAGATATATATGGGAGCTATACCTATATCTGATCCGATTTTTACTAAAATTGGTGTACTTGCTTATAGGCTGGTTTCGGTTGAATTTGCCAAAATTCATGCCTTTGGGCTGATATTGGCCATTTGATGCACAATTAACACGAAATCGGATGAAGATATATATGGGAGGCATATCCAAATCGGAATAGATTTTAATAAAATTAAAATCAACTATTTTTGGGCTTTATCTGATATCTGGTACCAAATATCATTCCTGTGGAGTGCATATTACGAATGTGAGGGACTTAAAGACCAAATCGGATGAAATATATATATGGGAGCTGTACCTATATCTGAACCGATTTTTACTAAAATTGGTGTACTTGCTTCTAAGCTGGTTTCGGTCGGATTTGCCAAAATTTATGCTATTACGGCCATTTGGGGGTCAATCACCCGAAATCGGATGAAGATATATATGGGAGCTATATCGAAATCTGAACCGATTTCGATAAAATTTAAAACAGCTATTCCTGTGCTCCATCTAATACCTGGTACCAAATATCACGGTTGTGGAGTGAATATTACGAATGTAAGGGACTAAAACACTAAATCGGATGAAACATATATGTGGTTGCTATATCTATATCTGAACCGATTTTCACTAAATTTGATATACTTGCTTCTAGGCTGAATTTGGTCCGATGTACTAAAATTCAGTCCATTTGGACTTATATCGGCCATTTGGTGCACAATTAACCCGAAATCGGATGAAGATATATATGGGAGCTATATCCAAATCTGAACCGATTTCCATAAAATTTAAAACAGCTATTTCTGTGCTCCATCTAATACCTGGTACCAAATATCACGGTTGTGGAGTGCATAGTAGGAATGTGAGGAACTTAAAGATCAAATCGGATGAAAGATATATATGGGAGCTATAGCAATATCTGAACCGATTTTCTCCAAATTTGATATACTTGCTTCTAGGCCGAACTCGGTTGGGTGTGCCAAAATTCATGTAATTTGGACTGATAGTGGACATTTGGTGCACATTTAACCCGAAATCGGATGAAGATATATATGGGAGCTATATCTAAATTTGATCCGATTCTCACCAATTTCAATAGGGTTCGTCCTTGGGCCAAAAAAATATTGTTTGGAAAATTTCATCTCAATTGGATAATAAATGCGACCTGCATTTTGTTCACAAGAATACATGGACAGACGGACGGACGGAAGGACAGACGGACTGACATGCATAAATCGACTCAGAAAGTGATTCTATGAAGGTTCTCAAAAGTAACTATGGGTCTATCTCGTTTCCTTCTCCATGTTACAAACAAATGCACAAAGACATAATACCCTTACCACTATGTGGTGTAGGGTATAAACACTACAAATGTACATTAGCAAAAAGTAAGTCAAAATGGAGAAAATGATGCAAAACAAAATATTACTGTTGTACATTTCAAAAGTCAAAATGAAAATGTTAATATATCTCATTTTTACGCGATTTTTTGGATTTATTTATTTCGGCTAGGAGGCAATTCCGAATTTGTATGAATTGTTAAAATGTAAATTGTTATATATATTATTTTTCGCCATCGCAATTTAATATTTTTCAAATTTTAATGATTTGCGTACAAAATGACCGTACAAAATGTTTGATTCTAGTGAAAAATGGGATTTTTTGTACTCAATGCATTCATTATAGTACGAGCTTAAATGTTCTTATTGTAATTATTACGACTACATCCAGAGATATGTGTGTAACTGATTAACTCAGGTGCACCAAATATGTGACACCTCTCTTTTGGATATTTGTCACAATAGTTTTTCTTGTAATTTACCATTTGGAATTTTTTCGTGATAGTTGTGGAATATCCATTATATGTTCAGATGTTTGCTCTTTATCTTCCACCTTTATTTAGAAATGAGAATAACATCAAAGCCAACATTTGACAATAATAGAATATGTTATAAATCATTCGGGCATTTGAATGAGTTCCTCTACCTCCGTGTGCATCGTTTGTTCCCCATTTCTAGTTCATGTTTCCCATGTAAGTGGGCCGCGTACGCAAATGCACTTCGCTTTTAATTGTTTCCATCGCTTTTCAACTCACGCCGTTCTTAAAGGCGTACGTGTGACAATTCACCGAAAAGAAAACACTTTGTCAAACACGGCTCTGTGCGTGGTGCGTAAAGTGCACTGTACTGATGTATGATTTAAATGAGTACACACAGTCAACTCGATTGATGTACCAGGTATATATTTACAGTATTCCGCCCAACAGTGAATACAGATTAAGTATTATAAGCTTCTGATTAGTGATTACAATTTTTGTATTACCTTCACCATAACATGGAGGGCATTATCATTTTAGACCAAACAAAGAATCTATATATTTTCATTATCAGCGTAAGATTCTGAACGAATTTAGCCACGTCCGTCCGTCGGTTGTAATCACCCTATATTCCGAAGGAAATGAGATAAAGTGCTGAAATTTCCTTTTTGGGTCTGAACATAGATCAAGTTTGAAGATGGGCTATATCGGCCAAGTTTTACGTTTATCCACAAAAAACGGTTCCCCCTCTTTTTAAGCATTTAGACAATTTTCGACGCATTTTTCAACGGAATTATCTGGAATTTAATATTTAAGGGTTGTTACGGGTTCTTAACCACCTTGAAACCAGCAAAGAAAGTCTTAAAGTCGGGCGGGGCCATCGCAATTTAATATTTTTCAAATTTTAATGATTTGCGTACAAAATGACCGTACAAAATGTTTGATTCTAGTGAAAAATGGGATTTTTTGTACTCAATGCATTCATTATAGTACGAGCTTAAATGTTCTTATTGTAATTATTACGACTACATCCAGAGATATGTGTGTAACTGATTAACTCAGGTGCACCAAATATGTGACACCTCTCTTTTGGATATTTGTCACAATAGTTTTTCTTGTAATTTACCATTTGGAATTTTTTCGTGATAGTTGTGGAATATCCATTATATGTTCAGATGTTTGCTCTTTATCTTCCACCTTTATTTAGAAATGAGAATAACATCAAAGCCAACATTTGACAATAATAGAATATGTTATAAATCATTCGGGCATTTGAATGAGTTCCTCTACCTCCGTGTGCATCGTTTGTTCCCCATTTCTAGTTCATGTTTCCCATGTAAGTGGGCCGCGTACGCAAATGCACTTCGCTTTTAATTGTTTCCATCGCTTTTCAACTCACGCCGTTCTTAAAGGCGTACGTGTGACAATTCACCGAAAAGAAAACACTTTGTCAAACACGGCTCTGTGCGTGGTGCGTAAAGTGCACTGTACTGATGTATGATTTAAATGAGTACACACAGTCAACTCGATTGATGTACCAGGTATATATTTACAGTATTCCGCCCAACAGTGAATACAGATTAAGTATTATAAGCTTCTGATTAGTGATTACAATTTTTGTATTACCTTCACCATAACATGGAGGGCATTATCATTTTAGACCAAACAAAGAATCTATATATTTTCATTATCAGCGTAAGATTCTGAACGAATTTAGCCACGTCCGTCCGTCGGTTGTAATCACCCTATATTCCGAAGGAAATGAGATAAAGTGCTGAAATTTCCTTTTTGGGTCTGAACATAGATCAAGTTTGAAGATGGGCTATATCGGCCAAGTTTTACGTTTATCCACAAAAAACGGTTCCCCCTCTTTTTAAGCATTTAGACAATTTTCGACGCATTTTTCAACGGAATTATCTGGAATTTAATATTTAAGGGTTGTTACGGGTTCTTAACCACCTTGAAACCAGCAAAGAAAGTCTTAAAGTCGGGCGGGGCCGACTTTAAGATACCCTACACCACTTTGCTAATTTAGTAGAGCTCCGCATAACAATTAAAAGTTTTTATGGGAGAATTCAATCATACACGCTATGACTATAGCTATAATTTAAAGTTCAAAGAACTAAGTATGCCGAAGCATTTGTATCTTTTAAATTCGGACTTGTATTGCCCATTTGGAGCACAATTAATTTGAAATCGGATAAAAATATATATGGGAGCTATATCCAAATCGGAACCGATCTCGATAAAATTTGGCAAAGATATATCTGAGCTGTATTTGATATATATCCCTGAATATCGTTGTTACGGGGTGCATATTACAGCTGCGGGTAACAAATATGACAAATCGGATGAAGAGTATATATGGGAGCTATATCTGAACCGATCTTCACCAAATTTGACACACTAGCTTCTAGACTCAATTCGGTCGTAAGTGCCAAATTTCATCCAATTTGGACAAATATTAGACGTTTGGTGCACAATCCAAGTTAAATCGGACGATGTTATATATGGGAGCTATATCCAAATCTTAACCGACCTCGATAAAATTTAGCAAATGTATTTCTGAGTTGTATTTGATAAATTTCCCCAAATATTGTTGTTACAGAGTGCATATTACAGCTGCGGAGGACAAAACTAATAAATCGGATGAACAATATATATGGGAGCTATAACTATATCTGAACCGATTTCGATCAAATTTGGCATACTTATTTTGAGGTCCAATCTGATCGTACGTGCAAAATTCCACACTATTCGGACTGATATTACACGTTTGGTGCAAATCGGACAAAGATATATATGGGAGCTATATCTTCGTCCTTGGGCCAAACAAATGTTTTGTGCAAAATTTCATCTGGATAGGGCAATAAATGCGAACTTTACTTTGTTTACAAAAATACATGGACAGACGGACAGACGGACGGACGGACATGCATAAATCGACTCAGAATGTGATTCTATGCAGATCATCAAAAGGAACTATGGGTCTATCTCGTTTCCTTTTGCCTGTTACAAACAAATGCACAAAGACATAATACCCTGACCTTGTGGTGTAGGGTATAAAAAGGTTCCCAATTTGACTTTATCATGGCTGGTGGGTATAAAATCATGGGGAAGGTATCAAAAGATCAACTCAGTTAAAAGTACTACTTTTTTATGTGTTTTAGTGATGTGAAGAATGTGGCCTGATTCTTTGTTTATTTAATGGTGAAACTACTAAACAAGAGAAGTGTTAAATTTACCCAAGAAATATAACATTGAAATGGCGAATTGACTCTTCAGTTATAATTGATAATCGGGAATTTGACGTATGATGTCTCGTAACCCATCGGGAATTCTAGAATCGATTCTCATAGGGGGAATGATTTGTGGATATTCGTGAACTTTGATGTAGTGATTTCGGATTGTCTACGGTTTATACTCTGGATGTTGAAAATGTACAGGATGATGTACAGTTTACCAACGCTTTGAATCATCGGAAGTTGACAATTGAGGGAAAATAAAAATTATGACCTTAGTGTACGGTCTAGTCTTGGGTGATATACCAATACTGCTAATATGGTAGTTTAGTTTTTTTTTTCAAATTTGGTATTTAAAACTCGCAATATATAAAAACAACAGTCGCAAAAAAACGGTATTATCGACTTTAGGGTATTATTATGAAGGCTTGGAAGTGGACAAAAATGAAAGTGGACCTTATATTCAAACCCGATACTCTTATTTCTAAAGGTATTATTTTTCTCATGGTGGAGAGTATTAATAGTTCGGCCTGGCCGAATTTAAAACATCGGATTGATTATTGCCAGAATGTAAAGTTAAATCTCATTCGGTCGGGAATTGTGAAGAAACATGACAAGTACTTAAGAAGATACCGATATATCTAACACCAATTATTCAGGAAGTTAAAGGCTGGTGTACTTCATAATTTACCATAAAATGTGTACTCAAATTCCATTTATTCAGTTATTGTTTGAGATTACCATATTTAAATTTACCTTATTTGTTAAAATATTAAATTATTTATCCAATGTAACCCAAAATGCTATATTATTTCCCATTAGATTGGAAATTGGGACTAAACCCACTGAAACACATATATACAGGGTGAGATGAAAAAATTGCAACCAACTTCAAACTGCTGTCATTTCTAAACCACTGTCCGACAGCTGTTAAAATTATTCCAGTGACAGCTCATTATATTGTTTACAAGCGTATAAAGCATTTTGGTGAGAATTTTTCAAGCGTGATAGTGTGATTTGTTATATTTGGTAGGAAAACCATAAGTGGCTATCGTTAGAGCACTCCAGCATTTAAATGTGAAGGAAGAAAACAGCAACATCAGCAGAAATAGTTCGAAAAGTAAAGAAGCGACTGATCGAATTGAAACTCGCGTCGCAGTGACCGAAAAATGGCTCGTGAGCTGAACGTATCGCAATATTCCATTCGGCAAATATTGAAAAATGAGCTCAGCGTAATGCCATTGAAATTTCAAAAACTGCAAGAACCTACACCGCAACAAAAAGAAAATAGACTCAAAACACTTTGGCCGCAGACCTTGGACATTCCAACAGGCCTCAGCACCATCGCACTCTGCACCCGCCACCCAAGAATGGTTACAAAATGACATTCCTCGCTTCATTTCCAGCGCACAATGGTCACCAAAATCTCCGGATACCAATCCGTTGGACTAATGTGTCTGGAGTATTTTGGAAAGTAAGGTTGGCCAAAATACCGCAGAGCACCATTCGGGCAGTGTGTGACGGTTTCATTGGCCGTTTGAAGGCCATAATTCGTGCCAAAGGGGACCAATTCGAAATTTTTTGCTTTCATTCAATAAAATTTAAAAAGAATTTAAAAATTATGGCTTTTGACTTTGTTGCATTTATTTTATCTCACCCTGTATTTGAAGTGGTTGTTTATTTCTATGTAGAAACGAATACCAATTCGGTGAATGAAACGTCCAAAATACTAAAAATACATAGATTGAGTGAAAAAGTGTCCACACATTCATTGATCATAAAAATTGTTGACCTTTGAGTAATGGGTGAAAATAAAACAGCAATCACCCTCAAGATATGGAAGACAAATAATCTTAAGCCATGATTACTGGCAACTGGTTACTTTGACTACAGTTTCAAAAATATTGTTGATGTTGGTAAAATAAATACAAAACACTTAAAGGCGGCAACCTCAATATTTAAGAACCTCCATAAAATTAAAAGTTTCGAGAAGTTGACATCGAACGAAAATTAATACGGAACAAGGACACCAGTGGTGGGATTCTCTAACCCAGTTTTTGTGTTACCAACTAAAATCGGTAGCACTAAAATGCTTATAATTTCAGAACATAATGCGACATTTGCGACCAAAATAAAGTAAAGCCCTACCGATAGCAACAGTGTTGTCAACTTTTAATTGAACTTTTCATTTATAATTTTGCATTTTAATTTTATCTATTTTTGTCGGTAGCCCCAAAAAAGGCTTACAGAATTCTATTACAGTAGTGGGATTCTCTAATCCATTTTTTGAGTTACCGACCAAAAATTGATAACTTTCAAATTTTTGATAAAAAAATATGAAAAAGTTGACAACATTGGTCTATCAGTAGGCCTTAGAGACTGCTTTTATTTCGTCGCTAACTTACCGAGAAATTTCGTTTATTACCGAAATTTGAATTTTACCGATTTTTTTTTGATAACTCCGAAAATGAGTTACAGGATCTCACTACAGAAGTACAATTTTTAAACTTTTTCGGTGGTTACCGACAAACTTTTTAAATTTAAAGACTACCAAAAAATTTCGAAATATGGCAAAATTACACATACGAGTAATATATCAACTTACAATTCTACGTGTAAAAAAGTAAAAAAAATGAAACACCTGAATTGAACTAGAATTTTTCTTTCGCATTAATTTTTCCTCGATATATGTACGTAAAGAGACCCTTATGCAAATATATTAATACTCATTTAAATTGTAATAATATAGGTAACTTTAACTGTAATCGGTGTTCATCGTTCGTTCGTTTTTGTTTCAGGCTGTCGTTCTCATACTCACACAATGCAACATCACTTTCATTTGAAAGTTTTCCAAAAAAACTCCCACATGACAGAGTGCGCAGTGCCCAATGGGTAATTCTTTCAGCGCCAGTTTTCCCACCTCGTTGCCAAGAATGAGTGAAAGTGCTCTTTGAAATGTCTAAGACAGGCTACGACGATTAGATTAAATTTATGCATTTTTTTGGGAATAACTTAACCACCGAACCTAAACTTGATTACGGGTCAGAATTTTCCACATTAATTACGCAGCTCGAGTGTAAGAGTGTGTGTATGTGTGCGTGAAAGAGTGTAAGCGTACAAATGTAAATGGTCATAACATAATGGTCTTCATTAAATATCGATTATTGATAAATAGCAGCAGAGTCGCTTGGCAGCGGTATTAAAACCTACGCTTTGTGGCTAAAACCGTATAGAATCTGCAACGTTGGCCATGGATGTGGATGTTTGGCGTGATTCATGTTATTTTCACTTTTTATTATCACTCCATAGATATTTTCAAACACATTTTAGATCGCACACATACATAGACATATACATATATTTACGCACGATACGACATTCGCTGGAATTTACGTGTTGTTGTGGTTATAGTTCTGGTTGTAACTATTAACATAATTAGTCACGTTTAAATTATGCTCGGGCTTAATGTTGTGGTAAATATTATAATAATGCCACGTAAAATATAGCTGCGATTTAGGGTATTATGTTTACACATTGATATCTTCTACTTGCAAAAATTTTAAATATATTAAATATTTATTTTACAGATTGTAACAAAATAATTAAAAAATTAAAAATTTCAAAGACCTGAAATTGCAGCATGCAGCGTATCATATTTTGTGTACATGGGAAAGAATCATATGAAGCGCAAATCCTCTTTTACGCCTTAAAGGTCTAAATACATATGAGGATATTAGATCGATAAGAACAGCCAGACTATTCGATCGTTGTGATCAAGTCTAAAAATCTTATCCATCTTGCAAAAACACAGACCTACATATTCCAATTTCCGTTACCGGAGCGAGAACCCATTAAGAACTACAAGTACCATTTCCGTGGAAAAATGCGGCTAAAATGATCTACATACAAAATATCGGTAGGCTATATAAAAACGTCGATTTATACATACTATGTTCCGCCAACGGGGCTAGAACCCATTTTGGTTTTTAGATAAATGGAAAGACAAGCTTAATATAATCTCCTTTTCAAGGAGGACCGTTCCGGGCCTTGCCGAACTTCTAATATCCTCCACCATTGGGTAAACAAAACATTTTTATGAAATGCCGAATATCCGATGAAACCATTATATGTGCGCTATAGAAAAACGTGAACCTAGATATGCAATATTCTGCTACCGAAGCTAGAACTTATTACGAAAAATGTGGGTAAAACCATCAAAATACCGAATATCGGGAGGTAACGTTATACGGAGGCTGTACGAAAACGTGCACCTATATGTACAATGTTCCTCTACCGGAGCTAGAACCCATTACGAACTGCAAATACCATTTTTTAGATAAACTGGTAGAAAATATGTGGCTAAAACATATGAAAATATCGAATATGGGGAGGAACCGTTATATGGGGGCTATCCCAAATTTAATTTAATTTTAAATCTTTACACAAATAATGTGAGCTGTATCGTGGTTTCAATAGGAAGACGGACAGACAGACGGACGGATTTCGTTAAATCTACATAGAATTTTATGCTGATCAAAGAAAAAAAATATATATATACAGGGTAAGATAAAAAATATCTGGTCGTAGAAACCGCTGTCATGCGATTGGCCGGACATGGTGATGGCGTGGGCTGCCATAACAGCCGATGGTCGCTCTCCGGTCGTATTAATCGACCATAGCATCAGAATAAATGCCGAGTATTATCGCGAAAATATTCTGGAGGGTGTATTAAAGCCTTGGACACCTTGGACATTCCAACAGGATTCAGCACCATCGCACTCAGCACGCGCCACCCAAGAATGGTTAAAAAATGAGTTTCCTTGCTTCATTTCCAGCGCACAATGACCACCAAAATCTCTTGATACCATATCCGTGGGACTATTGTGTCTGGAGTATTTTGGAAAGCAAGGTTGGCACTAAAAAATACCAAGTCGATCATCTCAAGCAAGAGCTTCGCCGGGAATGGGCGCAGAGCAACATTCGGGTAGCGTGTGACGGTTTCAGTGACCATTTGAGGCCATAATTCGTGCCAAAGGTGACCAATTCGAACAAATCTAAACTTATTCTAAAATTTGATGCTATTTCCGACATTTTTTGCTTTCATTCAATGAAATTTGAAAAAAATGTAAAAGTTATGGCGTTTGACTTTGTTGCATTTTTTCATTTTTATCTCAGCCTGTAGTTATTGGGGGCATTGCGAAAACGGGAACTGACAAAGTACGCACGTGTGCGAAATGTAGCCTTATCTATCAATTCGTTCGAAAGAATAGCGTGATTACAACAGACCGACAGACATATCTGAATTGACTTAGAATTTTACGCTAATCAGGCATAAATATACTTTGTTGTATCTAATGTGATTATTTCGAGGAGACAAAGTTAATATACCCTCCATAGTATGGTGGAGGGTATATAAATATTTGCAAATGTACCATAATAGGTTCCGAAAAAGTAGATCCACAACCATACTACATCTATTGTTGTCATTGACTAACAATGTGTAGCTGGCAAAAAAAATGAAAATAGCCCTCTCGCCCTCAATTTTGTATTCCTTGGCAACCGTTTGTCCAAATAAAGATCAACCGAATGATGTGCACTTACTTGGCGCGTTAGATTTAAATTAAGATATGAGAATGTATTTCGATACAGAAATTCGATTCGGCCAAGAGAACTTTCACATTATTTATGGCTTAGCGTTATTGGAATAAATACGCCAACATAAAAAACGAAGTGGAAGGCACACCACACAAGCGATGAACAACAACTAAAATAGCAGGAACGTGACACGCATGCCTGTGTCGTCTTTTTGTTTTGAAAGTAAAACCGAATTAGGAAAGAGTAAAACTCGAACCAAACATTCTTGCATCTATCTGTCCGTGTGAATTATGTATTTGTGTTTTAGATCTATGTATCTGCGTGTGTTCGAGAGAATGTAGGTCTAAAGTATTCTCACTGAAAAAGTTTGTGGGCCAATGGACGGATAAAAGAATCAACAAAAAAAGATCCGAGTTCGGATCTATGCAACGGTTGCGACGCATGCGTCTGCCTATGAAATATTAATGTGGGTTTAACATTCTTAATGCACATAAATAAATAAAAAACAAACAAACTCTTCGTTTTTTACACACAATGAAGACATACCGAAACAATCGCATATATGAAGTGAAACCCACACGAAGTGAATGAGAAAACGGGTTTTAAGAATATTTCTCTTGAAAATGTGTTGTCTGTACCATCTTCCTTAAGTTGATGTCGAACGAGATATATGCACTTCACACCAGCAAGATTCATAATTATCGATGTCATTAAGAGTCATTAGAACCAGCCTTACAATTATTGATAAAATTTTTAAAAACCATAAAATTGTTTGCAGCATTCCAATTGATGCGTCTCGGATAGTGTCAAGGCATCACATACGGATTAAATGGTACAGATACCTTATAGGCAAGGACATGCGTTATTTGCCAACTGAGATGCACCAGTAAATATGTCGGTGTTTTTTTTTTTTTTTTTTTTTTTTTTGCTTAATTTTTTGTTAAAAATATAATGTGAAACATCTCTTTTCAATACTTTTCTATCCTACAACAGAAAGTTTGATTGGGCAAAAAGGTTTGTAACACCTCTAAATATTGGGTTCATCTATCACTCACTTGACAGACGCAACTATGGACCGATTCATACAAAATTTTGCAAAATTGGTTAGGGTTAGAAGGGAAGCCCATAATTTTTGCAGATGGTCGCAAATAATTTAAGGGGATGTATTTAACAAAAAAATGATTTTTTTCGAAATTACAGTCACTCTTGAGCATTGGTACTCGAGGAGATAAAGACCCTATTTCTCTTAAACATTTTAAAGACAGTGTTTGATATTGACCTTCTTCTTTTTCAGTGACTAGACAGCATAAATTAATAAAGTATAGTAAAAACTAATAATTAAATACAAAATATATTAGACAAAAATATGAGACATTTATCGAGGTTTCAACAGCTAGCTCAAAGTACCGTAAATGTACCGTTTTTTGAACAAATGACCTATAGGTCACTACTATAAACCAATCGAAGAGTAATTTAGCACGGGGCTAGTTTTACGACAGGGCAGATGCCTACTTTTTTAGATAGTAATCGGATAATAACTAGCGATTCAAATTGTGTAATAATAAAAGGTATGATTGATAGAGGGCAAGATTTTTTATATGTTATCTTTTTGTGCGATTTGGTGCGAATTGTCCAAAATTAGCCCAGCTAATATTGCGTTTTAAGCATAGTAATTGTTGTTCAAATAGTTTCAAAATGGCCAAGTTGTATTCCGATTGTTGTTGTTTTTATAAATACAAATTTATTACTGAAAAAGTTAACAATGTTTTCCAAGGGGTAAGGCTGGGAAGATCATGGTTTCGACCAATCCTCACCAGTTAAATTATTTTTTTGGTGATATTTTGCATGATCCTAATAACAGAAATAACATATAGCACTCAAAGGCTTGATTCCGGAACTTGTAGGCATTTTTTAAAACAAACAAGTAGAAAAGCAGTGGGTTCGGCCGGCCCAAGATCCCTCCACTATTTGGAAGGAATTTGCAATTTCAAAAAAAAAAAAACTTTCTGTTTGAGAAATATTGCTTAAATTAGTAAGCACCATTATATTGGTGCCTATACACAGAGCGTGGGCTTGTACATACAATTTTTTGCGATAATCAAATACGAAACTTGTGACAATTCCGGTGAATAATGTAGCTAAAATCATCAAAATACCAAATATAGGGGGTATCATGGAGGTACCCATTAAGAAATTTAAATTCGAAATTTGAAACAGTTCCGATGAATAATGTCGCTAAAATAATCAAAATACCAAATAAAGTAAGGTACCGTTATATGGGGCTTATACGGAGCAGTGCAGACAATTTTCGTCATAGAATGTAAGACAAATGTCATGTAATGAACTTACAATACAAAATTTGAAACATTTCGGGTGGATAATGTCGCTAAAATGATTAAAATATCGAATATCTGGGTGTACAGTTAAATGTCGACTTTGCAAGCATGTTTCTTACATGATGACAAGACTTGCAGCCAATTCGGGTTAAAATTGTGACTGCAATACCCAAAAACCTTAATTCTGTCGGTACACACACACACACATCTTAGTAAAATTTTATCGACCTACTTTTCGAGGTGTTACAAACGGAATAAAAAAACAGAGAGTATAAAATAATATGAAGAACATTCTTCAAAATGGGCTAATTTATTTAATTTTTCATTGTTTTGATTTACCAAATAACTTAGCTTAAACATATTCCCTAACCTATGATAAGATGTTCGGACTGATTTCATTCATGGGGGTATTATAAGTTTGATTGGGCCAACAATTATGTAAAACCTCGAAATATTGGTTTCCCACATAGAAAAGTATATATGGGTGTTCCTAGCTCGCCGAGCTGAGTCGATCTAGCCATGTATGTCCGTCCGTCCGTCTGTCCATGTTAATTTGTAATCAAGCTACAGGTCGCAATTATGAACCGATCCTCACGAAATTGAAAATGGAGGTGGGGTTAGGGTCAGAATAGAACCCTATTGTTTTTGGAGACGAACGCACGATATTTAGGGGTTGAAATGGACCAATAACAGAAAATTTTCCTGATTTTGCAGTTGCTCTATAGGTCACAATTATGAACCAATTGAAAATTTGCATGGAGTTAGAGTTTAGGACTGGGCAGAAACCTACTACCTACCTAACTTTTTATGTTAGGAAAATAGGAAAATTTCCACTAAACCGCGAATATTTCTAATCCCAGCCAAATCACAAATACATTAAAAGATCACTTCTGACCATTACAATGATGCTAATAGCCAAGAATATATAGCAAAATAGGTACAATACATATGTAAAAGAATTGATCTTATTTATTCTGCTTATAAATCAAGAAGCGCTGGGCCGATTTCCACAATTCACATCAATTCGGAATGGTCTCTTGCCAGAAAAGGATAAAATCTAAGTTATATCTTTTGTTTCATTTTTTTCCATTTTTGTCATATTTTTTTTTCAATTGACTTACAATTTTGAATTGTAAATTTTCTACATTTTTACACCCCCCAACACTACGTTTTGAGGGTATTATATGTATGTCGCAATTATCGTCCGATCCTTACGAAATTTTGCATGGGGGTGGGTCGGAATTGCAGCCTATTGTTCTTAGGATGTGCATTTAGAGGTTTAAATGGCTAAAAAATATATTTTTTTCTAAATTTGTAGTCGTTCTATAGGCCTCAATTGAAAACTAATCGACACGGAATTTCGCATCGGAAGAGAGGTGGGACAGAGAAGAAGTCTAGCATTTTGGAGGACCATTGGATTATAAGGGTAACCTCTAGGCAGGGCTCTTTGGCATTATTTCAAAAACGAAATCTTCCAAAATGGATTGCATATAAAGGGACTTCCAACATATTGTAGTGTTGTAGGGTATCACATGGTAGGCCCCGCGCAGGCTCTAGCCTTTGCTTACTTGTTTTTTTTTATACCCTCCACCATACTATGGAGTGTATATTAACTTTGTCATTCCTTTTTGTAACTCCTCGAAATAGTTATGCCAGACCCTAAAATGCAATAAATTCTTCATCAGCGTAAAATTCGAAGTCGATTTAGCGATGTCCGTCTGTCTGTGCTGTCTGTCCGTCTGTCTGTCTGTCTGTCTGTCTGTCCGTCTGTCTGTTGTAATCACGCTATCTTTCGATAATTGAGATAGATGGCTAAAATTTTTGCACACATGTTTATTTTCCAGTAGGCAGGTAGAGTTCGTAATGGGCCATGTAGGTCCACGTTTTCATAAAGCTCCCATATAACGGTACCTCCGGATATTCGGTATTTTGATGATTTAGCGACGTTATTCACCGGAATTGTTTCAAATTTGGTATTTGAGTTCCAAATGGATACTACACCCTAAGATAGAAAATTGTCTGTGCAAGTCTATGTCTTCGTATAGCCCCATATAACGGTCCTTCCGATATTCGGTTATTTTGATGATTTTAGCGACATTATTGTCGCCAGAAAGAAATTGTCTTTGCAGGTCCACGTCTTCGTATAGCCCCAACTAAAAAAAACCGGTACATCCCTATATCGGTATTTTGATGATTTTAGCGACATTATTCACGGGAATGTTTCAAATCTGGTATTTGAAGTTCCAATAGATAACACCCTAGACAGAAAATTGTCTCTGCAGGTCCACGTCTTCGTATCCCCAATATAACGGTACCTCCCTATATTCGGTATTTTGAGATTTTAGCGACGTTATTCACCGGAATTGTTTCAAATTGGTATTTGAAGTTCCAAATGGATACTACACCTACAAATATTGTCAAGTTAAGGAATAGAATGCAAATTTGCTACAATGACTTGAAAATATCAATTAGTATGTACTCTAAAATTTTATTTGTTTTATTTCAACCTGTTTCCGCACCCAATATTGGCTTTTGACTAAAAAAAAACTACAATATCTTAAACTAACACTTTTCCTCAAAACAACAACGCTAAGAATACAAACAACAAGTCCCAAATAGTTTATTCGGCTGCTTTCATTTCGTCACTTTCGGGTCAGAAGCTACACAAAAAGAGCAAAGATCTGACTGCCAGGCAGCCAGCCAGTCATCCAGATATCAGCCATTGTGGAAACTCAAACCAGAATTGAATGTGGTAACAACATTTAAACTTGACTTTGTCGCTTCTCTGCGACTCTATACTTAAGTTGCTGGCGTTTCAGCGGTAGACAAGCAACTCGGATGCCACGCGAATGACATAGACTACAAAGCAGATTCAAGCTGTGATGATGATATGTCGGAACATTCTATACTATCTCTTGAGTGGATATGGATGTTGATGATGTTCTTGTATTACTAACGCTATTGTTGTTGTAGCTTTATTTTTCCCATCACATACACAATTATTATTTTGTATATGACTGGAAGCATTTATATCAATTTAAGCACTCATTATGCCACTTTCTTCACGTAATTGTATTTACGAGCAGTAAGAAAACTCGCTTATACAAATATAAATATTTCAGAGCTTCTGACTTCCATGAGTTTTTGTCGGTCATCGTGCACGGTTCAGTTATTGTACTCCAACACTGAGAGTGTCATTGTGTTGAAGGATGATTGACACTGTTTTACATTGTTTATTCCGAATTGTCTATAAATATTTTACATATTTAT
The DNA here is from genome assembly GCF_030504385.1 of Musca domestica. Classification (NCBI taxonomy): domain Eukaryota; kingdom Metazoa; phylum Arthropoda; class Insecta; order Diptera; family Muscidae; genus Musca; species Musca domestica. The sequence continues at coordinate 78,212 of NW_026712230.1, read as the reverse complement.
TAAAGAGTCTGGATAGTGGATGTAAAGAACGGTGGTAAAACTAAAATTCGATGAAAAACTAGCAGCTTACAAAAAAATGAAATTAAAAACCCACCGAAGAATTAGTTTCTGACTTGACCTGTTGCGCTATGTGTCACGTTTGAGAACAAACTTTTTTACATTTTTTTTCGTTAAAGACAAAAATCGATTGTTTTATTTTGCGATATAAATAGTTTCCTATCGATTCATTTTTAGTAACGTGTAATCGGAAGAAAGAGTAAAAAGGCTTCGTCCAACATGGCAAACGCAACAACATCGGGTATCCATTAAGATAATGTTGATGTAATAATAGTTAGTAAACAAATTTAGCTATATGTTTGATAATTATGTAAAAAAAAAAAAAAAAAATATAAAAAAATTATAAAAACCTATTCACAACTTGGACAGGAAAATTTCCATTTAGCTACATAAAGCTCACAAAAATCGAAAATAAAATTTTTGCTCCTCTTCCAAACATTGACATTTTCATATTCACTCCATACTTGAATCTCATCTTCAAAGAATTCAAAGTTAGGTCATCCGTTCCTCTCGAATAGAAACAACAATTTCCTTTAAAAAATAATCTATATGTATAAATGTAAGTGGTGTTAGTACTACGCATATAACTTAAGAACCGCTGGACTGATTTTAACGATTCACACAAATTCGGAATTATCTCCTCTCCGAAAAGGATAATATGCAAAAAAATCGCGTAAAAATGTGATATAACATTTTCATTTTGACTTTTGAAATGTACATTTTTTTTCATTTGACTTAATTTTTCTAATGTACATTTGTAGTGTTTTTTTATAACCTACAACCCATGTGTTGGGGTATTAAGTTTGATTGGGCCAAATTATGTAACATCACGAATATCTCGTTTCCCACATAGGAAAGTATATATGGATCTTCCTATCTCGCCGAGCTGAGTCGATCTAGCTATGTATGTCCGTCCGTCCGTCTGTCCGTCTGTCCGGTAATTTGTAATCACTCTACAGGTCGCAATTATGGCTCGATCTTCACGAAATTTAAAGTGAAGGGGGGCTAAGACCAGAATAGAACCCTATTTCTTTTGGAGATGATGGCATAAAATTAGGGGTGAAATGGACCAAAAACTGAAAATTTTCCTGATTTTGCAGTTGCCCTAAAGGTCACAATTATAGACCAATCGACGCGGAATTAGCATGGCGATAGAGCTGGGGCAGAAGCCTTCCAATTTTGGTGGTCATCGGGTAACATTTAGTGGGTGAAATAGACCAAACATATGGTTAAATAAAAGTCAAATTTTCCATTAAACCGCGAATATTTTTAATCCTGGCGAAATCACAAAAAGACGAAGATTCTGACCGTTATGTAAATACAGATAGTAAATATATCGGATATATATAGGGAATATATACAATGTTGTATATACAAAGGAAGAGGAGTTAGCTAGAATGCATATAGCTCATGAATGGCTGGACCGATTTCGACAAATTTTGTCAATGCAGAATGCGGTCATGGCATAAAAGGACAAAATCTAAAAAAAACGACATGAAAAGGCGCCTAATGATGTTATATAGGTTTTTAGTGTTTTGTGACATATTTAATTTTTCAAATTTTTTATCGCATGCGATTTTTTCAATTTGACTTATAATATTAAAGTGTATATTTTGTAATATTTTTCACCTTACAACACAAAGTGGGGATATTGTATATATATTGCAATTATCGTCCGATCCCCACGAAAAGGGTAGGGTAAGGCTCAGAATGGCTAGGCCTATTGTTTTCAAAAGATGTCGCAATTATTTAAGGGTTGAAATTGACCAAAAAAATGTTCCTGATTTTGCCAGCCATTATAATACAAAGAGAAACCAAAGGATACAAAATCTCGCATGAAGTTAAAGTTTAGGACTCCGGGTAGATGGACCTACTTTGTGTAAAAAATACCAGCATTATTTACAGGCGATATCCGACGATAGCCCAATATCGTAGACAAGAAAATCAATAGATGAGTCTAAATTTGGAGATTCGAGGGGCTCTTGCTTTTGGGGATGGTTCAAATGAACCAAAACAGAAAAAAATCCTGATACACACAATTGGAGCCATTCGACATGCCTTGGAAGAGCGATAAGGACAGGGGAAGATTTCTAGCATTTTGCACAACAACTAACAACACACATAGTTTGTAAATATTGGGCAAATGCACTGTTCAAAATGCTAAGGGTAATATAATATCGCAGTGCTCCGTAAAATAGCTTTCAAACGCGAAATCTTCCAAAATGGATTAGGACATAAGAGGGCTTCTAACGTGTGTAGTGTTGTAGGGTATCACATGGTCGGCCCCCCTGCACGGCTGTAGCCTTTGCTTACTTGTTTATATTTATTTTTGAATTCGATATTAATACCCATTTATTTAATTGACTTGATTTCTTGAGAACTGAAATGATGGCGGCTTAAATGGAAGTGTAGTACCGAATATGTGGTGCGAAACGGAATAGATGATATCGAAATATTTAACGCGTTCACACCAAGTTAAAAGATAATTACTTTTTCAAAATCGCTAAAAAATCTGAAAAAGAGATCTCAATTGCAAAAAATCTCAAACGGGGGAAAAAAATCGAAAAAATTTTCAATGGAATCGAATTTTAAAATTAATAGTACATTCTATTGACAAACCTTGTAAGGATCTTTAAAATTGCTGTAAACATCAGCGAACAAGAGTGATGTCGTGGTTCAGCTGGAAGATGCGAAACATTTTTTAAACAAAAAATGACCGAAAAAGCCTAATGGGGCATTTCAAAGCGTGGACCTACTTCTTTCATGTGACAATGATCCGTCCATGAGAGCTCAAAATGCAAAATTCTTTGGAAGAATACACGTAAAATACCAAATATAAAAGGTGCAAATAGTACAGCGAATGGGCCTTTTAGTAAGAAAAGGTTTTATATCCTTCCAGAAATTCTTCCCAAAATTCAAAATACCTTAATCGCTTTTGCAGGTCTTATATCGATCATAACTCTCGGATAAGGGAACAACCCGATTCATATTTATAAAACATCTTATGATTTAAGCTATTTTTGAGGTCTTGGCCACTTTTTTAATTTTTTGGCACATTATTTGGCATCTTTGTTCTAAAGGGGTAGAGAACCTCTCGCATAAAAATTTGAAATTTTCAGAGTAGGGCCCATATTGGGTCTTGACCACATTAATTAATAATTGATTGGCTAACAAATTGAGTTTATGCTACTCTGGGGTATACAGATAATTGCCACATAGGAATATTTTAAGTAAAGTCCCCCAATATATGAGAAAGTAGCACGGTACCAATATTTGTGGAATCGTCATTGAATATACTATGATGATATACTATGGTCTTTATGGGGTCTCCAATTTACAAGTTAAATGACAAATAAAATTAGTTCCCATTTATCATTCTGCCCTCAATATGAGGGGGATAAAACTATTTTGACTTATTTAAATCACAGTGAACTGCTTATGACATGCTATATTGTTCTGCTATATTTTGATATGGCCTATATTTTTCATCTTGGATATAAGGGGTCGAAGAAAGTTTTCAATGTAGGTCGATTTTTCAGAGTAGTGCCCATATAAGAAGGTACCTCCTAATTTACCATATTTCAAAGAATTTGGCTAATAAGGTGTAAAAGGAGGGTGAAAATCTTACACAAAATTTCAAC